>NC_052148.1:257224885-257534739 GCF_902713615.1 Scyliorhinus canicula | reverse complement strand
ACCCCCCGGAGCCGTGATGCCGCAACCCACCCCCCCCGATTGCCGCAACCCACCCCCCCTCCCCCGATGCCGCAACCCCCCCCCCCCCCCCGATGCCCCCCCCCCGATGCCGCAACCCCCCCGGATGCCACAACCCCCCGGATGCTGCAACCCACCCCCCGGATGCCGCAACCCCCCCCCCCCGATTGCCGCAACCCCCCCCCCCCCCCCCGATGCCGCAACCCCCCCCATGCCGCAACCCACCCCCCGACACTGAACGGCGTCATCAATGGTTGACGCCGTTTTAAAGCAACTGTGAGATTTGTGGACACTAAAAAAAAAATGAAATCCCGCCGGCGCCAGCTGTTTTCAGAGGCTGCCGGCGGGATTTGCACAACGCCGGTTTTTGGCCGGTGGGAGATTTAAAAACCCTGCGGGAGCGGAAATAACACCGCTGCCCGCCGATTCTCCGACCCTGCGTGGGGTCGGAGAATCCCGCCCCAGGTGTTGTAAGACTTCCAACGCCGGCATCACCACATCATTACTTAATGGCTGTAATAGCTTTCACGGTAACTTCATTGCAGTGTTAATGTAAGCCTACTTGCGACATTAATAAAGATTATTATTATTACAATGGTGGCATATTCTTTGCACAGGGTCGACATTGCCCCATTTTCTCTTCAATTTGAGCATCTAATCCTGGCCGCTAAAAATAACTGCATGCCAATTCCTTCGTCCTTCACCACAGCAGGATGCTCCTTGTGTGGTTGGTCAAGGACTCTACTACCCAAGCAGTGTAGAATAATAACATTAATTCCCCACAATATAACTCCATTCTGCACTGTCAACTCAAGTCTCCATGAAATGTAGGGCTTGAGGTGTGGATTGTGCTGATGAATGTCTGGCACCGTTGCTTTTTGGACCAAGTCCATTACCTTCCCCATCACTGGATCGGTTCTTGTGCATCTCAGAACTGGAGATGAAGTCACAGGTACCATAATCCATGAGCAAGAAATCAAGGATGTTGACGAAATACCATAATAATTGCCCAATCCTAAAAATGAGCTTTACTGTGCCACGTTTTGAGGATGTGGTGCTTCTAAGATTGCTGACAGCTTTTTCAGCACCTGGCATAAGCCATCTTTGTGTATGACTTGGAAAAAGTCACACTTTCCCTTTTTAACTCTCAGATTTGGCTCTGCAAACGCTTCAAAGTAGCTTCCAAGTTCTTTGTTCACTTGAGCTGACAAGAAGTATGCCGTCGAAATAACATTGCACCCCATTGAACCCCCTCAGAATTTGAACCATGGACCTCTGAAAAAGAGCGGGAGCAGACGTTATACCAAAAGGAAGTCTTCTGTAATGTGGCACAATGGTGGGTAGTGGCTGGCTTTCTGCAGCCACATTCATTTGTAAAAATGCCTGTGAAAGATCAATTTTACAGAAAGTCCAGCCCCTCCAGTAACCCTCATGAACAAAGAACAAAGAGCAATACAGCACAGGAACAGGCCCTTCGACCCTCCAAGCCTGTACCAGTCATGATACCAACCTTGGCCAAAACCCTCAGCACTTCCTTGTGCCATATCCCTCTATACTCATCCTATCCAAGTGTTTGTCAAGATGCCTTTGAACGCCGTTAATGCATCTGCTTCCACAACATCCCCTGGCAACGCATTCCAAGCACTCACCACCCTCTGCGTAAAAAACCTGCCTCACACATGTCCTCTAAACTTTGCCCCACGGACCTTAAACCTATGCCCCCTGGTGACTGACCCCTCCACCCTGGGATAGAGTGCCAACCTTGGTGTCATCCTCGAACTTACTTATCAGACCAACTACATTTTCCTCCAAATCTTTTCTGTACACCACAAACAACAGAGGCCCAAGCACCGATCCCTGTGCAACACTAGTCACAACCTTCCATTCAGAAAAACACCCTTCTACTGTTACCCTCTGCCTTCTGTGACCAAGCCAGTTCTGTATCCATGTTACCACCTCACCTCTGATCCCTTATGACTTCGCCCTTTGTACCAGTCTGCCATGAGGCACCTTGTCAAAGGCTTTACTGAAGTCCATGTAAACAACATCCACTGCCCTCCACTCATCAATCATCTTTGTCTCCTCCTCAAAAAAACTCGATCAAGTTAGTGAGGCACGACCTCCCATTCACAAAACCATGCTGTCTATCGTTTATCAGTCCATTTGTTTCCAAATGAGTATAAATCCTGTCCCTGAGAATTCTCTCCAATAATTTACCCACTGCCGACATGAGACTCACCAGCCTATAGTTTCCAGGATAATCCCTGCAACCTTTCTTAAACAGCGGTACCATATTAGCTATTCTCCAGTCCTCTGGGATCTCACCTGTAGCCAATGAGGATACAAAGATGTCAGTCAAGGGCCCAGCAATTTCCTGCTTTGCTTCCCTCAGTATTCTGGGATAAATCCCATCCATCAGGAGACTTATCTACCTTAATATCTTTTAAAAGACCCAATACCTCCTCCAATTCGAAGTTAACATGATCCAGACTGTACACACACCCTACCCAAGAATCAACTTCCACAAACTCCAATTCTTTAGTGAACACTAATGCAAAGTGTTTGGTATATTTTTGCTAACCTCTATTTGAATTCTTAGTAATTTCAGAATGTGTACTCCCAGATCCCTTTCTTCCTCTGAACCATTTAAGATTCTTAGATTTCAACAATACGTCTCCTCCGTTTTTCTTACCAAAATGTAATGTCTCGCAATGTTAAAACTAACTTACCGTTCATATGTCCAGTCAAGTTATTAATGTTGTCATGTAATTTGTTGCAGACTTCCGCTGAATTTGTCATTTACAATCTGGAAATTGTGTTTTTGATTCCAAAGTCTAAGTCGCTAATAAACAGAGGTCGTAAACAACGGTGGTCCCAGCACTGATCCTTGAGGGGCCCCCATCTCCGACCTTCTGCACTTTGAAGAGCTTCCCCTTTACCACTACTCTTCCTGCCCTTCAGCCACCCCTGTAATCCACTCTGTTAATTGTCCCCTTTCTCCATATGCTCTGAATTTTCTCATTATTAGTCTGTTATCTGATACCTTATTGAAAGCCTTTATATAGATTAGTTTCACATTTCAAAGGCTAATTGTTTTAAAACAGTAATTGCTACAATGAGATAGGATTTAAAAAGCTGTACAATACTCTTAACAATTTCCTTTTTGTTGTTATCAGCCAGAAACTATCACAATCAAGGTTTGATTTCACAACTGGCTTCGTGAAAGGTCTATACACACAGAGTGAGTCGAATCTCCAGTGACTTGGGGAAAGCAGCAAGAGAAGACTATTGAAACGGTTGATGTGAAGGCAGCACGGTGGCGCAGTGGTTAGCACTGCTGTCTCATGGCGCCGAGATCCCAGGTTCAATCCCGGCCCTGGGTCACTGCCCGTGTGGAGTTTGCACATTCTCCCCGTGTCTGCGTGGGTTTCACCCCCACAACCCAAAGATGTGCAGGGTAGGTGGATTGCCCCTTAATTGGAAAAAATTAATTGGGCATTCTAAGTTTTAAAAAAAAGAAACTGTTGATGTGTGCACTTGATCGAAGGTGGCCAAGTGGAAACTTAAAGAACTAGACAAGATAGAAAGTATAAAGTAAACCTGTAGCAATTTCCCAAAGTTAATCTGGATTCTAGAAAATAAAAACTGTGAAACTTGTATTGAACACAAGCAGAGTTTATTTTTAAAACCAAGAGTGTAGTTGACTTCTAGGACATCCAGCAATATATTAGAGAGCGAGACTTCATTATGTATGCCCTATTATGTATTCTCATGTATTTTCTTGAATTCTGTTTAATTCCCTTTTCTTCCCATGTACTGAATGATCTGTTGAGCTGCTTGCAGAAAAATACTTTTCACTGTACCTCGGTACACGTGACAATAAACAAATCCAATCCAATCCATCCAATCATGGATTAGAGTACAAACCTCGGCTGGCATTCCAGAAAGGTACTGCGGAAGTGCTGCCCTGCTAGAAGTACCAACTTTCAATTGAGACATTAAACAGGGGCACCGCTCCCATCCCAGGTGGATGTCAAGGATTCCATTGCCATGGTCCAAAGAAGAAAGAGAGCATTCTCCTTGATGTTCTGGCCAAACATTGTCCCTCGAATCAACATCCCCCGATTATCTGGTCATTATACCATTGCTGTTCGTGCGACCTAGCTGTGCAGAAATAAGATGCTGCTTTTCTTGCATTGCAACAGTAACTGAGCCTCACACGTGCTTGTTTAGTTGTCTAGTGCTTTGTGATGGCCTACAAGATCATTAACAAACCTCTATAAGTCTAAAACTTTCTTTCAAATGTTGGATGTCTGCGAGGGAAAATGAGAGAACGGGTGACCCATATTGTCAGCCTCGTATCTATCTTGGGAACTTGGGCACCGACCTGGAAATCCATCGAGTCTTTCATCACCTTCATACAGCACATGGAATTTGTATGCAGAGATACTTGCTCAAAAAACAAATCTTGGCTCTGGTCAGATGTCCCGAGGAGCAGGATATTTTGAGATAGGGCTCAGTGGGTGGGGGCTGGAGAGGTTTACAAACCTTGATGCTATAGCAGAGTGCATTCTATTTAGGTACACAACTTAATCATTCACACTTAAAATATTACACAGTGCAGGTTTAAAAAACATATAGCTTGGATTAGTATTCCATGATGAATTGCAAACATATTGCAAGAAGCCGCTTGCAAAGGTGCAGTGAGCTATGGGGGAAATTGCACAGCCTGGTCAATAACAAATTATACTTCTTCAGCACTGTTGCAGTAAAGCAGCCCAAGGTGTTTCGTAGGCATGTGATCAGACAAAGATTTACAGAGCCATATGGTTAACATCGGGATAGGCATGGTACATTTTAAGGAGCGGCTTGAATGGGAAGAAACAGAGAGAGCTTACGATGAAGAGAGGTTTAGGCAGGGAAGTCCAGAGCTCAGGCCCCAAGTTGAGTGTTGTGCTGGAACTGTAACCTGCTCCGTGGAACTCCCCAAAAAATTAATGTCAACGCACTGGACCATCTGAATAAGAACTTCTATGCCAAAAACCATGGAGAAATATTCCGGGAAGGGTAAAGTGAGATTTCCTTGGGTTCATTTAGAAAGAGAACTAACTGTGAGGGCACTAAAGACAAAGGAAAGTTAGCTCTCTAGTTATTGAATCATCTCTATAAAAGCTTTGACTTTGGTCGATGCGCCTTTTGTAATGTCATCTTTGTTAAGGCAAAGTGGCAGGGCGAGGAAATGATTCACAACTGGTATATTTGTCAAGTACCTGTGAGATTTTTCTGACCCAGTCAGTCTACATGGAACATTCTGTCAGCAACACTAGAGAAAATCATCTACAGTATTAGAGAATGGCATGCCTCTGTGCAGGGTAACGGTGTTGAAAAAAGAAGTGGTAATTGTGAATGTGTTGCCTGTGAATTTGAAACAGAACACTTTGGTATCACAGACTTCTGTCTTCCATGCCTGAACATCTGGACAGAAGCAGGTATCAGTCCTTTGGATTCATACAGCTGTGCTGTGGAGAAGTAGAACAAGGTCAGGATTCACCCCGAGGCTGGTTCAAAGCTGGTTGGATCATCTGCTCCTATCCCTGCATGGCTTCAGGTGAGATTGTGAAATTGAGACCCCCCCCCCCCCCCCCATCCCCAAATGACAGCTTGCTGACAATGAATAAGGACAGCTAACGCTCCTGCTCTGTAGACTGATGAGAAACAGCTTTTGTACTCAACCCCAAAGACAGCTTTGGCTGGTAATGTGTTGGCTAGTGTAGGCTTGAGAGATGAACAGACACTTCCAACACTGATGAAGGCTCAACTCAATTTTATTAACTATTTCTAACTAACTAACACACGATGACTGTGGGTCTAAATGATGCTAACTTAAACTAGAGACCCAAGCCTTGTCCGAACCAGTTGATTCTCTCAGCACGTGTTGTGAGTCCGTGCTGGGCTGAATAAGTTCCTGTTACACTCAGAGGCAGCACCCAGAATGAGCGGGAACCGTGGTGCCCTCTGCCTTTATAGTGTGTATATTCTAACTGGTGATTGGCTGCGGTGTTTGTACATGTTGATTGGTCCCTGTGTGTGTCCATCAGTGTGTGTCTGCACCATGATATATTGGTGTATATTATGACAGCTGGTTCTAAAATTGGCTTCTGTCCATATAACAAATTATTGAGAGATGTTTTGGGGTGAAACCCCATTTTACATTGACCCTGGCACTTCTTACTACAATGATCATATGGCATCCTTTACATTTAAAAGATATTGACAGCAATGTGTGAATTGTAATAAGCTCACTGAACAGCGTTGGAGTCAAGGAAGCATTTTTTTTTAATCCCAGAAAGGCTAAATAACCTCAAAATAATGATAGTGATTACTTCTTAAATCATGTCAATTAACAGAATGCTTGATTGGCACCCCATCCACAAGCATTCACCCCCTCCACCACCGACGCACAGTGGCAGCTGTGTGTACCATCAACACTGTGTACTGCAGGAGCTCCCCAAGGCTCCTCAGGCAGCATCTTCCAATTCCACGACCACTACCATCTGGAAGGACAAAGGCAGTGGGAAAACCACCGCCTGAAAGGTCCCCAGCAAGCCACACTAATAGAACTAATATTGACATTCCTTCACTTTTGCTGGGTCAAAGTCCTGGAGTTCCCTCCTGAACAGCACCATGAGTGTACCTGCACCACATGGACTGCAGCAGTTCAACTCTCAAGGATAATTAGGGATGGGCAATAAATGCTAGCCTAACCAGCGATGCCCACACCTCAAACATGATTAAAAAGCCATTTGAGGCTTCGTCAAACTCTCAGTGTTCAACGGCCTGTCCGAGAAATACAATCATGTCCAATGAAAATAGAGAGGGAATGGCTCTTATTAGTTCCAACTACACCAGGCACTCTCAATCTTCAAAGCTGTCTTTGGAGCAGTACATAGCAGTTTCTCATAGGGAGAGGAGCAGGTTTGTTTTTAAGTTAAACTACTGAGAAAAGTAACTGGACCATTTTTGCTGAACATGTGAACTGACCACAGCTGGGGGAGCAAGAGCGGCACTTTGACTAGCCTCAATGCCCGTGGTTTCAGGAGTGCTTTTGTGCTAAACCCTTCTGCAAGTGTTTATCTGCAAATATTAGATAAGGAGATGGCCAGTTACAGCTCGTGATTTCCACTGTCTACCCTATAGCCCACTGTGGTTGAATAGCCTACCCAAGATCATTGCCATTAATCACACCCAGCTCATAAATATTGGATAACTGAGTTCAGTCGCAAAATTGGCACAAACCCGTTTCTTCAATTACACAGAACATAGAACATTACAGCGCAATACAGGCCCTTCGGCCCTCGATGTTGCGCCGACATGTAAAACCACTCTAAAGCCCACCTACACTCTTCCCTTATCGTCCATATGTCTATCCAATGACATTTGAATGCCCTTAGTGCTCCTGAAGAGCACTGTGCCCAAACCTCCGCTCTGGTAGTTCAGTATAGTTGTGTAAACGGTTGCACTCACTTCAAGGTACAGATATATTGCAATAATATTACCAATACGTTAATTGTGGCTCTATGCTCACGCTTTCATCACATAGATTCATAGAATTTACAGTGCAGAAGGAGACCATTCGGCCCATCGAGTCTGCACCGGCTCTTGGAAAGAGCACCCTACCCAAGGTCAACACCTCCACCCTATCCCCATCACCCCCACCCAACACTGAGGGCAACTTTGGACACGAAGGGTAATTTATCATGGTCAATCCACCTAACCTGCACATCTTTAGTCTGTGGGAGGAAACCAGAGCACCCGGAGGAAACCCACGCACACACGGGGAGAACGTGCAGACTCCGGACAGTGACCAAGCCGGGAATCGAACCTGGGACCCTGGAGCTGTGAAGCAATTGTGCTAACCTCTATGCTACTGTGCTGCCCTGAGATATTGTCAACATGTCTCACGAAAATGTAAAGTTTAGCTTTTCAGTAGTGTTACGCAGCTAATCGGGAACAATTTGTTGGTCTTGATTAACAGAGCTAGCTCAATAGAAGTAATTAAGATTTTCTTAAAATGTACTTCTCATGCATCAACGGGGCTGAGATGGAGATGGTTAGCAGCTTCAAATTCCTCGGGGTACACATCTCCAAAACTCTGTCCTGGTCCACCCACAGCGACACTACCACCAAGAAAGCACAACAACGCCTATACTTCCTCAGGAAACTAAGGAAAATCGGCATGTCCACATTAACTCTCACCAACTTTTATAGATGCACCATAGAAAGCATCCTATCTGGCTGCATCACAGCCTGGTATGGCAACTGCTAGGTCCAAGACCGCAAGAAACTTCAGAGAGTCGTGAACACAGCCCACTCCATCACACAAACCTGCCTTCCATCCGACTCCATCTACACCTCCCGCTGCCTGGGGAAAGCGGGCAGCATAATCAAAGACCCCTCCCACCCGGCTTGCTCACTCTTCCAACTTCTTCCATCGGGCAGGAGATATAAAAGTCTGAGAACACGCACGAACAGACTCAAAAACAGCTTCTTCCCTGCTGTTACCACACTCCTAAATGGCCATCTTATGGACTGACCTGATTTAAAACTACGCTCCTCCATGCTTCACCTGATGCTGGTGTTTATGTAGTTACATTGTGTACCTTGTGTTTCCCTATTATATATTTCTTTTATTTTATTTTAATTACATGTACTTAATTGGGAATGAGCAGGGGAATAGATAGCTCTCTTAAAATGTGAGCGTGTGCAACAGGCCAATAGCCTCCTCCTATGCAACATTCTACGTTTGTTAGAATGTTTGATGAATTTCAGTTCGAGTGCAGAACCGAACACCTCTGTCCAATACTGGAAACACAATTAGTTTACTGAATGATGGATGGATTTCCCATGATTTAATCTTTGCTGATCAGTATCGGCAGAGGACACTAATGGCACCGGCTCCAAAATGAGTATTGAAGCCAAAGCATCCAGTCAGTGTCGTGCATACCACCACTGTTATGAAGGTTTTGATTTTTAACTGAAGTGCCTGTGTTAAGCTGAACAGAAAAAACACTCAAGTTAGACTGCTTCATTCTGATGGTGGGGTGGCACTGTGGTAAGAGTTTCCCACATGGCTGGTTCTTGAATTTAGCCCGTTAAGCCTTGATTTTAAAATTCTCATTCCTTTTTCTCAAATCCTCCCATGGCCTCGCCGCTCTGTATCTCCCACAATCCTCCGAGATCTCACCTAATTCGAGCCTCTTGAGCATCCCCGATTTGCTTCACCATTAGTGGGCAGGCCTTCAGCTGCCAAGGCCCTAAGCTCTGTAATTCCCACTGTAAAACTCGCCAACTCACTACCTCCCGTTCCTTCGTTAAGATGTTCCTTAAAACCTGCCTTTTTGACAAAGCTTTTAACCATTTTCCCTAATATTGCCTGATGTGGTACGGTATCAAATTTTGCATTATGACACATTCGGGGATGTTTTATTTCGGGGCTGATTTAGCACAAGGCTAAATCGCTGGCTTTAAAAGCAGACCAAGGCAGGCCAGCAGCACGGTTCAATTCCCGTACCAACCTTCCCGAACAGGTGTCGGAATGTGGCGGCTCGGGGCTTTTCACAGTAACTTCATTTGAAGCCTACTTGTGACAATAAGCAAGTTTCATTTTTTTTTAAAGGCTCTCTTACTACAAGTTGTTTTGCATGGCACCATCAGGGGGCAATAGTGAGCAGGGTTCAGGGGCTTCCTATTGGCTGATTCAAGAGTAGCTTTGGAAGGGAGCCTATTGCAGGTCGTTGATCTTCATATTTGGCTAGAACATGGTGATTCATCTAGTGTCAATAATCTTAATTATAAGGAGCCATCAATTTAAAGAGTTTCAACAGGAGCTACTATATTCTTTCCGATAATCCTAATTTCTTCAAGTTCTGCTGCAGCTCCTGGGTGGCAGAGTTGGATGAAAAAGAGTTAGAAGTCACTGGCATGGAGGGGCTGGTTTAGCTCACTCGGCTAAACCGCTGGCTTTTAAAGCAGACCAAGCAGGCCAGCAGCACGGTTCGATTCCCATACCAGCCTCCCCGGACAGGCGACGGAATGTGGCGACTAGGGGCTTATCACAGTAGCTTCATTGAAGCCTGCTCGTGACAATAAGCGATTTTCATTTTTCAGAATGACCCAATCTGGTATGAGACAACAAATGTTCCTAGATTGGGTTGGTGGTTAAAGAGTGACAGAAGGGTTACAAGATGTGACAGAATGTGACAAAGTAAGTGTTACATTCAAAAAACGTGTATGCCATGTGAAATGCAATATACAGTTGGCTGGAAATAAATGATACAGCATCCTGAAGAGTTCTGCACGACACGAAAACCTCGAGGTTTGCTATGATGTTGCTGCTCCACTTCAGTTTCACTCCTGGCACTGTCTTATCTGCTTAGAATTCCATATGCTCATGCCGGCAAATCAGTCTTTTCCTATCTTTCTTGCACATCTTTGCTTGCCATCATTTTATAGGGCCCGAAATATTGAACATTTATCCATTTTGCCCATTGTTCTAAACTGAAAATGTTTATGATTAGCCAAGGTAAAGGAAAGGATTTTGGTGTCCCATCTCCATCCATCTTCTGGCCAATCTTCGAGCTATTTCCAATATTGAAAATGCACTCAGGCCTAGCAAAAATGCACTCGGCTTTGGAGCATGTCTAAATCTATTGCCCTAATAGAAAATATACCAGGGCAGTAAGAGTCACTTTATGAAGGATTTACTGTTCTGATCTTTGAGTTAGCAACTGTAATGCCTTACTGGGAATAACCTTTAAGTAAGTGCTGTTGACGTAAGGCATTTTTCACTGGTGCGTCACCCGCTCAATCTAAAACCCTCTAATTGACAAGAAAAACCTATGGTTAATTTATCTGCTAAAGTAAAGGAGTAAATTACTATGTGCCAACAGGAACGATGAATTCAAAAGGAAATATCATTGCTCGGGAGGATTCTCAACCAGGCCCAGCTCCTACAACAAATTAAAGAATCCACCTTGTATCACATAGAATCCCTACATTGCAGAAGGAGGCCATTTGGCACATCGATTCTGCACTGACCTGACAAAAGAGCACTCTACCGAGACCCATTCCCTGCCCTATCCCCGTAACCCTGCACACTGATCAGGGCCAATCTACCTCCTAACATCTTTGGACTGTGGGAGGAAACCGGAGCAGCCGGTGGAAGCCCACACAGACACAGGGAGAACGTGCAAATGCCACACAGTCAACCCTGAGCGCTGTGAGTCAGCAGTGCTAACCACTGTGCCACCGTGCCGCCCCCCTGTGTCACTTTATCACAGCTGCTACAAATTGCCTTACGGTTGAAAATCTATTAGCTTTGTTCATTTGGAAAGCTTATTCCCAGGGCCCAGGCACAAACCCTGGTGAGAAAATAAGATGGCAGTTGAACAGATTTTCAAAGAATATATTTTGAGCAATTGTATTAGTTTCTGAAACCTTCCATGCTGTTGAATGGTGAGTAGTGTTTGCTTGCTCCGGATTGTAATTGATAGGGTTCATATGTCCTTAAGTGCTTGGCAATTTTAGTTCACATTTCTTGCCACCTTTTGATGAATAAATTCCCCACTTGTTTAATTGGGATTTGTCGTGTTTAGTGAATGTGACAATACACTGACAGAAATTTAAGTGCAATGACTGTAAGAGTCAAAATTTGTCTAAAATGCATGTCAGAACACACATATATGAGGACATATTTCTCAAGATATTGCATATGAACAAGTTAAAGTCGAATTTTCAGTAGAAGCAGATCTTGTAAATAAGACTAATCGTAGGATCGTCAAGACCAAGCAGGCTCATTTGTCGCATTAAAGGTTGGTGAAAATGGTATGTCGCAAAGGTTGGTTGGCATGGGTCGTGAAGGTCGGCCAGTTGGTAAAAGTGGGTCCCTGAAAACATTTTTGAAAAACACTGCCATACACCAAAGTGGCACAGTGGGTATAATGGGTGAAGTGTGACTGGAGCAACTGTGGCACTTATACACAGTATAACTCCATAAAAGACACAAGATAAATTAAACTGCATTTTAACTGTGTTAAGAAGACAAGCAATGTTATGACAGCACAAAGATAAAAGCAAAATACTGCAATGCTGGGAATATTCAGTATGCCATTATATCAGTTATAATATGGGATACATCCATAATTCAGATTCGGATTCAAGTCAAACACATAATAAAATGTCTCGACTTTGGAAGATTATTTATTGCTGCATTTAAGTGGAATTTCATTGAAATCTTTTGAGATGGAGTTTATTACCAAATTATGAGCAGTTTTATCCTGCAGGATAACTAATCACAGTGAACCAAATCAATGCTATTCAAACTTCATGTCACAAAGAATGCACAAAGCCAACAGAAAGAGACGTTGCCCCTATTCAGCTGGCTGTACAGCGCAAGTCTGTGACTTGGAAGGACAAGGTGTTCTTCCAGTACACCTCAGAAAAGTCCCCGGGGCACTGCAACCCTAAAGAGAAAGTAGAATTTCAAAAATGACAAACCAACCTTCAACAAAGTCAGCAGCTGCGTGCATGCGCTGATTTGTCATTGCTTCATCTTCAGCGGTATTCAGAAATTCAAGTGCAACGTCAATAGCTTCCACCAGCTCATCCCGCTTGTCCTTTCGCACTGGTTTCTCCTCAGGGTGCCGCGTCAGGCCCATTTCCAGTTGGTACACCTTCTGCAGGGTGAAGCTCTCGAAGGGTATCACCGAATATTCCGTTGGCAATTTGATGGCAGATTGGACCTCAGCTTTTTCGATCTGAGAGTGCAGAAATTCGAGCAGACCTGCCTGAGTTTTCTCCGGACTGCTCCGGTCAATATTAGCTCCCAGTGAATCACCATAACGATGCTGTGCCACTTTAAGCTGCTCGCTCCTCTCTTGCAGTTCCTCCTTCAGTTGTGCAATTTGTCTCTTTAAACTGGTGATGTAATTACGGTGTTGTTCCTCACGCTCCTCAAGCAACACCTGAAAATTATCCTTCCCAGTTGGCCCACCGGCCCTGGGCAGTACGGGCTGGCCATCTTCCACCTTCGGAGTGCACGCCAACATGTACAACAATGAAACTATGCAGCACAGGAGAACCAATATTGTCGCAAGCCTCCAAATCCAGGCTGGCATGCCCCTTCGCATCATCCTTAGCCACATCTGGCCTTTCTCGAGCGCCAATCCAGTTAATCAGTCCAGAATGATTTGACAGCAACAACATCAGTCGCTGAACCAAGTGGTTCAGTCCCTGTAATTCTTCTCATTTCAGGCTAGGGTTGTCTTCTGATGGACTCTGGAAGGATAAACACAAAAAGCTAATCAGCATTTATTGCACAACTCAGAAATTTCCTTCATCAAAGTACAATTTTTTTTCAAATGCAGTACATTGTTTATAGAGCATACATCCACTGATTTGATTCCAGAACTTTAATGAGTACTAATAGGGTTCATAATGCACCAGCAAAATTGACTTCAACATCTTCAGATACTTACATAACGATATCTATAACTTCACCAACCCATTCCTCCACAGCTCAGTTCCGGATTTTCCCATCAGAGGAAATGGTCTCTCTGTATCTTTTTTTTAAATTCGTTCATGTGATGTGGGCATCGCTGGCTGGGCCAGCATTTTTTGCCCATCCATGAGGGCACTTAAGAATCAACCACATTGCTGCGGGTCTGGAGTCACATGTAGGCCAGATCAGGTAAGGACAGCAGATTTCCTTCTCTAAAGGACATGAGTGAACCAGATGGCTTTTTACGACAAACGACAATGGATTCATGGTCGTCATTAGGCTTTAATTCCAGATTTTCATTGAATTCAAATTTCACCATCTGCCGTGGCGGGTATCAAACCCGGGTCTCCAGTGCATGCCTCTGGATCTCTGGATTACTAGTCCAGTGATAATACCACTACACCACTGCCCCTATCATTTTAAACACCTCAACTAGACAACTTCTCAACTTCTAAGAACATGAGAATACAAACTAAGTTTATGCAACAAGTCCTCATAATTTAACCGTTTAAGCCTCGATGTCCTCTTTATGAATCTGTGCTGTGTGTCACAAGGAGCTCATTTTTATAAATGTACAGTAGCTAGTCGCTTTAAAAGAGTAACCAAAATAAAGCTTCCTAGGTGTACATCAGGCCTGATGAGACAAGGTTAAAGCTGTGTATAAAAATTGTACAAATAATTGCTGAGTGTTTTTATTATGTCTTCCTTTCCAGGTCCTATCTTTCTGTGGTTAGCACTGTTGCTTCACAGCACCAGGGACCTGGGTTCGATTCCCGGCTTGGGTCACTGTCTGTGCGGAGTCTGCATGTTCTCCCCGTGTCGGCGTGGGTTTCTTCCGGGTGCTCTGGTTTCCTCCCAAAGATGTGCAGGTTAGGTGGATTGGCCATGCTAAATTGCTCTTAAGTGTCCAAAAAGGTTTGGTAAGATTACTGGGTGACAGGAATACCTTAAGTAGGGTGCTCTTTCCAAGGAGCAATGCAGACTCAATGGGCCTAATGGCCTCCTTCTGCACTGCAAATCCTGTAAATTCTATGATTTGAACTTCCTAATGTGTTTCTTTGGGTAACGGACGTGGCTACAGCCATGGAGGAAGTTGACCCAATTTGAAATATCTTTAGTGTGGGTGATATTGTCCTCAGATTCAGATTGTAGTAGCCCTCAAACAAGTTGAGCATTGTGGTCTGCAGCATCTTAGAAGCTATCAAAAGAAATTAGTGTAATTTATTTGCAAACTTTTGCCACAATTTTCTCTTCAGCCAGTCAGCCACTCATTCAACACCTCAATAACACCAAGAGGACAAATCCTGCTTCACACCAGCTGCAGTATATTTGCACCACAAAAGTTTTAGAAGTTCTAAAAAGAGTGAACGGTCTTGGGAATTATTTTCAAACTTCACCTCCCATCTTTATAATATCACCAGGGTTTGACTGTCTCAGTGATTGTGACTACATTAAATGACCCAACATTTTTGCCATAGTCGGTCAATTTGCAATTGAGGCTGGTTTAGCTCACCAGGCTAAATTGCTGGCAATTTAAAGCAGGCCAGCAGCACGGTTCGATTCCCGTACCAGCCTCCCCGGACAGGCGCCGGAATGTGGCGACTAAGGGCTTTTTCACAGTAACTTCATTGAAGCCTACTCGTGACAATAAGCGATTTTCATTTCATTTTCATTTCATTGTACCTGGTGCAGCTGAAACATTGGTTGCAATTAGGAGCTTTCATTTTAGCAAGCTCTGTTAAATGCTTCGGTCAACTTGAGCAACTCAAGGGCAGCGAAAGAATACGTTAAAACTCAAGAAAAAGGTTTAAAATATATAAACTAAAAATCCTCAGCAAAAAGCAAATGATCAAAACATAATGACCACTATTTACCAAAACAAACCAACATATATATGAAGGATTACAGTCCCACAATTGAAAACTTTAATTCCACAGAACAATTGGCAACAGCAAATGGCTATTTTCTCATCTACTTACACAAATGGATACCATTAGTGTAAGTGGACATTCGTACACGTTGATGTTCTGTAATTGTTTCAGTTCATCATCGTCCTTCAGGAATTATTTGCAACACAATATAAACAAGCGATTATTCATCATATGCACAATACATGATATTTGCCATAACATACCAGCAGCTCTCGCATGGAGTTTCTCATGTGTCAAAGGACAGATGTGTCACCTGAAGTGTGGCATTACAGGAAGTATGCCATTTATGGGAAGTGTGACATGTACAGGAAATATGACACTTGCAGATTAAATCGAAAAACTTGGATGCAATTAATTTGTTTCTTTTTGCACTGGGAATACTGAACTTCCACTAAATTCTAATAAACAACAGAAATAACACTGCAAAGTAGACTTTATAATAATAATCTTTATTAGTGTCACGGGTAGGCTTATATTAACACTGCAATGAAGTTACTGTGAAAATGCCCTAGTCGCCACACTCCCAACGCCTGTTCAGGTTCACTCAGGGAGAATTCGGAATGTCCAATTCCCTTAACAAGCATGGGCGGGATTCTCCGACCCCCCCCCGGGGCCGGCGTCAATCCCGCTCCCCGCCGTGTCCCGAATTCTCCGCCCACCCGAGATTCAGCGGGGGCGGGAATCGCAACGCGCCAGTCGGTGGACCCTCCGCGCCGGTCGGCGGGCCCCCCACGGCGATTCTCCGGCCCGCGATGGGCCGAAGTCCCGCTGCTGACAGGCCTCTCCCGCCGGCTGGAATCAAAACACCTACCTGACCGGTGAAATTGGCGGCGTGGGCGGGCTCCGGGGTCCTCGGGGGAACGCGGGGTGATCTGACACCGGGAGGTGCCCCCACGGTGGCCTGGCCCGTGATCGGGGCCCACCGATCGGCGTGCGGGCATGTGCCGTGGGGGCGCTCTTTTTCTTCCGCCTCCGCCATTGCCTTCACCATGGCGGAGGCGGAAGAGACCCCCTCCCCTGCGCATGCGCTGGTATGACGTCAGCAGCCGCTGAAGCTCCGGCGCATGCGCGGACTTACGAATGTACAAATTCCACATGGACAGTGACCCGGGGCCAGGATCTAACCTGGGTCCTCAGCCCCATGAGGCAGCAGTGCTAACCACTGTGCCACCATGCCACTTCTTGCATCTGTCCTGACGAGTGCAGGATGAAAAGCTTCAACATTATGGTTCTCTTCACAGAAGATTAATCGCCTTAGCGTTTCTTCGCCACCATATACTATCTTCTTAAACCGTCCTCCCGTGTTCTCTCTGCCCTCATCTCCAATAACATGTGCGGGAAGCTGATGATCTCTATGCCGTAAAGGTTGGCAGCATCTCTTCAGCTGGCTCTGTCTGTTCCCTCCCTTCCCCTGGCCCACCAGGCCAAACTTCACCTGTTTCCCATAGCCTTAGCCCTGAGTTTACATCTTTCTCTAGATTCTAACTCCTCTCCCATCATGCCCATTCTGAGCTCCTCCTGTCCCCATAATGCACTTCCTGCCTGCTCCATTCTAAACCACCAAATGGTTGGTCAGCCTATTTTCCTTCCTGGCTCCCATGCTAGCTGAGTTGTTATTAGTGCCCTTTCTTTTGGCTCCCTTTGCCATTATCACCTCTCTCTTAAAAATATGCACCCGCAATCTCCCTATCCTTACATCCTATGTGACGTGTCTATGGTAAACTATCCCTTCTTATTCTTCTTAACCTATCTGCAGTCTTTTACCATACCAACTTCCTCCAACACTGCTCCACCATCAATCAACTGGATGAAACTGCTCCTGACCAGTTCCATTCTTACCTATCCAATTGTAGTCAGAGAATAACCTGCAATGGCTTCTCGTCCCACTGTCACACTCTTACCATTAAGACCATAAGAAATAGGAACAGAAGTAGGCCATTCAGCCCTTCGAGCCTGCTCCACCATTTAATAAGATTATGGCTGATCTGACACAGTCACTGAGTCCACTTCCCTGCCTTCTCTTCGTCACCCTTAATACCCCTACTGATTAAAAACCTATCAATGTCAGCCTTTAAAATGTTCATGGACTCGACCTCCACAGCTTCCTGGGGTAAAGAATTCCAAGAATCACCACTCTTTGGGAGAAGAAATTCTTCCTCAAATCCGTCTTAAATGTGCATCCCCTTATTCTGAGACCATGCCCCCTTGTCCTGCACTCTTCCCATGAGTGGAAACATCCTCCCAACATTTACCTTGTCTAACCCCCCGAGGAATTTTACACGTTTCAATCAAATCACCTCTCATTCTTCTGAACTCCAAGGAATACAGACCCAACCTGTTTAATCTTTGCTCATAAGGCAGTCCCTCCGTACCCGGGATCATCCTATTAAACCTCCTCTGTACTGCTGCCAGTGATAATACTGCCGCCAGTGATAATATATCTTCCAGAAATCAGGGGACCAAAACTGTACACAGTATTCAAAATGTGGCTTCATTCTGGGATCTTTCCAAGATCCATGCTTGGATCGCTGCTATTTCTCACCTGCAAGCTGCCCAGGCTAATGCTCTAAGGACAAGGGTGGTAATCTCCAGTCTGCCAGTCGAGTGTTTCGCTGCCGCGCGCCGTTCACTAGCAGCGCGATTCTATCTTCCCGCCGATTGTCAATTGAACTTCCCATTGTAACCACCCCACAATACCACAAAACCTGGAGGCGGGGCCAAGCTGTTGGCGGGAAAATGGAATTGCAACGACTGGAGAAATCCAGCCAAAGTTAGACTCTTAATGATGACCATGAAACCATTGCCGATGGCCATAAAACCCATCTGGTTCACTAATGCCCTTCAGGGAAGAAAATCTGCCGTCCTTATCCAGTTCATGAACATAAAAATGAAGAGTATAAGAACTAGGAGCAGAAGTAGGCCATCTGCCCCCTCGAGCCTGCTCCGCCATTCAATTAGATAATGGCTGATCTTTTGTGGACTCAGCTCCATTTTAGTTTGCCATACATGTGACTCCAGGCCCACAGCAATGTGGTTGACTCTTGCTCAGAATATAAAAACAGACAGTAAAAGTTTTTACAAATATATAAAACAAAAAAGAGTGGCTACGGTAAATATTGGTCCTTTAGAGGATGAGAAGGGATGTTTAATAATGGGAGATAAGGAAATGGCTGAGGAACTGAACTCGTTTTTGGGTCGGTCTTCACAGTGGAAGACACAAATGACATGCCAGTGACTGATGGAAATGAGGCGATGACAGGTGAGGACCTTGAGAGGATTGTTATCACTAAGGAGGTAGTGATGGGCAAGCTAATGGGGCTAAAGGTAGAAAAGTCTCCTGGCCCTGATGGAATGCATCCCAGAGTGCTAAAAGAGATGGCTAGGGAAATTGCAAATGCACTAGTGATAATTTACCAAAATTCACTAGACTCTGGGGTGGTCCCAGTGGATTGGAAATGAGCAAACGTGACACCGCTGTTTAAAAAAGGAGGTAGGCAGAAAGTGGGTAATTATAGGCCAGTTAGCTTAACTTCGGAAGTAGGGAAGATGCTGGAATCTATCATCAAGGAAGAAATAGCGAGGCATCTGGATGGAAATTGTCCCATTGGGCAGACAAAGCATGGTTCATAAAGGGCAGGTCGTGCCTAACTAATTTAGTGGAATTTTTTGAGAGCATTACCAGTGTGGTAGATAACAGGGAGCCAATGGAGGTGGTATATCTGGATTTCCAGAAAGTTTTTGACAAGGTGCCACACAAAAGGTTGCTGCATAAGATAAAGATGCATGGCATTAAGGGTAAAGTAGTAGCATGGATAGAGGATTGGTTAATTAATAGAAAGCAAAGAGTGGGGATTAATGGGTGCTTCTCTGGTTGGCAATCAGTAGCTAGTGGTGTCCCTCAGGGATCAGTGTTGGGCCCACAATTGTTCACAATTTACATAGATGATTTGGAGTTGGGGACCAAGTGCAATATGTCCAAGTTTGCAGATGACACTAAGATGAGTGGTAAAGCAAAAAGTGCAGAGGCTACTGGAAGTCTGCAGAGGGATTTGGATAGGTTAAGTGAATGGGCTAGTGTCTGGCAGATGGAATACAATGTTGACAAATGTGAGGTTATCCATTTTGGTAGGAATAATAGCAAAAGGGATTATTATTTAAATGATAAAACATTAAAACATGTCGCTGTGCAGAGAGACCTGGGTGTGTTAGTGCATGAGTCGCAAAAAATTGGTTTACAGGTGCAACAGGTGATTAAGAAGGCAAATGGAGTTTTGTCCTTCATTGCTAGAGGGATGAAGTTTAAGACTAGGGAGGTAATGCTGCAATTGTAAAAGGTGTTAGTGAGGCCACACCTGGAGTATTATGTTCAGTTTTGGTTTCCTTACTTGAGAAAGGACGTACTGGCACTGGAGGGTGTGCAGAGGAGATTCACTAGGTTAATCCCAGAGCTGAAGGGGTTGGATTAAGAGGGGAGGTTGTGTAGACTGGGACTGTACTCGGAATTTAGAAGGTGGCGGGGGGATCTTATAGTAACATATAAAATTATGAAGGGAATAGGTAGGATAGATGCGGGCAGTTTGTTTCCACTGGCAGGAGAAAGCAGAACTAGAGGGCATAGCCTCAAAATAAGGGGAAGTAGATTTAGGACTGAGTTTAGGAGGAACTTCTTCGCCCAAAGGGTTGTGAATCTATGGAATTCCTTGCCCTGTGAAGCAGTTGAGGTTCCTTTACTAAATGTTTTTAAGGTAAAGATAGATAGTTTTTTGAAGAATAAAGGGATTAAGTGTTATGGTGTTCAGGAGCTGAGTCCAAAAAAGATCAGCCATGATCTCATTGAATGTCGGAGCAGGCTCGAGGGGCTAGATGGCCTACTCCTGCTCCTAGTTCTTATGTTCTTAACAGCCTGATGAAATGGCCTAGCAAGCCACTCAGTTCAAGGGCAATTATGGATGGGCAACAAATGCTGGCCCAGCTAACAACACCCACATCCCATAAAGAATAAAGAGAAAAAAGCATTGTGGCATTTTGAGCAGTCCCAATTTCAAAAGATTTGTGATTGGCTGCAGTAATTTCAATTGCCTAGGTTCTGGAATTCCATTACTAAACCTCTCCGCCTAAATGCCCCTTTATCTCCGTCTCCTCCTTTAAGATGCTCATTAACCTTTACCTCTCCAACCAAGATTTTGGTCATCTTTTGTGTTAGCATCTTTGTCGGATTTTTATTGAAAATTCTCTTATTGAGTGCCGTGCGTTGCTTTACTACTTTAAAGGTGCTATATAAATGCACGTTGTTATTGTTCTTGGTGGTGGTGGTATGTATTTTAATTCAAATGGATCCTGGTACCTCATGTGTAACCTTTCTCCTTTTGAACACAGATCTCATGCCCCATTATAACTCCAATATCAATATCCAGCATGGTAGCACAAGTGGATAGCACTGTGGCTTCACAGCGCCAAGGTCCCAGGTTCGATTCCCCACTGGGTCACTGGCTGTGCGGAGTCTGCACGTTCTCCACATGTCTGCGTTGGTTTCCTCCAGGTGCTCTGATTTTCTCCCATAGTCCAAAGATGTGCTGTTTAGGTGGATTGGCCATGCTAAATTGCCCTTAGTGTCCAAAAAGGTTGGGATGGGTTATTGGGTTATGGGGATAGGGAAGAAGTGAGGGCTTGAGTGGGTCAGTGGGCTGAATGGCCTCCTTCTGCACTGTATGTTCTATGTTCTATCACTCCTCCATGATATTTGTGTCACTGGTTTATACCAGACAAAACATAAGGAACAGAATGAGCATCAGAGAATCAGTAAAATAACTAACAAATATCTCTATAAATACATGTTGCAAAATTCTTAATGTGGAACATCTGCGTCAGATGTGGCTCAGTGGTAGCACTCTCCCCTGAGTTGGGGTCATGTTCACGCCCCTCTTCAGAGACAGCGACTGTGCAGCTGCGATTGGCATTGGCGATTGTGAATTGCCATTGGCATCCCAGAGTCGGAGTGGCATAGTACGATTCTTGCATCCCCCCCGGGCGATTCTCTGGCCCGGCGCAGGATCGGAGATTCCCGGCCATAAGGTCCGACTGCATTATTTAGAGAATAGAAGGCTTTTTCCCCAACGTTCGGGCCAATAATTATCCTGCAACCAATATCATCAAAACAGATTATCTGTCATTTACCTCATTGTTGTGTGTGGGATCTTGCTATGTACAAACTGGCTCCCATGATTCCCTGCATTACAATGGTGACTACATTTCAAAAAGGCTGGGCACTGCTCTGGGAAAATCCTGAGGTTCTGAACAATGCTCCATAAATGCAATCCTCTGTCTTTTTTTGGTATAAATAGGAGATGAGACACAGTAATTGGTTATTGGGATAAACCACAGGAAATGACAAGAATTCACTTGTGTGTCGTGCTGGCAGATGTCCACTGGGAAATCCTTTTGCAGAGTCTTTGTATCTCATTCATATTATTAGTAGCATTGTTTAATTGTAGCTAATTGCAAAATATAACCTTTGCTTTGAAAAAGTCCAATCATATTCCATTACTTAGCACAGGTCGCATCTCATAAAATGTATGGAGGCAGCCACTATTCCCGATTAGCTTCTGGCTGATCTCCCGTATTTCACCCTCCATAAACTTGAGGCCACCTGATACTCGACTGCCTGTATCCTAACCCGCACTGATTTCCGTTTACCTGTAACCCTGAGCTCTCTAACCTGGATGGCAGCACAGTGGTTAGCACTCTTGCTTCACAGTTCCAGGGTCCCAGGTTCAATTCCCGGCTTGGGTCACTGCCTGCGCCGAGTCTACACGTTCTCCCCGTGTCTGCGTGGGTTTCCTCCAGCTGCTCTGGTTTCCTCCCACAAATCCTGAAAGACGTGCTTGTTAGGTGAATTGGACATTCTGAATTCTCCCTCTGTGTACCCGAACTGGCGCCAGAGTGTGGCGACTAGGGGATTTTCACAGTAACTTCATTGCAGCGTTAATGTAAGCCTACTTGTGACACTAATACAGATTATGACCCTAATAAAGATTATGATTGCATGGGCTCCCAGTCAAGCAACATCTTAATTTTAAATATCTCATCCTTGTTTTCAATTATATTCTCCAAATACTGCGGTGGGATCTTATATGTCCACCTGAAGGGGTAGATGGAGCGTTTAGGTTAATGTCTAATCTGAAAGAGAGCACATCAGACAGATAGAGTCATAGAGCTTTACAACACACAAATCATAGAATTCCTACAGTGCAGAAGGAGGCCATTCAGCCCATCAAGTCTGCACCGAGCTTCCGAAAGTGCAGCACTTGATCTATAGCCTTATATGCTATGGCGTGCTCATCTAAATGATTCTTAGATGTTGAGGGTTCCCGCTTCTGCCACCCCTTCCGAAAGCGAGTTCCAGATTCCCACCGCCCTCTGGGTGAAAAGGGTTTTACTCAAATCCTCTCTAAATCTCCTGTCCCGTGCCTCAAATCTATTAATTGTCGCGCTCCAGCTTCCATTTCTCTGGAATGGGGCATGTACCCATGACCCTCCGACTGAGGTGAGAGTGCCACCATTGAGCCACACCTGACGCAGATGTTCCATGTAAAGCATTTTTAAAACTATTTTCTACAAACATGTATTTCTGGAGATATTTGTTGGTTCCTTTACTGGTTCTCTGATGCTCATTCTGTTCCTCATGTTTTGTCTGGAATAAACCAGTGACACATATATCGTGGAGGAGTGATGTTGATGTTATAATGGGGCATGAGATCTATGTTCAAAAGAAGAAAGGTTTCACGGGAGATACTAGGATCCGCTTGTTACTGAATGAAAGTACAGAACACCCCATCAAGAACCACGGGCGCGATTCTCCGCAAATGTGGCGAGTCGTAAAGGCCGCCGTGAAACTGCCCGTGTTTCACGGCAGCCTCCGCGCCCCCTCCCAGGACCCGATTCTCCCCCCCCGGGCGGGGCTAGCAGCGGAGCCCCGTGAAGCACGGCATCGCGGGCCTAGCGACCGTCGCTATGTCCGCGCGGCAAGCGTCACGGCAGCTGATGGCACGATGACGTCAGCCGCGCATGCGCGGGTTGGACGGCTCCAACCCGCGCATGCGCGGATGACGTCATGCCCCTCAGCAGCCCCGCGGACTGATCCTGAGGGGCGGCGGAAGAACAAATAGTGCGCGGGTATTGGACCCGCTGCCCGCGATTGGTGCCCACTGATCGCAGGCCCATGCCACCCTTCGGTGCCATGGTTGTCCGGGACGGCACTTTGCGGCCGTTTTCACGAACGGTGAGAGCAGGTGTGATAGCGTTTGTGAAAAAGGCCGTAAAGGCCTGGGAACTCGGCCCATCGGCCTGGGGAGAATCGCTGTTCGCTGTAAAAAACGGCGAGCAGCGATTCGTGTCGTGGGGCGGCAGTGGGGGGGGGGGGGGTGGAGAATAGCGGGAGGGCATGAAAATTGTCGCGAAGGCCCTCCCGCTATTCTCCGACCCATCGTGGGCAGCGGAGAATCGCGCCCAATGACACTGGCATTTATATAGTGCCTTTAAAATGGTAAAGCAACGTACAGCGCTCAACAAGAGCATTCGCAACAAAAATCTGACACTCAGTCACAAAGATGCTCACAAGACACATGAGCAAAATTGTGGTCAGAGAGGCAAGTGTAAATGAGCATCTTAAAGGAAGGGGCAGAGATATTTAAGGATGGAATTCCAGAGCTTAGGCTACTAAAGTCACTGGAACCAATCATTTTTTTTTAAAAATAATTTTTATTCAAATTTTCACAAAATAGACAAAAAGAAAAAAAAAATTACAAAGAACAGAAAGAACAACCCCCGCCCCGGTGCATACACAAAGGAAAAGATAAATTAACACCCGTCATTCAAACAAAACAAATGCACGTCCCTTCAGCAAAAAAGACAGAACCCCCCCCGTGTATACACAAATGAAGAAACAAATAGCGCCCATCATTAGCACAGAACAACTATGCACGTCCCTTCAGTCCAAAACAAAGAAACGACCCCCCCCCCCCCCCCCCCCCCCCCCTGCTACTGGCGTTCTATCGTTCTGCCAGGAAATCCAGAAATGGTTGCCACCTCCTGAAAAACCCCTGCACCGACCCCCTTAGGGCAAATTTCACCCTCTCCAATTTAATAAACCCCGCCATATTGTTGACCCAGGCCTCCACGCTTGGGACCCTCGCATCCTTCCACTGAAGAAGAATCCTCCGCCGGGCTACTATGGACGCAAAGGCCAGAATGCCGGCCTCTTTCGCCTCCTGCACTCCCGGCTCCTCCGCCACCCCAAATATTGCGAGCCCCCAGCCCGGATCGACCCTGGATCCTACCACCCTCGACACTGTCCCTGCCACGCCCTTCCAAAATTCCCCCAGCGCTGGGCATGCCCAGAACATATGGGCATGATTTGCTGGGCTCCCTGAGCACCTAATACACCTGTCCTCACTCCCAAAGAACCGGCTCATCCTTGTCCCGGTCATGTGAGCCCTATGCAGCACCTTAAACTGTATGAGGCCAAGCCTCGCACAAGAAGAGGAGGAGTTCACCCTCCCCAGGGCATCCGCCCACGTCCCCTCCTCTATCTCCTCACCCAGCTCCTCCTCCCATTTGCCCTTCAGCTCCTCGACCGAGGTCTCGTCCAGCTCCTGCATCACTTGGTACGCTGCCGAGATCCTCCCCTTTCCAACCCACACCCCCGAGAGCACCCTGTCCTGGATCCCACGCGGCGGCAGCAGAGGGAACACTGCAACCAAACATGACGCACTTAAAAATCAGGAATGATCAAAATACCAGATTTGTTATGCTCTGTAAGGAAGGTCTTGCTCTGTAAACACGCCCACAACCCTGCCCAAGATTTCTTCGCAAATGTAACTTGAGCATCCTCAGTTTTAAACGTTCCATCGACACCGCTCTGCCTGTACCTCACTTTCCTCCTTTAAGATCAACTTTGTAACATCATTGACCAACCATTTGGTCACTTGACCTCACATCTCCTTACGTGGCTCAGTGGGATATTTTGTTTTATAATGTCTCTGAAAAGTGCACTGGGAATTTCTGTCATGTTAAAGGTGTTATATAAACAGATGTTGTTGCAGTTAATAGGAAAGCCTCTGAGCTTCTACTGAAGATGAAAAGCATTTCAGTTTGGTCAGTGTTGCTACAATTAAAGCTTCAAAATGAAGCCTGACATTTAAAAAATCAGCCACGACTGAGGTTGTTCCCATGGAAATCGGACCGTCGAAAAGCAAAAAAACCCACCAATTATTTATTTAACCTTTCATCATCCTGCGTCTTCCTATAGAGCCAACAGACTCTCAGCAACTTTTGGCATAAGCTCCCATTTGAGCAAAAATGTTTTTCAAGATTTCACATAACAATCTATCTGGTAAAACAACAAAGATTAGAACCAAGGGCATCACAGTTAGAAACAACAACAAAACAGAACACCTGGAGGCCTTGTTCATCATAGCTGGGACTACAACAAGGCCATTCTAAAGAGTGTAGTGCCAAAATTCCACCAGCACATCTCCTGTCCCACTCCTGACCACGGCTACTCAAAAATCAAAGGCACCTGCCGTTCCATCCCCCAACCGCACTTTGGAAAATCAGACCATAAGACGGTGCTCCTTCTCCCGGCATACAAGCAGAAACCCAAGCTGGAGAATCCAGTTGAGAATGTCGTGCAGCACTGGTCCGAGGAAACAGAAGAGCTCCTATGTGACTGCTTAGAGGCAGTGGACTGGCCCATATTTAAGAACTCAGCGACCAACGTAAATGAGTATGCCACCACCGTCACAGACCTCATCAGCAAATGTGTGGACGACTGCGTGCCAAAGAAAGCAGTACACACGTTCCCCAACCGGAAACCATGGCTCAATCGCGAGATTGACTCCCTACTGAAGGACAGGCCTGAGGCGTTCAAGTCAAGCGACCCTGACCTATACAAGAAATCCAGGTACAACATCCGCAAAGCCATCCGAGATGCCCAGAGAGAATATCAGACCAAGCTAGAGTCACAGACTAGCGTTACAGACAACATAACGGGCTACAAAGTGAAGCCGAGCAGTGTCTCCAGCAGCAGCGCACCCCTCCCCGATGAATTCAATGCATTCTATGCTCTGTTCAAGCAGGAAACCAACGGTCTGCTGTCGAGTGCCCCACCAATCACAGTATCAGCCTTCCTGAAAATGAACCCTCGGAAGGTGACGGGACTCAGAGCCAGCGCGGACCAGCTGGCAGATGTGTTTGCGGACATCTTTAACCTGTCTCTAACCCGCTCAGAGGTCCCCACCTGCTTCAAAAAGCCACCATCATACTGGTGCCCAAGAAGAACCAGGCAACGTGCCTCAATGACCACCGTCCGGTGGCCTGACATCAGTCATAATGAAGTGCTTCGAGACGTTGGTCGTGGTTGGTCACCATCCACAAGGTGCAAGTCAGGAGTGTGATGGCATGGGTGGCACTTGCCTGGGCGGCGCAGCTCCTTCCAAACCCACACCCACTACCATCTAGAAGGACAAGGGCAGCAGACACATGGGAACCCCAGCACCTGGAGATTCCCCTCCGACCATTCTGACTAGGAACT
This sequence comes from Scyliorhinus canicula, assembly GCF_902713615.1. Lineage (NCBI taxonomy): Eukaryota > Metazoa > Chordata > Chondrichthyes > Carcharhiniformes > Scyliorhinidae > Scyliorhinus > Scyliorhinus canicula. Next base: position 257,507,642 of record NC_052148.1, on the reverse strand, counting down.
ATGTCGCCGTTCCTTCACTGTCATGGCTAAAAATCCTGGAACACAATTCCTAACAGTGCTGTGGTTGTACCTACATCATACGGACTGCAGCAGCTCAAGAAGACAGCTTGCCACCTACTTCTTTAAGGGTAATTAGGGGTGGGCAATAAATCCTGGCGTAACCAAAGACACTCAGCACACGAAAGGATTAAAAAACAGCTACCTCCACAATTGCTAGGTGACTGATTGAGGTCATCTACTCGGCTGCCAGTATTTGAGATCTCGTCACAAAAGCAGAGAAATCTTAGATGGAAAAGGAGAGCTGTTTTTTTTTTAAAAGAGAGAGAAATAAAGAAGAGTGATATGGTGATGCAGCACACAGGGAAACCAATATGCCACGTAGTAGAATGCGGGGCAACACTCGTGACTCTCCACGTCAAGCTCAAGATCCCATGATTTCACGTGAAAGCAAAGGATGGAAGTCACATGCTTCCCCGCAGGGAGAGAAGGAAAATAGTGATTCATCCAGGCTGGTGCAGCATACTATCTAATGCCCAGTTATGGAATAAAACTGGCTCGAGTTCTGGGTGAGTGGACTTTCTTGACTGGAAATGGCATGTGGTGCAACGAGATTAAGTAAAGGAAAGGGAGGGAGGAAAGTGCAGGAAAGTTATTGTAAATAGGCACTGACACAGTTATCAACAGCAAGACTCTAAATGAGGTTCTACATTTCCGAGAGAACAATGGATCGAGAATTACCTGCACTGTTGCCAAAGAAAATGAAGATGCAGGAAATGCATCTTCCCAAGCCACAGATTGTATCTGCTGTGAGTACGTTAACGCCATTACTTGACCACAGTCCAAAATAATTCTGTAACTGATTCCCATTGATAGCGTTCAGAGCCTCTGTACAAATAGGGAAAGCCTTTCTTTTCCAAACCATGCACCACACAATATCGAAATTCGCAGTGTATTTAATTACATTTAAAAAAAAGAAATAATCCAATCAAAATCTACTTTTGTATTCTGAGATTTTCAATGGAGATGAATCAAATAACCTAATATTATACGTTCCTTCTAAGTTGCTTCTTTGCAGTGGGAAGTCATGAGTCATCAGCGAGGCCTCATGTCGGGTGATTAGGGTGTGCCCAGAGCCAGCCTAAAGTGGGCATACTCCCAACATATGAACCTGTTTGTCCACAGTATTAATGACTGCAGCCTGATATTATTAAAGAAAGTGCACCAATCTCAACTAAATAAATGGTTTACTGAAGAATAACACGTTTGCCATCATTCTGGTCAGTGCCATGGGTAGATGCCGGAATTGGTGCTTTAAAATGCTGCACTGGTTTTCACAGTTCCCTCAGCTCCCAAGTGTGCCTTGGCTCCAGACGCTGTGTCTCTAGCAGCAAGAACGACATGCCAGAAAAATTCACTGAAGAGATGGAGGTCGGATCCTGAAAGAAATGCAAACAAGGCCACGTGGCTTTGAGCCGGTTCCAAAACTAAAAAAAAAACGTACGACTGTGAAATAAGGTGCCCATTTTATTGCAAGCTCATTCCTTCCATTTCCACTCTCGCCGAGAAGAATGAATGCGGCCTCCAGATTTGTCGCTTGCCAAATCCCCCCCCCCCCACATTTTGTCCTGGACTAGACAAATTTGGTAACTTTCGCTTCAAGTTGATTTTATGCTGCTTTTGTTTCTACCGCATTCTTTAAATAAATATTGTCAACGTTTAGGTCAGAATCATCTGTTTTATAGTTAAGGAAGGCAGACAGGTTGAAGTGTGAGGGGACAGTCCCCTGTGGTCAGGAGACACGATTCAATGAGGTGCTGCACTGTCATCCAGCGTGACATCAAAATATTTTTTCATAGAATTTACAGTGCAGAAGGAGGCCATTCGGCCCATCGAGTCTGCACCGGCTGTTGGAAAGAGCACCCTACCCAAGGTCAGCACCTCCACCCTGTCCCCATAACCCAGTAACCCCAGCCAACGCCAAGGGCAATTTTGGACACTAAGGGCAATTTATCATGGCCAATCCACCTAACCTGCAGATCTTTTTTGGACTGTGGGAGGAAACCGGAGCACCCGGAGGAAACCCACGCACACACGGGGAGGATGTGCAGACTACGCACAGACAGTGACGCAAGCCGGAATTGAACCTGGGACCCTGGAGCTGTGAAGCAATTGTGCTACATCCACAATGCTACCGTGCTGCCCTGTAAAAGTTCTCTGCCGTAAAGGAGGAAAGACGTGCAATGTGATTCACTGTTGTTATAAAAACAGAACATTCTAGAAACCCTCAGCAGGTCCGGCAGGAAACAAAGTTAATGGCTGGTGGCGAGAGTCTCTGGCCCCGCCCACAGAGAAACCCCGCCCACGGGTTTCTCGGGCTGGCTTGAATGGGAATTCCCATTAAGGGTGCGGGAGCAGAGAATTCCGCCGCCAGCGAATGGCGTGCCGCCTCCCGTTGCTGGGAAACCAGCAGCTGGGAGAGACCTCTCACCAGTTAGAAATGTAAAAGGTTTTGAGCAGGTGAAAAGGGCAGAGGGTGGGGAAAAAAGGACAAAAGTTCTGGGATGGGATAGAGAGGACAGGAGAGATTTTGGCAAAAGATTTCATGGTGCAAGATTTAAGGAAGTGATAATGGGGCAAATAAGCAAACAAAAGTGGTGCCTAGAGGAGGTGTGAATGGCAGAATAGCGGGCGTCTGAATGCAAAGAAAAGGAATTAAGAAAGAAATGAGTCAAAACCAAACCAGCATAACCAAGTGAAACAAAATGGGGACAGAGGTTATGGTCGAAATGTTTTTTATTTTTTTATTTTTCCAATTAAGGGGCAATTTAACGTGGCCAATCCACCAACACTGCACAATTTTGGGTTATGGGGGTGAGACTCATGTGGACACGGGGAGAATGTGCAAACTCCACACGGACAGTGACCCGGGGCCGCGATCGAACCCGGGTCCTTGGCGCGGTGATGCAGCAGTGCTAACCACTGTGCCACCGTGCCGCTCCATGGTCTAAAATTGTTGAGCTTCCGAGTCCAGTAGTCTAGAAATTGCTTGGTTGAAAGAGGTGGTCCTGCTCTTTAAGTCATTGAGTTCTGTGGATAAAAGAACATTGTGGTAAGCCAGAGGCAGAAAGGTCAGAATGGAAGTATGATAGAAAATTGAAATAACAGGCGTCGGGAAGCTTGGGGTCATGTTTGTGGATTGAACACGTGTTCCGCAAAGTGGCGGCCCAGTCTAGGTTGGTGTCTCCATGTAGAGGAGGCCATATTGCGAGCAGCGAATACAGTACGTTAAATCGAAAGAAGTACAAGTAAACCCCTTTTCAGTTGGAACGTGTGCTCGGGTCCATGGACGGTGAAAAGGCCGGTGTTGCAGCTTCTACATTTGCATGCAACGGTTACCCTGTTCCTCTCCAGCATCTGCAGTATTTTGCATTTATATTAGATACTGTTAGTCAGGCAACCATGACTCATTTGACCCCCCCCCCCTCAAGACAACCCAGTTGGAGATTCCACTTGTCTGTCCATGATACCTGCCCAGCACAGCACAGTGGCTGACTGTCACAGACGAGGAAGTGCTGCACTAGAAGCTGTGTTTAAAATATTAAAATCTGGCCGAGGTCCCAAGTACACACAGGAGGAGAAGCAAAAAAAGTCTGTGAATGCTGCAATTCTACAGTCGTAAAAAAAATCCCAGATCTGCACAACAACCCTTTGCAATCAAGGGTTTGACCCAAAACCTTAACGTACAGTTTTCTGTTTCAGTGTTGGCAGACCTGCTACTTTCTTTGACACAGAGAAATGACTGTTAGCTGAGAAGGTCACAGCCAAGGTGAATCGTTTGCGAAAAAATGACAATCCTCAAATCCCATCTGCAGAAGCAATTCATTGCAGGCGCTTGTGGATCAAATGCAGTTCGCGTAACTGAACAAGTCTGGTCAGGGTGTCTGCAGAAGCTTCACTGGTTGAAAGGCATTAAGAAAATTACAAAAGCTAAAGTGGGCTTCATGAAGTGAATGTGCAGTTGATGTGGGAGATGAATGAGTGGATTTCTCCAATTATTCCTCTAAAACCCATGATGTGGAGATGCCGGCGTTGGACTGGGGTGAGCACAGTAAGAAGTCTTACAACACCAGGTTAAAGTCCAACAGGTTTGTTTCAAACACGAGCTTTCGGAGCACGGCTCCTTCTTCAGGTGAATGGAAAGGCTTGTTTGAACAAGCCTTTCCATTCACCTGAAGAAGGAGCCGTGCTCCGAAAGCTCGTGTTTGAAACAAACCTGTTGGACTTTAACCTGGTGTTGTAAGACTTCTTACTCTAAAACCCAGGAAGCTGAACAGTATGGTGAATGTTAGTTTATTTATGGTCACAAATATCTGCCCTAAGGGAGTATACACACACAGTAATAGTCCCATTCAGGACAACCAACATGCTGGTCCCTGTCTGGGCCGGCCTTTCTACTAGATTATTATGAGCCCCAGCTGGATAGGCCTACGCCCACTAGCAGGGAAGCTCGGGCACGATTCTCCGCAACGGCGACGTGAAACCCGGAGTGTTTCACGACGGCGTCGGAGGCTGCTCCTCGCCCCCTATTCTCCCCCCCCCCCTCACCCTGGTGGGCTAGGAGCGGCGTTGCGGGGAACCCGGCCGCTGGGCCTTATCGCTGGCGTCAAGGTGGCGCGCCGATAATGACGCGGCCGGCGGTGCCTACGTGACATCAGCCGCGCATGCGGAGGTTGGCCGGCGCAAACCCGCACATGCGCAGTTGCCGTCTTGCCCTCTGCTGCCCCGCAAGACATGGCGACTTGATCTTGCGGGGCGGCGGAGAGGAAAGAGTGCATCTCTTGGAGACGCCAGCCCAACGATCAGTGGGCACCAATCGCGGGCCAGTCCCCTCCCGAGCACGGCCGTGGTGCTCGATCCCCTCTCCGCCCCCCACAGGACCCATACTTACCTTTCGCGCGACGTTCACACCGGCAGCGACGAGGTGTGGTTGCCGCCGGCGTGAACATCAGGCCGCTCGGCCCATCCGGGCCGGAGAATCGCGGGTCACCATGAAAAACGGTGACCCGCAATTCTCCGAGCGACGTATTACAAAACGCGACACGCCATTTTGGGGGTAGGGGGGGGTGGGAGAATCGCGGGGGGTGCCAGAGCGGCCCTCCCGCGATTCTCCCACCCGGCCTGGGGAGCGGAGAATCGCGCTCCTCATATTCCACACGTCCCACGGGGAGATCAATTTGGGGATTGTTACAATTCCTTTCAGGAAGTCTGTATTTTGTGGGTGAGATCGAGGTGCTTACTGAGACAAACCACAACTTTATAAGCTTTAGTTTCTCCAATTCTATTTCTCCAGATTCATCACTTTTGCAATAGACATCAAATAATTGGGAGACACTGTTTAATCTATTGTTTACCGGGTGCAAATGTACATGTCTGTTCGGTTGTTAAGGTTGTGCAAATTGCCATTTCAGCCATATCTTTTATCTCCAGTCTACACTGATATAGGGTGGGATTTACCAGCCATTCCCACCGGCGGAATCTTCCCGTGCTGCCGATGGCGATCCCCTCCACGGGGTCCCTGGTGGTGGAGGGTTCGAATGACAGGAAACACCACTGACAGCAGTGGGACTGAAATAGTTTCACTGCCAGCCAAGTGTGAGCCACTACCACCAGTGCAAAGCACGGTGTGGGAAGTGGGGGTTGAAAATCTGAGCCACAGTGCAGGAGGGAAATAACTTGTACTGCACCTCGTTACACCTCTAATGGATGACTTTTCCAATGCAGTTATTCTCAGGTGCATGTGAAAAAAACCCAATGTATTTTGAGGACAGGCAAGGGCATTACCCCTGGTGTCCTGGTCAATATTTATCCCCGAATCAACACCCCAAAAAACAGATCATCAGGTCTTTATCACACTGCTGTGTGAGGGAGGGTGCTGTGGTACATACTGCCTGCCACATTTCCTGCTTTACAACACTGGCTGCAAAGTGCTTTGAGGAACCTCGTGATCATGGAGGGTATTAAGTCAGTTTTTCTTTTTGATGGATGGCAATGTGACAGTGAAATTACACACATCAAAATGCTATAAACAACAATGGAGAAATGCAAAGTTTTAGATAGCATTCGGTGTATTGGCGATCCCGCCCAAGGGCAGGTCCTTGTATAAGGGCAGCAGGGTAGCATGGTGGTTAGCATAAATGCTTCACAGCTCCAGGGTCCCAGGTTCGATTCCCGGCTGGGTCACTGTCTGTGTGGAGTCTGCACGTCCTCCCCCTGTGTGCGTGGGTTTCCTCCGGGTGCTCCGGTTTCCTCCCACAGTCCAAAGATGTGCGGGTTAAGTGGATTGGCCATGCTAAATTGCCCGTAGTGTCCTAAAATGTAAGGTATGGGGGGGGGGGGTTGTTGGGTTACGGGTAAAGGGTGGATACGTGGGTTTGAGTAGGGTGGTCATGGCTCGGCACAACATTGAGGGCCAAAGGGCCTGTTCTGTGCTGTACTGTTCTATGTTCTATGTTCTATGTTCTATTTCCCCACTCCTGGAGCTCCGACACTTTCCTCTTCAAGTCTCATTTTCAACTTCAATTAACAATATGATTGGGGAAAAGTGGGGAAAAGTGCACAGGAGGCATATAATGATATGTAGAATATCATTTGTGTATATAACGTAATAACCAAACTCTATATAAATGTTAGTCCCTGCATGCATAGATTACAATTCTAGCATCCGACCACAGGTGGCGTGGCTACAGGAGTAGGTCACTGGATGACAGACCACATGGGAGACAGGACATATTCTCCTGGACAGCACAGAGACAGAAGTTGGACAGAGTGCAGTCACTGCTCAACTCCTGAGTTCACAGTAATTAATAATCATAGTTGTTTGTATATAGCCATCATATCTAACTGTGATCTTAGTAGACGTCATGGAAACCCTTTTGTGTTTGTTAGTTAATAAACAGTTTTGCTCATTTACAAAGCCGTATGTTGTCTGATCACTTCAACTACAAAGACCTGGCCATCCGTAATTACAGAGAACGTTACAGAGGTGGTTTCCAGTTGCCTTTTTCCTGTGTGCTTAAAGGAGGCAACAGTGTTCTTTGTGAAGGATTATCTGCTTGTGAGCATCCGTTGCCTCTCAATGTTCCAGCTGTCATAATCACTGAAAGTTTGCTGGTCCTGGTGTCGGCTAAGACACAGGGCCTTTACCTGGGCCTGAGGCAACTCGTAAAATGGCAGGGACATCTACTCCCACTGTCTCAAATGATCAGGTGAAGGAGAAATAGACAGAGGAAGAACTACTTGCTCTTCAAATAGTTCCACGAGATATTTTAAGCCTTCTTGAACAGGCAGATAGAGCTGCCACGTCTGTGAACATAATCCACATTCTCCTTTAATTTAAAATGGACTCTGGTCATCCAAAAAGAAACACCACTGACAATGCAGCATCCCTCTGTACTGCATGGAGACAGTGGCCTAGAATATGGGTTAAAATCTCTGGAATAGAACTTCAATCCACACTCGTCTGACTTATTTAACGAATTGTGCCAAACTCCTGCTCAGCAGAATTGGACAACCTTACACGCCACTTGCATTATCAGATTGCAATCGCCAGCACATCAATGATTGTGCTTATTTCATAAAAGCGATCTTTTCTTTCTGTAGACAAGACTCAGGAGCAATTATTACTACCGGTTAAGGATTGCAGAAAGGGAACAATCCCTCAGGAGAACACACAATGTGCACTGGGTATTTCAATAATTACCAGTTCATCAATGAGAGAACTATCAGCAAGTCAAACAAATCATAGCCAATTATGATCACAGCAGCATTTTCACCCTGCAAAATGGGCTGTATCACAGCAGACAAGTCATCAATCTCCCTGATGCTCACACAGTCGTTTCTATACCTTCCCACATGCTGCTCCCCAAATGGGACAAGCTATCTTGCTCCTGGTTTGCACCCCACTCCAACTGAAAATGTGGAAAGACTTGGGTGTCTACATGTCCTCCTATTACCCCATCCTTCTCCTCAGCCAAAACAATGATAGCGCTCCACTTGAAACAACAACACCTTCAACAATTAGAAGTGCCGAGACCATCACAATGTTTAGAAAAACACTATGTTACTTTTCAAATTGCAAATGGGGCAGAAATTTTAAATTGGGTCCATTTTCAAAGTGGCTTGGTTCCATTCTTGATTAGCTTAACTTGCCATTGAGACACTGAACTGTTTCCTGCTCCAGTGTAATGCCTGGCGGATGATATAAACTTGTGGCAATTCACCAGGTTTGCCTCCGAAGCCAGAGTCCAGGTTGGTCTTTGAGCCAGAATCCGGACTGGGCACTGGTAATATCGAGTCCGAGCAATGGTCCAGAATGCCGCCTCCTGACCAACTTTGAAATTTGCACCTGGTCAGATCAAGGGAGGGGGGGGCAGCTGACCAACAAATTGTGAGGATCTGCGCCCCCTCCACTTCAGGCACTTGTGGGTCACGTACCGCTGAGAGACGGTAAGCTACTGAAGGGGACAAAATTCCACCCACCAGACAGCTCGTGGAAGAGCAGATGCTTTATATCAATTGTGGTTTGGCTAGACAGAACTCACTCATGACTTTATCATTTCTGACAAAGGGTCTCAGTCTGAAACATTAAATGTCTTTAACCTTCCCAGATGTTGTACATTGCTGGCATATTTTAACCATGACTTTAACTCTTCAGTATTACGCAATCAGTTCCACCAAGAGTTGAAATGTGTCATATATTTAACCCGTGGCGTGTCATTAGAGCTTTGAAAATTCAACCGGAAGGCCCATTAAATGGTGTCGGACACTAATGTAACAAAGTCAACCATTTCTCTCCTACCCAGTACAATTTACTATTAATAAATGCTTTGCCAATGAATTTTCTACTCGGCCCCACCGAACAATTCCAATATTCTAAACTTGAAATTCATTTCCATCAACAATACCGAGCATAATCCAAGTCGGGATAAAAGGCAGGAAAGCAATCATTGCTTTAAAGCACTTTGTACTACAATATCCTAGTGTTTCATAATCTTGGGGATGAACAAGGACCTAAATAGATTTTGTTCTGCAGGCACCAAGGTCTCTTGTGTAACAGCGAAGGTTGAGTTATTGCTACACATCAGAGATCCTCCAGTAGAAGCTAGCACGTCGAGTTGATATGGCCATAAAAAAAACGTAATGGAATTCTAAGGTTTATCACGAGATGTATAGAATACAAAAGTCACGGAGTAATGATGGATTTCTATTAAATATTAATAAGCTCTCAGACTGCTCTGTGCCGTATTAGGTTTTAGGAAGAATCTTGAGGTTTTTGGGAGGTTACAATAGATCAAAGAGGATGCTGTTTCGTCTGAGGACAATAGAAAGGACGTAGAAAAAAAAGTTATATTAGAAGAACACAGATGATAGGGTGATATTATAGAAGTGTTCAAATATTATGAAGGGGTGAGATAGGATAGATACAAGTAGACTGTTTCCACTAGTTGAGGGATCTCAAATTGAAGCCCGTGGCTCTCATATGAAGGTTGGGATTCTCCAATCCCGCTCATCCCCCCGCCACTGTCAGTGAGAACGGAGAATTTGGCGTTCAGTTCACTGCAGCGGGACTGCAGAATTCCGACCGAAATGTAAGAGTCGTGGAACAAAGTGCAGAAGGAGCTTCGTACCCAAGATATGTTCATGGTGAGCGATTGAGGCGCAGACTACATCAACATTCAAGATTTGATTGGATAGGCAGATGATAGAAAAAGAATTGGAAATAGGACGGATAAATAGTTTTAGAATTATTTTCTTGCATGAAAGGCAAATGACAGCACAAAGTGGGTGGACTGAATGGCCTGTTTTTGTGCTATAACTTCTATGCATTTCCAAATGATGTTCGCTGATGGATTGCACAGTATGCCATACCATTCACGATTCCTCAGGGGGCGGCATAGTTGCGCAGGGGTAATAATAATAATCGCTTATTGTCACAAGTAGGCTTTAATGAAGTTACTGTGAAAAGCCCCTAGTCACCACATTCCGGCGCCTGTTCGGGGAGGCTGGAACGGGAATTGAACCCCCGCTGCTGGTCTTGTTCTGCATTACATTAGCTGCCTATGGCGCTGAGAACCCGGGTTCGATCTCGGCCCCAGGTCACTGTCTGTGTTAAGTTTGCACATTCTCCCCATGTCTGCGTGGGTTTCACCCCCACAACCCAAAGATATGCAGGTTAGGTGGATTGGCCACACTAAATTGCCCCTTAATTGGAAAAAAATAAGTGGGTACTCTAAATTTATCAAAACGATTCTTCAGAAGCAGTACTTGCCCACAATAGCAAGACCTGGACAGCAATCAGGTGTGGGCTTATAAAGGGGCAAATAACATTCACACCACACAAATGTCAGACCATTTCACACAACAGAAACCAACCATTTCCCCTTAATGGTCTACTTCATTACCATTGCTGAATCCCCCACTGCCAACATCCTGGGGTTACTGTTGACCAGAAACTTAACTGGACTACCCATAGAAATACTGTGGCTACAAGAGCAGGTCAGAGGTTGGGAATTCTGAAGCAAGTAATTCACGTCCTGACTCCCCAAAGCTTGTCCACCATCATCAAGGTACAAGTCAGCAGTGAGATGGAATACCTTCCACTTGCCTGGATAGGTGCAGCTCCAACAGCACTCAAAAAGCTCAACGCCATTCAGGACAAATTGGTCCACTTGATTGGCACTCCATCTATCACCATAAACATTCACTCCCACCACCAACAGTGCAGGATAACAGGCAGCACATGTACCTCCTACAACTTGCTCTGCAGCAACTCATCAAGGTTTCTTAGGCAGCAGCTTCCAAACAGGAAACCTCTACCTTCTAGAACAGTGGGCGGGATACTCTGCAGCTCTACATCAAAATCGCGTTTGGCGCGGGGGTGGAGAATCGATGTTCACGCGGGTATTGTGCCTGGCGCCGCTCCCACGATTCTCCAATCCTCGGTGAATTGCTCGCAACCCTGACTTTGAAAATGACTGATCGAGAAGGTCATGTGCGGCAAATTGTGGTAACCTGGCAGGGAGTAGTTTTGAGTCCAATTAAATTGGATATTTTAAATTAACGAATTGGGCAGTCAGACCTCAGGCAGGCTGTGGGGAATTCAAGACTTGACCAAAGTCAAATACACAACTCATAGACCAACTGCCAGGAACATGCCTGGAACACACCCGTCAATCACCCATTTGGAGATCATCGAACCCTATTGATATGCACCGGTCTATTGTCAGTAGCCCAGATCGAGCCAGACTCTCGGGCACCCAGAGTTTCTGCTGTTACATTATATGGGAATAGGTTATGTGCAGACTACACCACCAGAGATGGACACCTGGGGCGGGCTCAGGTGTCCAGTCAAATGGTCATCAACTGGACCATCGAGTGCCGAGACCCCCTCCCGAGGCCTCGTAGGGAGAAAGCAAGAGGAAATGGCAAAAGGGCACGAAGGGAGGAGGGTGAGGGGATAAAAATAAGCACCTGAGCAGAGCAGGGAAGGGAAGAAGTGTTCCTTCACTGTAGCTGGGCTAAAATCCTGAACCTCCCTTGCTACCAGCACTGTGGGTGAACCTACACTATGTGGACTGCAGCGGTTCAAGAAGGCAGCTCACCGCCATTTTCTCAATGGTAATTAGCCATGGGCAACAAATGGTGGCCTAGTCAGTGACGCTCACATTCAGAGTGGCGGGACATGCCTCAGGGCCAGGGAGGCATGCCCTGATGAGGGCTGTGAGGGGAGGCAGCGTAAAGGGCAGCGGTTGATCTTTCCATGGGGGGCAGCAAAAGCAAAAGCAGAAATAGAATAAAATGGTGCTGAGCTCAACTTTCAGCTTCAGAGCACTGCAGCTGATTATGTTCCAGTCACAACATGCAAAAACACTCTCATTGTTACTATCTTTGCCTCGAAGCAGAACAGTATTATGACTCCTTTCTCAGATTATCTTACTCTACTGAGTATAACTGAACTCTGCACTGAAATCTCAATTTGCGACAGAGCGCATTGTTAAAAGTGAACCATGCTGACAAGCAAGTAAACCACCATGGGCAGGATCCACAATGGGCCCAGAGTGTTGGCTGAGGTGAGAGAACCAGCATGCAGCTCTCCAGCTGCACAGACGAGTTTTCTCTCCAGATAATCTGGCACTTGGAGGGAAAATCTGAAGGTGGGGCCCACGCCGTCATGTTGATAGTGCGGAGCCTGATAAAGGCACAGAAACAGCAAAGATAGCTCTCCAGAGATCAGGGCACCTAGATTTGCACTACAAAAGAATATATCCCCCACTACCACCATATACTTGCCTGTGGGCCCCCAAAGAGTTGTCTTCACCTTGGTTCACTTCACTGACGTGATGTGACGTCATGACGGTGAAGGAGGAATCACAACGTCCCATCATGTACATTCTTGGCTCTGCAAAATTGAGGCAGAGGTCTGCCCCCATCTCACCTGCACCTTGAAAGGGGAAGGTGTGGTATTTAGTGAGGGTTGTGATGAGGCATGTAAAAGGCTCATGTAGCGCCCAACTCCATTTTCCCGCTGCCTCTGTGATGGTGGCCTCAAAAGCGTTTTGATGCATGCCAGAGGGTACCGGACCCTGAAATCGTGCCCAGTGCATGGTGCACATGAACGTCAACCACAACTCCCACCCATATGACTGACTGCCAACAGCGTTGGGCAGGCGACTGGATGTTCTGCTTTCATCCCAGGTATGGAGCTCACCATTATCCGCACTCCAAGACTCTACTTTTTGGACTGGCCATGTGGGTGAATGCCCCCACATTGTGACCCCGAGTCTAATCTAGATGTCACTGAAGTGCATATCATTACAATGGCGGAGGGTGTGGGTGAACACTGTGACAGGTCTTCAAAGGTGTTGTCCTCAGGATCCTCATTGAGGTGTTGTCAGGGATAGAGCTGAGGGCCTGATTCACAGATGTCCACAGCAGCCTCTCAAAGGTGCCTGTGAAAGGAGAGATAAGTACTGCAAAATGAGCGATTCTGAAACTGGAGAAATCACTCACAGTATCGTTGTCCGATAGATATTCTATTGCAGGCTCCCCACGTGGGAATCCATCACAAGCTCACTGTCAGTGCAGGCAGAGTCTCAGTCCTCTCCTGCTAGCTGTTCTGTCCTCGAAGTCCGCAAGCTCCCTCATCTCAGGAACTCCACTCCCAGTTTAAGACCTCTCCTTCTCATTGTGAACCAGCTTGAAGACAAATGGAAATAGTGTGAGAAAGACGCATGCGAGTGCAGATGATAAGGATGCCAGACGTGTGTGGCTAGCGAGTCGATCCATGGACTAGGATTAGGATGCAAATTCCAGAGATTAGACCAAAAGGACATGTGAGTATGTGTGAGAGTGAGTGGTGATGTCACTTGAGGTGACAGCGAATGAGATCTTTGTGCATGTGCAATGGGCTTGTGAGTGTAAAGTTGAGAGTTATAAGATGGTTGACTTACCTTGGCGGAATAGGGGAGAGCATTCATTCCTGCACCGGATGGCTGACCTCTTCTGCAGGGTGTTTGCAATGACCATCATTATGACCTCCTCCCACGCTGGATTGCTCACCTTGGTGTAACTCCTGCGGGCATGACGGGGGTCCAAAACATTGCAACAGGCCTCGCCTGTTGTCCAACTAGTGTCCTAATGAAGCGTTATCAAATGCTGTCTGTCTTTGAAAGCTATTTCCTCACTGGAGTTGTTCAAGGCTGCAGAGAGTGCGAGCGCTGGTTAAATATGGCGGCCAGAGTTAGGGAGCTCTGAGGTCCCGGTGGGGTGGCTGAATCAGATGCCACCTGCCAGCGAAAAGGCCTGTTCCCTGTGGATAATTATTCAATGATGTTTGAAGGTCACAGTATGGTGTGAAAACCCGCCTTGCAGTTAACGGGTTGAACGCCATTTTTTATGCCTGCTAACGGAAGTGACCTGTGTCACCTTCAAAGGACAGCCTTAACCAACGTAAGTGGCACTTGTCAAGCAAGAAGATCCGGATGTAATCCTCAGCCTTACAATTAATAATTTTCATCATTTGAGGAACCCTCAGCCCCACCACATGGAGACACCAGGGCGGAACTCAATCTTTACCAACTGTAGTTAAGCATGGAGCTGGCTCAAGGGACCGAATGGACTACTTCTGCTCCTAATTGATAAAATCCTAATTTGTATGGCCTGGGCGAGTTCAGAAAGGACACCAAGCCATGGGCAGTTCACAGGCCAGCCAGAAAACCTGACACACGTTCTTGCGAATACTTTAAATGGAATCTTGCCACCCAATTTCTCAACCTCCAATTCCACCTTTTAAAACAAAACACTTTCATGGGCTGTGGGTGTCACTAGCCAGGCCCAGCATGTGTTTCTCATCCCCAATTTCCCTTGAACTGAGTGTTTTTGCTCAGCCATAAGAGTCAACCACACTGCTGTGGGTCTGGAGTCACATGTAGGCCTGACCAAGTCAGGGTGGCAGATTTCCTTCCCCAAAAGAACATCAGTAAACCAGCTGGGTTTTTAACCATGATTGACAATAATTGTCACGGTAACCATTAATTGAGACTAACTTTATGTTACAGTTTTATTAATTGAATCCCCAGAGCATTCACCTGGTCTCCTGGTTACTAGTCGAGTGACATTGCCACTCAGCCACCAACATCCCACAACGTCACTCCATCATAACATTAACCATTAATTAACACAACCTAAAGACTTGTTATCACACAACAACATGCATTTACATCGGGTCTTTAGTTCACAGGAGTATCATCTCACCAAATTTGACGTTGAGTCACAGAAGGAAGTAACAGAGCAGGTTTGCGAGGCGTCTTAAAAAGAAGAAGGGGGGGGGGAGAGACGCAGGGATTCCGGGAAGGAATCCTGGAGCTCAGAGCCTACACTACTGAAGGTGCAATGGCCAATGACGGAGCAATTAAAGCTGGGGCTTGGCAAGAAGTCAGAATTGGATTTGCGTAGAGATATAGGGATGATGGAGATAAAGGATGGAAGAGAGAGACACGAGGATTTGAAAACAGGGATGAATTTTTTATTTATTATTTTTTTTAAATCAAGTCACTGCCAGACCAGGAGCCCATGTAGGTCAGGGATGACGTGGGTGAACAGAATTGACCTTGGGACTATAAGCAGCAGTATTGACTCCAGTTTATGGCGGTGCTGGAGCAGAGCTTTGGAAACATCAAGCCCGGGATAACCAATGGGAATTTCCGCAGCGGATCAGCTGAGGCACTGACAGAGATGAGTGACAGAGGAGGAAGTAAGCAGTCGTGATGATGCAGTTTGAAATTCAGCTCAGGTTCATATAGGACTCCAAGACTGTGAACAGTCTGCCTCAGCCGCAAGACAGTGGCCAGGGAATAAGGATGGTGACGGTGGCTAGTAGAATGCGACCATGTTTTATTTTTGTGCTTTATTTCAGTGAAAGAATCTGTTCACACTCAGCAGCTGGCCTGGGCTGCTTGCACCCCAGAAGATGGCCTATGCTCAGGTGTGTGATATTATAGAGTCAGTACAAGTGAATAAAACACAGATTAGCCACTGCGTCATCCTTTTTAAAAAAAATTAAATTAAAGTGCCCAATAATTTTTTTCCAATTCAGGGGTCATTTAGCGTGGCCAATCCACCTACCCTGCACATCTTTTGGGTTGTGGGGGTGAAACCCACGCAGACACGGGGAGAATGTGTAAATTCCACACAGACAGTGACCTGGGGCTGGAATCGAATCCGGGTCCTCAGCGCCGTAGGCAGCAGTGCTAACCACTGTGCCACCGTGCCGCCCCTTACTGCGCAATCCTAATTAATTGCCTGTCACAATGCGAACCAATTTTCCAACAATGTAATTTTACTATCAGAGGATCTGAAACAGGGACAGTGGGAAATGGAGAGCATCAGATCAGATCTTTTCAGAGATACAGAATGTTGATGCTGAGGGTCATGGCTGATCTGATAAGGTAGGCATTCATCGCCCCTGCATCAAGGCCAACCTCATTTCAAGTAAATGAGGTCCTTGCTCTCCATTTAGAGCATGAGTGAACAGTTCAGATTGGAAAAAGTTATTTCCATCGGAAGCTTGCATTGCAGCAGGTGCGGGCACATTCACAGAACTAACAGACCTGACCAAAAGGAAGGTAACCTTTGATGGGATGTAAATGGGATCATTTTATTTTAAATCAGAAGGAAACTTTGGATTTTTTTCCCCGCCATAGGCTCCTAATTCAAATAGGTTTTCGCGTCCCCTCCCCCACAAACTTCTTAGCACACTGGGCTAACGTGCTGGCTTTTAAAGCAGACCAAGGCAGGCCAGCAGCACGGTTCAATTCACGTACCAGCCTCCCTGAACAGGCGCTGGAATGTGGTGACTAGGGGCTTTTCACACTAACTTCATTGAAGCCTACTCGTGACAATAAGCAATTTTCATTTTTCATTTTTCACATGGCCAATATAATAATAATAATAACGTTCCATTGTCACAACTATGAAGTTACTGTGAAAAGCCCCTAGTCGCCACATTCCGGCGCCTGTTCGGGGGAGCTGGTACGGGAATTGAACCTGCGCTGCTGGCATTGTTCTGCATCACAAACCAGCTGTCTAGCCCACTGAACTAAACCTATCCGGCCATTCTTGCCGGAGGGATCTTCCGTTCCTGCTGCTTGGATCTTCCAGACCTGCTGAAGTAACCCCCCCCCCCCCAACCCCCTGTGTCGTACCCCCCCCCCCCCCCCATACCCCAACCCCACCCACCCACTGCGAGATACCCAGTGTAGGGTGTGAATAACGGGAAAACCCGTTGATAGAGGCGGGAACGGAAAATCCAGTCGCCGGCCAATGCCGGGTAACCTCTACTGCTGCCTATCATGCCTCACCGGGGGAGGGGGGGGGCGAACCCTCACCCATGGAAACAAACAAAATTACCGTTAGCAATATCAAACAATAGAGCCAGGAGCGTTCACCTTCGCCCACAAGCGTTTTCATTCCAATTGTAAACCTCTCTTATTTAATGCTTCACAACTCCAGGGTCCCAGGTTCGGTTCCCGGCTGGGTCACTGTCTGTGCGGAGTCTGCACGTCCTCCCCGTGTGTGCGTGGGTTTCCTCCTGGTGCTCCGGTTTCCTCCCACAGTCCAAAGATGTGCGGGTTAGGTTGATTGGCCATGCTAAATTGCCCGTAGTGTCCTAAAAAGTAAGGTTAAGGGGGTGTTGTTTGGGTTACGGGTATAGGGTGGATACGTGGGTTTGAGTAGGGTGATCATTGCTCGGCACAACATCGAGGGCCGAAGGGCCTGTTCTGTGCTGTACTGTTCTATGTTCTATGTTCTATTTACTGGAGAGTTTTAACAGCAGATTCCAATGATTTTTTAGCTCTCCTAATCCACCTGTGAGACAGTCCAGCAGGGGCCTCGATCCCATCATTCACAGAGGTTTCATCAGTTGAATGGGAATGGGAGGGGTCTAGCGAACTAAACTCAGGAAACAGAGGAAATCAAGAGAGCAATCGCACCTTTTGGGGTTAGAACATTTTCAGCTTGAGGGCCAAAAGATATGTTGGAAATTTCTGAAAATTCGTGAAGGTAAGAGCTTGCATTTTCTTAACACCATTCAGGACATTACGATTGGCTGATCGAATCAAGTAGCATGTTCCTTCACTTGTTTGAAATAGGCAGAATGTACTCAACTAACCCACACTTGCAAAACCCAAAACAAAACGTCTACTGTTGGATGTGATTATGTGATTGGGCAGCACTTGCTGAACAATCCTGTGTGCGCTAATAGCTACACTAACAACCAAAGTATAATAATCAAATAATCGGTTAAACTCGTAAAGTGTTACATTTATGCTTGCTCAGTGACACACATTCATATAGAATCATACAATCCAGACAGCGCAGAAGGAGGCTATTCAGCCCATCACATTGGCGGCAACCCTCCAAAAGAGCACCCAATCCAAGTCCACTCTCCTGCCCACACCGCCTTATCCTTGTAACCTCACCTGCACATCCCTGGACACTAATAGGTAATTTAGCATGGCCAATCTCTCTAACCTGCACATCCTTGGACTTTGGGAGGAAACTGGAGCACCTGGAGGAAGCTCACGCAGACATGGGGAGAAAGTGCAAACTCCACACAGACAGTCCCCCAATGCTGGGATCGAACCCAGATCCCTGGCTTTAACCACCGAGCCACCTATACATTTTGCACCTCTTCACCATCACCAGTTAGTCCATGTGGATTTGTGACGTGGGCTGTTTAATGTGCTTTCTTATTGCATAAATGGTTTCTCCTTTGGTGGTTTATCCATCTAGTCATTCTGCTGTTAGTGCAACTTTCTGCCCTGTTGGGACTTCTCCAAGGTCTGCAGGAATGCCATTGCCCCGTGGAATATAAAAAAGAGGATTTGAAAGGTTGTGGGTTGGGGCTAGATGCAAATCTCGGATGAATGGGTGTCTGAAAGGTTGATTGTCTCAAATGTGCCTTTTGGTGTCTCGACAAACAACAGTGTAAAAGAAAATGCAACTGCCTCAAAATTTTGGTAACATTTTAAAGGAGAAGACAAGTTTGAACAAATTCCTGGCATCAGTGCTGAAAAAGGAATGAAATATCTTTGGACTGGTCAAATCTACTGCCTCTCTTGTGACATCTATTAGGAGGTAGAAAATTGAATCAGTCGCGGAATTCAGAACTCATCTGGGTGGAAATTGGATTGCTGTGCTGGGATTTCCTACACTGGCGAAGGAAATCAGGAGACATTCCAAGTGAGACAGCACTGACACCAGGGCAATGGTTTCTGTTCAGCCAGAGCCCCAGAATATAGAAGCCGTCACTTGGGAATGACAAGAATGGAACAACAAATGGGCGGATCTCTGAGCTAGCTTGTAATTAGATACTAATTAAAAATGCAGTTCTCATATTAATGTTGGCTTGCATTCATTTTCTTTTGCCCAATTAATTCACAGAAAGCTGTTCAAGACAAGCTGCCTTTAGATGCAGTTCATCCCCAAGTGTCAATGTCGGTATCAGATGACACAAGGAGTAAGTCAGAACAATCGATTACAGATAGGCTTGGGTTGGACCATCCTCCAAACACAATCAGCCTCATGACCTTTTATTTGGTGCTACCTGCAAAAGGTAAGGCCTCTAAGAAATTAGTGGTAGAGCGCTGTGAAACACTAGCAATACTCAAAAAGCAAAGTGTAATCACTGAAACAAGAGACACATGTTGTTGAAGCTTTTTGTCTCGCATTCATCAGGACAAGTGAAAGAATGCCAAATTTCAAACAGTCACAACAATTTATACTATGAGTGAGAAGCATGCTGATTGGTTGAATGTTGCCATGCAGAAAGCAACAGTGAACAACAGGCTCCCCAAACTCCCCAGTAGGTTAAAAAGACAAGGCTTGAACATATCAGGCGGGATTCTCCGACCCATACCAGGTCAGAGAATCAGCGGGGGGTGGCATGAATCATGCGACACCGCTCTGATGACGGTCCGCCGATTCCACGGCGACCGGAGAATCGCCGCCATTGACGCCAGCACTGTTGGCACGGCACCGGTCGGGGGCCACTCAAATCGGCCACCCCTGGCGATTCTCCCCGTGTGATGGGCCGAATGCCCACCGAGTTAGGCCGGGTCCCGCCGGCGTTGTTCTCATGTGGTCCTACCCGGCGGCACCCCCGTGATCATGCTGCGGGGGGGCAGCCTGGTGGCGGGGGGGGGGGGGGGGGGGGGGGGAGAGGGGAGATCCAACTCCGGGGGGGGGGCACCTCCATGGTGGCCTGATCCGCGATGGGGACTACCAATCGGCGGGCGGGCTTATCCGGGTGGGGGCCTATGTTCCTCCGCGCCGGGCCCCTGTAGGTCTCCGCCATGTTGCATCGGGGCCGGCGCGGAGATGGCAACCCACGCGCATGCATGAACTTGCGCCTTCCGTGGCACACATGCACGAACTCTGCCGTCGTGGCACGCATGCGCAGACCCGCGGCACCCACGCTGACGCCAGTATCGGCAGCTGGAGTAGCGCGAGGCTCTCCAGTGCTTCCTGGCCCACTATTCAGCGCAGGATCGCTCAACCTCGGGGCAAGATAACTCTGGGGTTTACAACTGCGTCAACACTTAGCCCCAGGACCGGAGAATCCCGCCCATTCTTTTTGCTTGCAGAGATTGGGTCTCAGCACGCTTGGCAGGCACAGTGGGTGTTGATTTATTGCCATACCCTAATTGCCCTTAAATTAAGTGGGTTGATTGCCCATTCCGGAGGGCATTTAAGAGTCAACCACATTGCTGTGGGTCTGGCGTCAAATGTAGGCACATCCCCGGCCGCATGGCTCAACCACACATACTCCGCAAGGAAGGCAAATCAAATTTCAGTAAGAGCGGCATGGTAGCACAGTGGTTAGCACTGTTACTTCACAGCGCCAGGGTCCCAGGTTCGATTCCCGGCTGGGTCACTGTCTGTGCGGAGTCGCACGTTCACCCTGTGTTTGCGTGGGTTTCCTCCGGGTGCTCCGGTTTCCTCCCACAAGTCCTGAAAGACGTGTTAGGTGAATTGGACATTGTGAATTCTCCCTCTATATACCCAAACCGGCGCCAGAATGTGGCAACTTGGGGCTTGTGACAGTAACTTCACTGCAGTGTTAATGTAAGCCTACATGTGACAATAAAGATTATTAATTAGGCCAGACCAGGTAAGGATGACAAATTTCCCCTCTAAAGGTCATTAGTGAACCAGATGGGTTTTTATGACAATTGACAATGGTTTGATGGTCATCATTGGACTTTTAATTGCAGATTTTTTTATGAATTCAAATTCTACCATCTGCCCTGGGTCTCTGGATTATTAGCCCAGTGATAATACCACTATGCCACCTTCTCTCCCCACAGCAGATGGTGAAATTTGAATGCAATAAGAATGGCAGTTAAGACTGGCACATTTCCTTCCCTAAAGGGCAGTATTGAGCCAGCTGGGGTTTTATAACAAGCGGTAACAGATGCCTGGTCACCATTAGACCTTTAATTCCAGATTTTTATTGCATTCAAATTTCACCCTCTGCTGTGGTGGGATTCTAAACCAGGTACCCAGCGTATTACCCTGAGTGACTGGATTACAAGTCCAGTGACACTGCCATTATGCCACCGCCTCCTCACAATTGTTATGCCCCATAGATTTGTACCTGCATTAAGTGCTGTCACAGGGAACTTTCCTGGTGAATTGTTCTTTTGAATTAATTTAGATACACAATTGTTTTTTTTCCCAATTAAGGAGCAATTTAGCTTGGCCAATCCATCTATCCTGCACATCTTTTTGGGTTGTGGGGGTGATACCCACCCACTCACCTGAGGAAGGAGCAGTGCTCCGAAAGCTAGTGTTTGAAACAAACCTGTTGGACTTTAACCTGGTGTTGTAAGACTTCTTACTGTGCTCACCCCAGTCCAACGCCGGCATCTCCACATCATGGCTACCAAACGTCACACGGACAGTGACCCCAGGCCAGGATTGAACTCGGGTCCTCAGCGCTGTGAGGCAGTAGTGCTAACCACTACGCCACCGTGCCCCCCCCCCCCCTTCTTGATGCATTGTGATGAATGCAGGAAATTGTTACATATATTTTAGTTGTAGTAATGTTAATAAAAACCCTGGGCTCAAATATATAGAGGCAGTACGTATTTAGTTATTGCTAAAGCTGTAATTAAGGTACCATAAAAGTGAGGGAAGTTGTAAACAACAATGGTTAAAAACAAAGATAGCTAATGGAATGTTGTTTACATTTTTGGGGATTCCCTTTGGTGTAGATAATTAATGAGAATGATGTTTACTCCTAGCTAAGCAGGTCTTGGGATAGCTTAGTGGGATACAGATGTTTTAATTATTGGGATGAGCCAGGTCTGTCTAGAGTTTTGGAAGTTTGGGCATAGTGTACAGGTCTGACAAAGCAGAAGGATTTTCAAGTTGTACCTGAAAGGGTCTCTCTAAAGGTCTGCACAGAGAACAGCAAGTAACTCTGATTGCTAACTTTATTTATGAGTGGATTTTGAACACTATTGGCTTGCTCAGTTGGAATATAAATAGTGGCAGATGTGATAGTGAGTTAAAGTTTTTTTTTTATTTAAGAATTGTTTCACTGCTGATTGTGAAGCTATTTATTTGATGTTAATGTGGTTAATTCCTTGTTTAAATAAAAGTTTGGTTTAATATAAAAGGTACCAAATAGGCAGAGTCATCACTCCTGGGGTGAAGTACCCTTTCCTCACAGTTTAACAAATTGCAAATAGTTTGTGGCTTCTTGTCCGGTATCCCAGCAGAAATTGGGGTCTGGTCCGGAATCCGAACAGCATGCACACAAAACCGGTTTCTGGTCCAACATTGACAGCGAGACACTCAGCCCACCCCCTTGAAGCTCCACGGTCACCAGGTTTGAAGCATGATGCAGCAATCAACTAGAAACCGCAGGGTTAACCTGCTGGACATCTCTCAGATGATCTGCCAGGACAGATGGGATGAAAATACAGGAGAGTCTAACCGAGAGCATTACTGCAAGAAATAAGTATTTTTAAAATGGACAAGTAATTCTACCCTGGCCTGCTTTTCAGCAAGCAGCACGTCCGTGATATTTATTGGAACTGATTTGCAAACCACTCTTTGTGGAAAGCAATAACTCTGAGAAATCTATCGAGACCAGGGTGTTGAAACGACAACTACAAGCGACCTCTGCAACTTGGCCCTCAAACCTCATTGCCACCCATTGGGGGGGCTTCCTTTCCTCTGTGTCCCACCATGCTACATCATGTGGGTGAACATCAGAAAACTGGAGGGGAATCAGCTCAAGCAAACACAGGCACAAACAAAGCGCCTGTAATTTTGCTTTATTAATCATTTGATAAGTTGAATTTTGCTGAATTAGATAGTACTTCAGATCAATAACGCACATCAATTTCCAGATGTCTTCGACAGTAGCTGGTTTTTCTTTCATTTTAGCTGAGGTTGCTTCAGTGCAGACGGGAAGGAACAATAGCTTAAAAACATATGCCGGCTAGTGTTCCCCAGTGACTCTGTGGTTTGGCAGTAACTGAGCTACAAAAGCAGTGAAGCCTCCTGATCAACGTGGAGTGTGCAATGAGTTAGGCCATCTCCACCAGGAAAGTGTTAGGGCTGCACAAGTGGCTCAAGAATTCCTGGACTGGGCTAAATAAATTAGCCACGTGCCTGGTCCTGATCACTGTCCAGTGATCCCTCTTGTGATCGGACAGCAGAATCAGGACTAAATTCCCCCTGGTGCCTTTGGTTGAGCTGCCTGATTGACATTCACCATCCCTCATTCACACATGTGGAAGGGTAACAGCTTCAACAGCCAGTCAACAGCTTCAGCAGAGGAATAGGAACATTGCCCAGGGGTTAATGCGAGGGGGATGGAGGTGGGGAGAGTAGGGGAGTTGCTACTTGCAGCACATCCAAGAGCTGCCGGCTGGCCAATCAAATGGACGACAGCATGAAGAAGTCCACCTGCAAATGTAGCGGAGCTGGATTATATCTAGGCTTGAGCTGACAAGTGGCAAGTAACATTTGTACCAAGCAATGAGCAGCTCCAATAACCATTGCCCCTTGTCATTCAATGGCATGAACCTCACTGAATCCCCCTTTATCAACATCCTGGGGGTTGCTATTGATCAGAAACTGAACTGGACCAACCATATTAATACAGTGGTTACTAGAACAGGTCAGAGGCTAGGAATCTGCTGTGTGTATCTCACCTCCTGACTCCCCAAAGCCTGTCCACCATCTACAAGAACCAAGTCAGGAGTATGAAGATATACTTCCCACTTGTCTGGATGAATGCAGCTCCACTAATACTCAAGAAGCTCAACACCATCCAGGACAAAGCAGCCCACCTGATTGGAATCCCTTCCGCAAACATTCACTCCCTCCACCACCGACGCACAGCAGCAGCCGTGTGTACCATCTATATAGGGGCTGGTTTAGCTCACTGGGCTAAATCACTGGCTTTTAAAGCAGACCAAGCAGGCCAGCAGCACGGTTCGATTCCCGTATCAGCCTCCCCGGACAGGCGGCGGCGGAATGTGGCGACTAGGGGCTTTTCACAGTAACTTCATTGAAGCCTACTCGTGACAATAAGCGATTTTCATTTTCATTTCATTAAGGTGCGCTGTAGGAACTCATCAAGGCTCCTTAGGCAGTGCCTTCAAACACATGTCCACTACCATGTAGAAGGACAGACTCATGGGAACACCACCACTTGGATGTTCCCCTCCAAGTCACTCACCATCTTGACTTGGAAATATAATCACCGCTCCTTCACTGTCACTGGGTCAAAATCCTGGAACTCCCTCACAGATAGCACGGTGGGTGTACCTACACCACATAGACTGCAGTGGTTCAAATAGGCAGCTCACCACCACCTTCTCAAGGGCAATTACAGATAGCCAACAAATGCTGGCCTAGCCAGCCACACCCACATCCAATGAAAAAAAAATGTTAAACTCCAATCGCAAAATTGCTTCCGGAAGTGGTGGCGATTGCTGGGACTATAGAAGTCCACCTAAAAGAGACCAGGTTCAAAGGTGAGTGGGGGCAGCTTCACTGGAGTCGCTCAGCCAAGCCCCAGTGAAGCCGCTGGCTGTGATTTGAAGGCCAGGAGGATTGGAGAGTAGAGGGGTGGCAAACACCCTGGCATGGGCCTCCATTGGGCACAGAGTGCCTGAACAGCATAAAGGGTTAATAGCTAAACTATGCCAATATATGACATAGATGATTATCATAAGTATAATAATAATAATATAATAATCTTCATTATTGTCACAGGTAGGCTTACACTAACACTGCAAAGAAGTTACTGTGAAAAGCCCCTAGTCGCCACATTCCGGCTCCTGTTCGGGTACACAGAGGGAGAATTCAGAGTGTCCAAATTACCTAACAGCACGTCTTTCGGGGCTTGTGGGTGGAAACTGGAGCACCCGGAAGGAACCCACGCAGACACGGAGAGAACATGCAGACTCCACACAGACAGTGACCCAAGCCGAGAATCGAACCTGGCATACTACTGACATCAGTCAGTCAATTCTTGAGAGGGAGAGGTTGGAATCACGCCTCAGAGCAACGTGTATATTCTGTAACGTGCATATTCTGTAACCTGTTTCGATGTAGTACTAATAAACAAGTATTCAGCAGAAAACAGAGTATGTCTACAGTCTGTCTATGAACCAAGTCCCACACCTATAGTCCAAGGTAGAAGGACACATCTCAGAACATGTTGGGAACTGTGGAGACATTGATGTAAGGATGTTATCAAAAGAACTTTAGAGTGAAGAAAACTTGCAAAGCAGCCCAAAACAGTTTGCAGAAAGTGAATGCACACTGGAAGGAGGGTACACTGGAGGGAGGTCAACAATGACCACACCTGCACTTGCCTCACCATTTGACTGCCTCAAGGCCCCACAGAGAGGCCAGCAGTGGGAGACATGGAAATTAATTTTTCCCTGGTATTGAGCAGCATCAGGCCTTCATGAAAAGGAGTTACAGCTTCAAGCCAGTTCCTTTCTTTATGTGGCAAGTCCAGTGACAGACGGAGGGGCGAGCAGACCCATGGACTTTAATTACATTTTAAAGCCACAAATTCATATTTTAGCCCAAAGCAAAATGTAATCATCAAATAAGCACATTTTAACCAGTGCTCACAATGACATGGGGAACCGATAAGCATCATTCAAACTGACCTATATCACCTCACTAATTCTTAGGATACAAGGCACTGAAGGATGAGCTCATCCATAATTGCAGAGTTGTGCTTGTCCGGGATGAAAGACTCTCTGCAGACCAAAGAGGATCTTACTTTGTATCAAGTGGCCCTGTGTGTGAGGCAGGCAGTGCCTAGAGCACTTAATCTGGTTATAATTGGGTGCGACTCCAAGCCCTCTCCTGACTCCATTGAGTCAGTATGCCCATTCAAGGGACTACTGAAAGCTGACCAAACCAAGCAAAAGGGCGGCAAAATCCACTCCGGAGGCCATTTTGAGATCCCTGTGTTGTGGCACAAAATCCCAGCACAGACATACATCCTCTGCAGATCACTTACAGTGTGGCAAAACTGGACCTATCAAGCGTTTATGCAAAACCAGTTACTGATAATTTACAGTTCAAGTTTAAGACTTCAATACAACTTTTAAAATTGAAACGGGATCCACTGTTGTCATATTAGCAGATTACCTCGATTAGCTTCAGCTAATGACCCTTCATCCATCAGATGTCAAGTTACAAGACTCAGGCAATATTACCATCCAATCAAGAGCTGGATTATTGACCCTCTTAATTACAAGAGGCGACGGATTGTTGATTCGCTCCTTCACAATCAATGTACGTCCCTATTCCTAGAATAAAAAACAGATGATGCTCACCATTTAAATGGATCACTGATATTCATGCAGAAATGCACCATAGAAAGCATCCTATTTGGCTGCATCACCGCCTGGTATGGCAACTGCTCGGTCCAAGACCGCAAGAAACTTCAGAGTCGTAAACACAGCCCAGTCCATCACACAAACCCACCACCCATCCATTGACTCTATCGCACCTCCCGCTGCCTGGGGAACAAAGAAAAGTACAGCACAGGAACAGGCCCTTCGGCCCTCCACGCCCGTGTCGACCATGCTGCCCGTCTAAACTAAAATCTTCTACATTTCCTGGATCCGTATCACTCTATTCCAATCTTGGGCGGAATTCTCCAACCCCCCGCAGGGTCGGAGAATCGCCCGGGGCCGACGTAAATCCCGCCCCTGCCGTGGCCGGAATTCTTCGCCACCCGGGAATTGGCGGGATCGGGAATCGCACCGCGCCGATCGGCGTGCCCCCGGTGGCAATTCTCCGGCTCGCGATGGGCCGAAGTCCGCCGCTGAGAGGCCTCTCCCGCTGACGTGGTTTCAACCACCTCTGGTGGCGGTGGGATTGGCGGCGCGAGCGGGCCCCCCCGAGGTCCTGGGAGGGGGCGCAGGCCGATCGGACCCCGGGGGGGTGCCCCCACGGTGGCCTGGCCTGCGATAGGGGCCCACCGATCGGCGGGTGGGCCAGTGCCGTGGGGGCACTCTTTTTCTTCCGCCGCCGCCACGGCCTCCACTATGGCGGAGGCGGAAGAGAACCCCCCTACCGCGCATGCGCCGGTGGTGACGTCAGCGGCCGCTGATGCACCGGTGCATGCGCGAACCGGCGAAGGTCTTTCGGCCAGCCCCGACGCCGGCCGGCCAGCGTCAAAGGCCGTTGGCGCCAGTTTTGGCGCCAGTCGGCGTGGCGCCAACCACTCCGGCACGGGCCTAGCCCCTAAAGGTGCGGAGAATTCCGCATCTTTGGAGAGGCCCGACGACCGAGTGGTTGGCGCCACTCTGCTACGCCAGGACCCCCCCGCCCCGCCGGGTAGGGGAGAATCCCGACAATGGTTCTTGTCCAGATGCCCCTTAAATGTCACTATCGTCCCTGCTTCCACCACCTCCTCCGGTAGCGAGTTCCAGGCACCCACTACCCTCTGTGTAAAAAGCATGCCTCGTACATCTCCCTCTAAACCTTGCCCCCCGCACCTTAAACCTATGCCCCCTAGTAATTGACCCCTCTACCCTGGGAAGAAGCCTCTGAGTATCCACTCTGTCCATGCCCCTCATAATTTTGTTGACCTCTATCAGGTCGCCCCTCAACCTCCGTCGTTCCAGTGAGAACAAACCGAGTTTATTCAACCGCTCCTCATAGCTAATGCCCTCCATGCCAGGCAACATCCTGGTAAATCTCTTCTGCACCCTCTCTAAAGCCTCCACATCCTTCTGGTAGTGTGGCGACCAGAACTGAACACTATACTCCACGTGTGGCCTAACTAAGGTTCTATACAGCTGCAACATGACTTGAGATCTTTGACTTTCTATACACTTGAGGGTTCTACCATTCACTGTATATTCCCTACCTGCATTAGGCCTTCCAAAATGCATTACCTCACATTTGGCCGGAT
Organism: Scyliorhinus canicula; assembly: GCF_902713615.1. Lineage (NCBI taxonomy): Eukaryota > Metazoa > Chordata > Chondrichthyes > Carcharhiniformes > Scyliorhinidae > Scyliorhinus > Scyliorhinus canicula. The sequence goes on along the minus strand of NC_052148.1, from coordinate 257,479,603 downwards.
TAAACTCCATCTGCCATCTCTCTGCCCAAGTCTCCAAACGATCTAAAATCCTGCTGTATCGTCTGACAGTCCTCATCGCTATCCTCAATTCCACCAACCTTTGTGTCGTCTGCAAACTTACTAATCAGACCAGCCACATTTTCCTCCAAATCATTTATATATACCACAAACAGCAAAGGTCCCAGCACTGATCCCTGCGGAACACCACTAGTCACAGCACTCCAATCAGAAAAGCACCCTTCTGTTGCTACTCTCTGCCTTCTTTGACCTAGCCAGTTCTGTATCCATCTTGACAGCTCACCCCTGATCCCATGTGACTTCATGTTCTGTACCAGACTGCCATGAGGGACCTTGTCAAAGGCCTTACTGAAGTCCATATAGACAACATCCACTGCCCTACCTGCATCAATCATCTTTGTGACCTCTTCGAAAAACTCTATCAAGTTAGTGAGACACATCCTCCCCTTCACAAAACCGTGCTGCCTCCCACACATTTTGCACACCTGTCTTCCACCCCAAAGAATCTGCTCATCCGGGCCACTGTCATGTGAGCCCGATGAATTACCTTGAATTGTATCAGGCTGAGCCTGGCACATGTTGCAGATGCGTTGACTCTACTCAACGCGTCTGCCCATAGACCATCCTCTATCCCTCCATAAGTTCCTTATAAATGTCCAAGACGCTCCCTTCTCCTACCCACCTTCTGGAAACTACCCTGTCCTGAATCCCCCTTAGCGGTAGGAGCGGGAAGGTTGACACCTGTTTTTGTAGGAAGTCCCAGACCTGCAGGTACCTGAATTTGTTTCCCCTCGCCAACCCAAACTTTTCCTCCAGCGCCCTCATACTCGGACAGCTCCCCTCTATAAACATATGCCCCATCCTCTCAATCCCTGCTCTCTGCCATTTCTGGAATCCCGCCATCCATACTTCCCGGTGCAAACCGGTGATTATTACAGATTGGGGACCAGATCGATGCTCCCTCTGCTCCCACATGTCTCCTCCATTGCCCCCAGACTCTCAGGGCCGCCACCACCACGGGGCTGGCAGAATGCCATGCCAGCGGGAACGGCAGAGGCGCAGTTACCAACGCCCCCAGACTGGTGCCCTTGCATGAAGCCGCCTCCATACGCTCCCATGCCGACCCCGCCCCCACCACCCACTTCCTGATCATGGCTATATTCGCTGCCCAGTAATAGTTACTAAAATATGGCAGCACCAGCCCACCCTCTCCCCGACTCCGCTCAAGCATTACCTTCCTTACTCGCGGGGTCTTGCCCGCCCAAACAAAGCCAGTGATCACTTTGTTGACCCGTTTAAAAAAGGACCGCGGAATAAAGATGGGAAGACACTGAAATACAAACAGGAATCTTGGGAGGACCATCATCTTCACCGTCTGCACCCTCCCATCTAATCTCCGAAAATCGTCCTTCATTTGGTCTACTAGTCGGGCCAGATTTAATTTATACAGCCGGTCCCATTCCCGCACCGCTTGAATGCCTAGGTACCTAAAACTTCCCCCTACTAATCTAAACGGCAGCTCCCTCAATCCCCTCTCCTGTACCCTCGTCTGGACCGCAAACGTCTCACTTTTCCCCATATTTAGCTTATACCCCGAAAACCGGCCAAATTCCCCTAGAATTCTCATGATTTCTTCCATCCTCTCTATTAGGTCCGATACATACTGGTCGTCTGCATAGAGCGAGACTCTGTGCTCCATCACCACCCCCCAATCTCTCCCCCCCACCCCCCAAACCCCCCCAACCACCCCCAACCCCCCCCCAACCAACCCCCCCAATCCCCCCCCCCCCCCACCAACCCCCCCCCCCCCCCCCCACCCCCACCCTCCCCCCCCGGACCAGCTCCTTCCAGCCCCTTGAGGCTCTCAGAGCAATTGCCAACGGCTCTAGAGCTAGCGCGAACAACAGTGAGGAGAGGGGGCATCCCTGTCTCAACCCCCGGTGCAGTCTAAAATAGTCCAATGTTGTCCTATTCATCCGTACGCTTGCCACAGGAGCCTGATACAGCAACCTGACCCAGTCAATAAAGCCCCGACCAAATCCGACCCATCCCAGTACCTCCCACAGATAATCCCATTCTACCCGATCAAAAGCCTTTTCTGCATCCATTGCGATCACTACCTCCACCTCCCTACCTTCCGGGGGTATCATGATCACGTTTAACAGCCTTCTTACATTGGCCACCAATTGCCTACCCTTAACAAACCCCGTCTGGTCCTCCTCAATAATGTCCGGAACACAATCCTCAATCCTGGAGGAGAAAGTTTTGGCCAGCAATTTGGCATCCACATTCAGCAGGGATATCGGCCTGTAGGACCCACACAGCTCCGGGTTCTTGTCCCGCTTCAGGATCAGCAAAATCGTGGCCTGTGACATCGTCGAGGGCAGCACCCCTCTTTCCCTTGCCTCATTGAACATCCTCATCAACACCATCCCCAATATCCCAGAGAACGTTTGATAAAACTCCACTGGGTATCCGTCCGGCCCCGGGTCTTTACCCGACTGCATGGCCTTCAGACCCTCATTATCTCTTCCAACCCGATCGGGGCCCCCAGCCCTTCTACCAGCTCCCCGTCCACCTTTGGGAAATTCAGCCCCTTCAAGGAGGGCCTCATCCCCTCCGGCCCCGTAGGGGGTTCGACCTGTACAGCCTACTGTAGCAATCCTTGTGTTGTGTTATGCTTCTTCAAGTAGCCTAAGCTGCTTCCTTGATGTATGCTCTGACAAAGGAAGGTTCAGACTTGGAAATAGGTTTAACACATTTATTGAACAGTTAACAATTCTCCTACTTGAGTTTGACTCTCCTGCTAATCTTGCTATAGTAACTCAGTCTAACTAACAGTCTGCTCTAAGCCATGCGGTGGGTGTGATGCTTCCTGACCTGCCCCTGTCCTTCTCTCTGAGTGTCGCCTGTGGAAAGAGAAAGAGCATGTGTGCCCTGCCCTTATATATAGGTAGCCACCTAGTGGTAGTGTCACCTCTGGGTATCTTGACTGCCCATTGGTTGTGTCCTATTCTATGTGTTCATTAGCTGTCTGCATGTCATGATGTCTCTGGTGCTCCCTCTAGTGTTTACTTAGTCTTAGTGTATTTCATTAACCCCTTGTGTATTTACAGTGATGCATATCACCACACCCTATACACCTTATTCACACCTGCTGAATCTCCAACCAGGTTCCCTTCTCCGTCATTTACTTTCCCTATCTCCCTGGCTGCCTCCCTCTTTCTAAGCTGCTGTGCAAGCATTCTGCTGGCCTTCTCTCCATGCTCATAGATCGCCCCCCTCGCCTTTCTCAGCTGCTCCACCACCCTCCCTGTGGTTAACAAGCCGAACTCCGCCTGTAGCCTCTGCCGTTCCCTTGAAAGCCCTGCCTGCGGCATGCTTCTTTCTGTTCTAATGACTTTTCTCACTTTGCCCTCTTGTGGTCTGCTATGTTCCCCCTTGCATACGCATTAAGCTTCCCCTTAAATGCATCATTGCTTCAACCACTCCATGTAACGGGGAGTTCCACATTCTTAGCACTCTCTGCGCAAATCGTTTTTTTCTTGAATTCTTTATTTTATTTGTTAAGTGACTGTCTATCTTTATTTATGCCTCCTTGTTCTGGACAAGTGGAAACGGTTTCCCCATGTCCACTCTATCGAACCCCTTCATAATTTTAAAGATCCCTATATCAAGTCTCCTCTTGGACTTTGATCCAAATATGAGAGTCTCAGCCGACGCTACCTTCCTCATAGTTACATGTGGCACATTGGTTAGCACTGCTGCCTCACAGAACTAGGGACCTGGGATTGATTTTGGTCTGTTTGGAGTTTGCACGTTCTCCTTGTGTCTATGGGGGTTTCCTCATTTTTCCTCACCTGCCTTAGATGGGCCACCCATTATTTTTTAAACACTGCCCCCCCAATGCTAGATTCTCCCACAAGACGAAACACCTTTTCCACGTCCATCCTGTCAGAATACCCTGAGGACCTTAAATGTTTCAATAAAGTTGTCTCTTGCACTCCCAAACCCTAACGGATATGTATAAGCCCAGTCTGTCCTGCTTTTCCTTAGTAGACAACCATAACTGCACAAGTGTGTTCCAGTCAAGGTTTTATATGAATTTAAAATCGCTACTTGCTATTGTATTCTTTTGCTCCAGAAACAAATCCAGATTTGTTTTAAAAGCAAATTGCATCAGATGCTGGAATCTGAAAAAAAAACCAGAAAATGACTCTTCACCCAGTCTCGAAACGTTAGCTCCCTTCTCTCTCCACAGATGCTGATGTGTTGGGTACTCTGGATCTGTGGAGACTGCGTTTACCTCAGCAGTAACACATACAGGCTACCAACACTTGAAATAGTACAATACTATTTTATTAAGCTAGAAACTGTTGAACATACTTTCACTCTGGGTCGACACTATGTTAGATTAAACTAAAGACCTGTGCCTATCCTAACCAGTCTATGCACTCAGCACATGGTGAAGATCTGTGCAGCAAGCTGTGAGCTCTGTCCTTCTGAGAGGCTGCATCCCGAATGAGCGGGAAAACTGATGCTCTCTGGCTTTATAGTGAGTGTGCTCTAACTGGTGATTGGCTGCGGTGTTGTGTGTGTTGATTGGTCTTGCTGTGTGTCAATCAGTGTGTGTCTGCACCATTATATACTGGTGTATATTATGACAGATGCTGTCAGGCCTGCTGAGATTGTCCTGCATTTCCCAATTTGTACTTTTAATGATTTATGAATGCCATTCGTAGATCTCTTTGTTTTTCCAAACCCCATTTAGTTCCTTACCTCCCAATGGATTAAGTGGCCCCTAACTGGGTTTACTCCAATCTCATAACCACAAGGCTATCACACCATTTGGCATTCTGCATTGTTTATGAAAATTTTAAGTCAAATTGTTGTTTGATGCAGGATGTCTATATTAAAAGTTACTTACTCTCAATAGATTTTTTTGTAAAAATAAAAAATAAATAAAAAATCGCTTATTGTCACGAGTAGGCTTCAATGAAGTTACTGTGAAAAGCCCCTAGTCGCCACATTCCGGCGCCTGTCCGGGGAGGCTGGTACGGGAATTGTATATATTAAAGAAAAATAATTGGACTGCATTTTAACAGAAGAAGAAATGATAAGCTAGTATCGGAGTGTAGGTGTGGGTGTGGGAGGCAGTTAAGAGGATTTGCGACACATATATATATATTTTTTAATTCCTGCGGCTTGTCAGAGAAAGCGGGCCTGGAAATGATCCAAGGCGCACGATTAACAGGGGTGAGCGCTGAAGGGAACAACATGACAACTAAACCCTGCGAGTGATCTCATGCAGAGCAGGTTTCCTTCTAAATTATGCAGTGTAATCTCCCATTGGCAGCAACAAAACACTGAGCTGAGCTACATTCAGTTGTCATAACCCTGTGGGTGCTGTTAATGTTCCACACTATATGGTTTCCATTCCTTTTGTTGGTTTGAGACACCCAGGTGTGTGTTGCACTCTTTATATTACAGTCCTGTCTTGGGACGGGGGAGCTGCAATATAAATGAGGCTGTGCTGGGACCTTTTGGTTTGTGTCTGGAAAGGTTGGCTTCACAAAGCAGCAAAACAGGGAACCGAGTGAGGCTTTATCTTAGCTGCTTGCATCCATAGGCTCCTTGAACACCCATCAATGACTTACAGAGACCAAGGATAACCTGTAGCTAAGAAAATACCTGATGTCCTTGGGGCTGGTTTAGCACAGGGCTCAAGAGCTGGCTTTTAAAGCAGACCAAGGCAGGCCAGCAGCACGGTTCAATTCCCGTACCAGCCTCCCCGAATTGGTGTCAGAATGTGGCGACTAGGGGCTTTTCACAGTAACTTCATTTGAAGCCTACTTGTGACAATAAGCGATTTTCATTTCAATACCTGATGCGGCAATGCATTTTTCTTTTTGACATGTAACAATAATAGATTCCAACTGTTAAACCAACACATTGGGAAAGGTGGGTGCTCAGTGAAGTCATAAAAGGGACTGCAGAACTGCTACGCTTTGAACGATCTTCACTTCTGTCAAATCAAGTATTGTCATCGCCTTGACTCTTTCCTACAATGGAAGCAGAGCAAGTTTAGAACTCCAGCAATCCTAATACATGTGGATTCACACCTAGTTTAATGAGTTACACAGTGACGACACACCATCAGCTGCTTCATTGGAAACTAACACAGAAGACCTGATAAACGTGGAATGTATGCACAAAAAAAAAGAAAGGACAAATTAATTATGCCAAGAATCAAAAACTTGTACATCCACTCTCTCTGGAACTGAATAGGCAGTCATGGCTCAGTAAAAGGACCGAATAGACAGCCATGACACAGTAACATGACTAAACAGACAGTTGAAGTGTTGACTAGTGTAGACTTGAGAGAGGAACAGACACTTCCAAAACTGTTGAAGGTTCAACTCAATTTATTAACTACTTCTAACTAACTGACACACGATGACTGTGGGTCTAAATGATGCTAACTTAAACTAGAGACCTAAGCCTTGTCTGAACCAGTTGATTCTCTCAGCACGTGTTGTAAGTCTGTGCTGGGCTGGATGAGTTCTTGTTACACTCAGAGGCAGCACCCAGAATGAGCGGTGCCCTCTGCCTTTATAGTGTGTGTATTCTAACTGGTGATTGGCTGCGGTGTTTGTACATGTTGATTGGTCCCTGTGTGTGTCCATCAGTGTGTGTCTGCACCATGATATACTGGTGTATATTATGACAACAGTCATGATTCAGTAATGAGACTGAATATACAGCCATGATTCAGTAACTGGACTGAATAGACAGTCATGATTTAGTAACGGGTCTGAATAGACAGCCATGATTCAGGAACGGGACTGAATAGACAGTCGTGATTCAGTAACAGGATTGAATAGATAGTCGTGATTCAGTAACGGGACTGAATAGACAGCCATGATTCAGTAACGGGACTGAACAGACAGCCATGACTCTCACCTGTCAGATGGATGTGGACTAAAATCTTATTCTAGAAACATGAGCCTATAAAGGCTGATACTTAATGCATTATTGAAGGAATGCTGCAGGAGGTGTCATGATGGATGACATGTTGACTTGGGTGGACACTGAAGATCTCAGGGCACATTTACATTTCATGGGCTCATGCTGTGGAACAAATTTCTTGCTGTGATTCCTACGTCACAACAATGACCACATTTCAAAGGTACTTCATTGGCTTTCGTGCAGTGTGTATACGCACATCGATAAAGGGCAACTAAAAGGCCATGGAAGGTGCTATGTTAATGCAAGGTCCTTCTTTGAATGGGCATCTTTGATTGATGTGTGGACAGGTCTGTTAATGCTGCAGTTCATCGTAATTGAGGCAGTTACTGATGTGGGGATTGAAGGGAAAAGGCAGAATGCCACACCATCAGTACCACTCAACTGCCTGGATTTCTTTGAAAGCACCATGTTCTCATTTGGAAATAAACCGGTAACATTCAGGAATGAGGACAGTTCTCTCCAGTGTACAGTTCCAGTCCACATCATTGCGTTTCAATGTGTGAATTCTATGATTTTTTTTTTTAAATTTAGATTACCCAATTATTTTTTCCAATTAAGGGGCAATTTAGCATGGCCAATCCACCTACTCTGCACATCTTTGGGTTGTGGGGGCAAAACCCACGCAGACATGGGGAGAATGTGCAAACTCCACACGGACAGTGACCCAGAGCCGGGATCGAACCTGGGACCTCGACGCCGTGAGACTGCAGTGCTACCACTGCGCCACCGTGCTGCCCCTATCTTTGTAGATCTTTAATCATAGAATTCACAGGGCAGCACGGTGGCCTAGTGGTTAGCACAACTGCCTCACGGCGCTGAGGTCCCAGGTTCGATAGGCAGTTGTGCTAACCACTAGGCCACCGTGCTGCCCTGTGAATTCTATGATTAAAGATCTACAAAGATAGGGGCAGCACGGTGGCGCAGTGGTAGCACTGCAGTCTCACGGCGTCGAGGTCCCAGGTTCGATCCCGGCTCTGGGTCACTGTCCGTGTGGAGTTTGCACATTCTCCCCGTGTCTGCGTGGGTTTTGCCCCCACAACCCAAAGATGTGCAGGCTAGATAGATTGGCCACGCTAAATTAACTCTTAATTGGAAAAAAAGAATTGGGTACTCTAAATTTGTATTAAAAAAAAATCTACAAAGATTGAGAGGTTATACTGCCAGCCAATGCTGATCAGGGATCTTAAGAAAGTAGAACGTTGAGCCAATACCTTATAGAGACTTTTATGAATTTGATAGTGTAAACATGCCGACGATTTTCCGCTTACAAGGAATTCAAAATGAGTTTTGCAAATATAATATTCTCACTAATAAATTCAGTCGGGAATTCAGGAGAAACTCCTTCATCCAGAGAACGATTAGAATGTAGAATTTGCCACCAAACTAAACGGATGAGATACATAGGGTAGCATGGTGGTTAGCATCAATGCTTCACAGCTCCAGGGTCCCAGGTTCGATTCCCGGCTGGGTCACTGTCTGTGTGGAGTCTGCACGTCCTCCCTGTGTGTGCGTGGGTTTCCTCCGGGTGCTCCGGTTTCCTCCCACAGTCCAAAGATGTGCGGGTTAGGTGGATTGGCCATGCTAAATTGCCCGTAGTGTAAGGTTAATGGGGGGATTGTTGAGTTACGGGTATACGGGTTACGTGGGTTTAAGTAGGGTGATCATTGCTCGGCACAACATCGAGGGCTGAAGGGCCTGTTCTGTGCTGTACTATGTTCTATAACAAAGATGCATTTTAAGGAAAGGTGACAAAGACACATTTTAAGGAAATTGGACAATTGAGGTGGGAGGAAGAGGCTTGCGTTGAATGTGAACGCTGACTTTTGTGCATGCTATGTAATAGCTACCAATTCATTGTTCATGCGGCTAAGCCAGGGGTGGGCAAACTACGGCCCGCGGGCCGCATGCGGCCCGCCAAAGGTATTTCTGCGGCCCACCAAGTCATTAAAAAAAAAAAAATTTTTTTTTTAAATTTTTTTTTTTTTAATTTTTTTTAAGGTTAATGGGGGGGGGGGGGGGGGCTGTTGGGTTACTTACTGGTATAGGGTGGATACGTTGACTTGAGTAGGGTGATCATTGCTCGGCACAACGTCGAGGGCCGAAGGGCCTGTTCTGTGCTGTACTGTTCTATGTTCTATATGAGGCGCCCAGAATCATAACCGGGTGAAGTAATTATTTTACTTAATATACTATGCGGCCCTTTGTGAATTGTGAATTTCTGAATGTGGCCCTTGCACGGAAAAGTTTGCCCACCCCTGGGCTAAGCGTTGTGGCAGGAATCTTCCAGCGATAAAATTCTTGAACATGGGGATCATTTCCGAGTTTCAGCCCTGCTGAAACAACAGTGGTTTGTTGGTAAGAGGAAAGGCTTACTATCCTGGGCTCCTCCTCAGATTCTATATCCTACCGCCTTTTATTTTGAATTTTTATTTGTTGATGGGATATGGGCATCACAGAATGGGCCAGCATTTATTGCCCAAAGGGGGCAGTAAAGAGTCAACTGCGTCGCTGTAGATCTGGAATCACATGTAGGCCAGACCAGGTAAGGACAGCAGATTTAATAGAACAGAACATAGAACATACAGTGCAGAAGGAGGAGACCATTCGGCCCATCGAGTCTGCACCGACCCACTTAAGCCCTCACTTCCACCCTATCCCCGTAACCCAATAACCACTACTAACCTTTTTGATCACTAAGGGCAATTTATTATGGCCGATCCACCTAACCTGCACGTCTTTGGACTGTGGGAGGAAACCGGAACACCCGGAGGAATCTCAATCAGACACGGGGAGAACGTGCAGACTCCGCGCAGACAGTGACCCAAGCCGGGAATCAAACCTGGGAATTTTTATGACTTTGGAGCTGTGAAGCCACAGTGCTGTCCATTTGTGTTGCCGTTCCCTAAAACGCATTAATGAACCAAATTGTTTTTCATGACAATCGATAATGGATAATGGTTTTGTGGTCATCATCATTAAACTTTTGATTCCAGATTTTTTATTTCAAATTTCGCCATCTGCAGTGGTGGGATTTGAACCTGGCTCTCCAGAGCATTACTCTGGGTCTCTGGTTTACTAGTCCAGTGACAATCCACTGTGCCACCGCCTCTCCCTTATTGTTGTATTGCTGCAATAGGAACTTACTGTTGTGCTTTATATCTCCAACTATAGTTTTTGCAGGTCCTTCTTTGACCCTCTGCTCACCCTCTCACCCTGGTTCTGTCTGTTCTGTGTTTATCCCAGTGGACTCCTTTAACTTTCACCCTCTTCGATTAATAAATGTTAACCTCCTTTGGTTCTGAGTAATTTGTTCATTCATGTGGCCCTGCCCTGAACCTTACTGTTTTGCTCCAAAGTGTATCTGAATGCGTGTCATTTCAGGCAACAAACATTCCCCGCGATGGTTTTGCTTCGTCTGATTTGACAAGCTCCAAATGCTCCGTGGGAACGGCTCGACATCTGGAAGAATCAACTTGACTGATAAAACTGGGGCTAATTGTATATTTAAGTACCTTTAAAGGCCTTCCTATTGCTGCTTTGGGGGGTAGCTGGTGCCACTGGAAGCACGCCTCCAGCAAAAGGCAGGAAGATGTCAGGAAGCCAGTCGAAGGATTCTCTATCAGAATTCGCAGCCTCTACAGAACTGGGAAGATACTGGCTTAAGTCTTGCTTGGGTTGCAAGGTTGAAATACACCTTGGGGGGGACTTCCAAATTTATCTTGCGTCCTGTTCCTTTCCCAGTCTATTCATCCTCGCTGCTCCTGTACATCCCACTCCGTGGCCCTCCTTGACTTTTATTACCGAACCTGGACGAGCAAAGGGCAGGCAGGTACTTTTTTAATGTTAAGAAACAAGTGTGTGGGCTCCGAATGTGCCGCGTGGGACAGCAAGTGATTATTGCTCCAATGTCAGAGGGCAGCATCATGCAGGTGGGCAGAAGAGAGTGTGGCTTTTAAACAATTACACGCAGTTAAGTGGCTTTGAATGTGTGCAACACTGGTCTCTTGTTCGGCCTTTACATTTGAAGCATTTTTAAAATAACCAGTCTTCCGTTGGAAGCAATTTCACACACAAGTCTTTCCAACCAACAGGAAAAGAGTGAACTTTCATCCCATCAATCTGGCCTAGATTTAACTCTGGGACCCAGCAGTCAAAATACAATTTATTATACCTTCATTTCTCAGCCAGTGATTTGCTCTTCTGCTGTTTACGGTCTTGGGTTGGCTAAATGCCCATTCCTGTCCTGTTCCTATGGTTGGAAGTTTACATCGCCTGTGGCCAGAGGGAGTGGGCTGGCAACGGGGGGGGGGGGGGGGGGGGGGGAGAAGATGGGAGTGTAAAATCATGTGGTATGGGGGGGGGGGGTGAATGCCTATCGTCTATCCAACTCCACTATAATTTTACCAATTTTAGATTGCAGTAGTGGACTCCAGTATTACTTGCAATGTAGTATACTCTTGTACTTCATGAGGTCACCTGACCTGGGGGTTGAAGGTCAGATAGCCCATGTCATTGTAGCTTGTAACAAGGCTACAGGTGCCTTGCAGTTGTGACTCCCTGTTCTGGAAATGTGTTAGCAATAAAGTTAGTTACAGCAATGGTGTTAGTCACCTTGCAACATGAAAACAAAGCACCTCCTGTCATTTGTATTCTTCATCCACCTAATAATAATAATCTTTTATTGTGGACTTCTGGTGGCGGCTATGAAGGAGTGAGTCACCCATTTGGTGGTTCCTGCTCGGGTCGGACTTTTGGACCTTTTCCCCCGATTTTCTACTGGACTTCAACAGTAAACTGATGACAGAGGCAATTGTGTAATGAATTCCATCATCGGTGCATGGAGAGAAGGACTAGAAGTGCTCGTAAAGGCAGAAACAGAAAGACAGAGAAGGCTTGGGCTGAAGCTGCAGTGGGAGACAGCATGGCGGAGGACCGGACCTCTGGTTTGTCGACCCAGCGGTCAACGGAGCAGCTGATGCAAGTTATTCAGGATGGCTTTGCTAAGCAGAAACGGGACTGTTTGGACCCGATAAAAGAGTCGATTGAGCGGCTGGAGCTTAGATTGAACACCCAAGATCGGGCGATCCAGAAGGTAGAGAAAGCGCTGGCTGAGCAGGAGGAACATCAAACCACGGTGGAGTTGGAGGTGGGGATGCTGAGAGACCAACAGAAGAAGCTCCTAGAGAAGGTGGAGGACCTAGAGAATGGGTCCCGCCAGAAGAACTTGAGAATCGTTGGGCTCCCGGAGGGTTCCGAAGGAGCGGACGCTGGGGCATACATCGCAGATATGTTTGAGAAGCTGCTGGGGGATGGGACATTCTCCCGACCCTTGGAGATGGACAGTGATCACAGAGCACTCGCGAGGAAGCCGTGAATGGGAGACCCCCCGAGGGCAATGGTGGTGAGATTCCACAGGTACTTGGATAAGGAGCGCATTCTATAGTGGGCCAAGCAGACACGGAGCTGTAAGTGGGACAACAGTATCCTGCGGGTTTACCAAGACCTGAGTGTGGAGGTGGCCAGATTAGATTAGCTTCAACCATTCTTTTTAATCGATCCTTTTTAAGAAAAAGATGAAGTTCGGACTGTTGTATCCGGCCAGTCTCTGGGTCAGGTACAAGGAACAGCACTTTTATGTTGAGTCACCTGAGGATGCGCTGGACTTCGCGAAAAGGAAAGGACTGGTGGTGAACTGAGAACTTTTGAACTTTGCTGCAACATTCATGTTTTTGTTTTGTTTTTCTGTTCTTTTAAAAAAAAGTTTCTCGTTTTTGGTTTTGTGGAAGCTGTTTGGAATGCCTTTTGCATTGATTTGGGACCAGCGGCAGAGCTGAGTGTGTTAAGGTTTTCATTTGCACAGTTGGAAGAGGGATGGAGGTGTGCTTGTTTAGATCTTGGTGTTTTTCTGTTGGGCAATTGTGTGGTGATTGTTTGATGTTGGAGTATGTTTGAATGAGTGGGCGAAGGGTGATGAGGGAACAATAGGTGGAAGACTATCCGGCACCAGGGCTGGGGGCCACCAAGCTAGCTGGGCGGTCTAGCTCACAGAAGCTCAGTGGGGGGTGTGCATATGTTCGGTTTATTAAAGGGGTTGGGTTACAGAGTGTTGTTGCTGGGGGGAAGGGGGGGTAAATGTTCTGTTGACGAGGGAGGGACTTGGGTTAATGGAAAGAGAGGAGGTTGGGGGCGGAGGCTGCCTGGGGGCAAGCCGTGGAAGCGCGGAGCATGGACTGAAGGCAGGCCCAAAAAAGGGGATGGCTGATCAGCGAAGGGTGGGGGGGCAATGAGCCCCCCAACTAGGCTGATCACCTGGAATGTTTGAGGGTTAAATGGGTTGGTCAAGAGGGCACATGTGTTTGTACATCTTGGGGGACTGAAGGCGGACGTGGTAATGTTGCAGGAGATGCACCTTAGAGTACCTGACCAGATTAGATTGAGGAAAGGCTGGGTCAGTCAGGTCTTTCACTCGGGACTAGACTCAAAGACTAGAGGGGTCGCAATCCTGATCAATAAGCGGGTGGTGTTTGAGGCGAGTAGAATAGTCTCGGATGTGGGAGGTCGGTACATTGTGGTCAGTGGGAAACTGGAGGCGGTGCAGGTGGTATTAGTAAATGTGCATGCGCATTGGGATGATGTGGAGTTTATAAAGAGGATGCTGGGGAAGACACCGGACCTGGACTCGCACAGGTTGGTCTTGGGAGGGGACTTCAACACAGTTATTGACCCTGGCTTGGACCAGTCAAGCTCAAAAATGGGCATAGTGCTAGCAATGGCAAAGGAACTAAAAGGGTTCATGGAGTAGATGGGGGGGGGGGGGGGGGGGGGGGGGGGGGGGGAGATCCGTGGAGATTTGGGCAGCCGAAGGTGAAGGAGTTCTCCTTCTACTCACACGTGCATAAGGTGTACTCCCGGATCGATTTCTTTATTTTGAGCAGGGCCTTACTGACAGGAGTGGTGGACACGGGGTACTCGGCAATCACAATCTCAGACCATGCTCTGCACTGGGTTGACCTGCAGGTTAGTAAAGACAGTAACCAGCGCCCACACTGGAGGTTAGATGTGGGACTTTTGGCTGATGAAGGGGAGTGCGAGCGGCTGAGGAAATGTATTCAGAACTACCTACAGGTCACCGACACGGGGGAAATTTCAGCAGCGGTGGTCTGGGAAGCACTGAAAGCAGTGGTCAGAGGGGAGCTGATCTCGATACGGGCCCATAGAGAGAAGGTGGACAGGGCAGAGATGGACTGACTGGTAAAGGAGATACTACAGATCGATAGGAGGCTTGCGGAGACCCTAGAGGCAGGGCTTTTAAGGGAACGGCAGAGGTTACAGGCGGAGTTTGGCTTGTTAACCACAGGGAGGGAGGTGGAGCAGCTGAGAAAGGCGATAGGAAAAGTAAATGATGGAGATGGGAACTTGGTTGGAGTTTCAGCAGAGGTGAATAAGGCGTTTAGGGATTGCTACAGTAGGCTGTATAGGTCGGAACCCCCAACGGGGCCGGAGGGGATGAGGCACTTCTTGGAGGGGCTGAATTTCCTAAAGGTGGACGGGGAGCTGGTAGAAGGGCTGGGGGGCCCAATTGAGATGGGAAGAGATAGAGGAGGGTCTGACGGCCATACAGTCGGGTAAAGCCCCGGGGCCGGACGGGTACCCAGTGGAGTTTTATAATAAGTTCTCTGGGATATTGGGGCTGGTGTTGATGAGGATGTTCAATGAGGCAAGGGAAAGAGGGGTGCTGCATCCGACAATGTTACAGGCCACGATTCCACTGATTCTGAAGCGGGACAAGAACACGGAGCTGTGTGGGTCCTACAGGCCGATATCCCTGCTGAATGTGGACGCCAAATTGCTGTCCAAAATTTTGTCCTCCAGGATTGAGGATGGTGTTCCGGACATTATTGGGGAGGAAGGCAGTTGGTGACCAATGTAAGAAGGCTGTTAAACGTGATCATGATGGCCCTGGAAGTTGGGAGGTGGAGGTAGTGATCACAATGGATGCAGAAAAGGCTTTTGATCGGGTAGAATGGGAGGTACTGGGGCGGTTCGGTTTTGGGTGGGGCTTTATTGACTGGGTCAGGTTGCTGTATCAGGCTCCTGTGGCAAGCGTACGGACTAATAGGACAACGTTGGACTATTTTAGACTGCACCGGGGGACGTGATGGATGCCCCCTCTCCCCAATGCTGTTCACGCTCTGAGAGCCTCATGGGGCTGGAAGGGGCTGGTCCGGGACATACGACCTGCTTCTGTATGTATCGGACCCAATAGAGGGGATGGATGAAACCATAAGGATTCTAGGGGAATTTGGCCGGTTTTCGGGGTATAAGCTAAATATGGGGAAAAGTGAGATGTTTGCAGTCCAGGTGAGGGGACAGGAGAGGGGATGAAGGGATTAGATTAGTAGGGGGAAGCTTTAGGTACCTAGGCATTCAAGTGGCGCGGGAATGGGACCGGCTGTATAAATTAAATCTGGCCCGACTAGTAGACCAAATGAAGGATGATTTTCGGAGATGGGACGTGCCCCCGTTGTCATTAGCTGGAAGGGTGCAGACGGTGAAGATGGCGTTCTTCCCGAGATTCCTGTTCGTGTTTCAATGTCTCCCCATCTTTATTCCATTGTCCTTTTTTAAATGGGTCAGCAAAGTGATCACTGGCTTTGTTTGGGCGGGCAAGACCCCGCGAGTAAGGAAGGTAATGCCTGAGCGAAGTTGGGGAGAGGGCGTGCTGGCGCTGCCAAATTTTAGTAACTATTACTGGGCAGCGAATATAGCCATGATCAGGAAGTGGGTGGTGGGGGAGGGGTCGGCATGGGAGCGTATGGAGGCGGCTTCATGCAAGGGCACCAGTTTGGGGGTGTTGGTACCTGCGGCTCTGCTGTTCCCGTCGCCATGGTACTCCACCAGCCCCGTGGTGGTGGCGGCCCAAGAGTCTGGGGGCAATGCAGGAGACATGTGGGAGCAGAGGGAGCATCGATCTGGTCCCCAATCTGTAATAATTACTGGTTTGCCCCAGGAAGTATGGATGGGGGGCTCCGGATATGGTGGAGAGCAAGGATTGAGAGGATGGGGGATATGTTTATCAAGGGGAGCTTTCCGAGTATGAGGACGCTGGAGGAGAAGTTTGGGTTGGCGAGGGGAAACAAATTCCGGTATCTGCAGGTGCGGGACTTCCTACCTAAACAGGTGTCAACCTTCCCGTTCCTACCGCTAAGCGGGATTCAGGACAGGGTAGTTTCCAGAGGGTGGGTAGGAGAAGGGAACGTCTCTGACATTTACAAGGAAGTTATCGGGTCAGAGGAGACACAGACCGAGGAGCTGAAGGGCAAGTGGTAGGAGGAGCTGGGAGGAGAGATAGAGGATGGTCTATGGGTGGACGCTTTGAGTAGAGTCAACGCATCCGCAACATGTGCCAGGCTCAGCCTGATACAATTCAAGGTTATTCATCGGGCTCACATGACAGTGGCTTGGATGAGCAGATTCTTTGGGGTGGAAGACAGGTGTGCAAAATGTGTGGGAGGCAGCACGGTTTTGTGAAGGGGAGGTCGTGTCTCACTAACTTGATATAGTTTTTCCAAGAGGTCACAAAGATGATTGATGTCTGTGTTGAGTCTGCACGTTCTCCCCGTGTCTGCGTGGGTTTCCTGCGGGTGCTCCGGTTTCCTCCCACAAGTCCCGAAAGACGTGCTTGTTAGAGATGAATTGGGCATTCTGAATTCTCCCTCTGTGTACCCAAACAGGTGGGAAATGGGGCAACTGGGGGATTTTCACAGTAATTCATTGCAGTGTTAATGTAAGCCTACTTGTGACAATAATAAAGATTATCATCGAAAGTCATCACACTGATCTCCAAAGTTACAGATGGTGATCAGTCGTGGAAATCAGAAGCCTGGTCACCATTTTTAAATAGTCAATCAGCAAGCTACCAAGCTTGTTTAACAACTAATTGTTGGCAATTTTCTACTGCCCCCTCCACTTTTCGGGTGTCAGATGAAAAATGTTTGGGAGTGCTTTCTGGCAGGTATGAGATGGCATAAGGATGGAAGAAAAGGCTTTCCCAAAACACCATGGCTGCACGTGGCAGCTGGTGCAGCTGGCACTGTGTGTCTGTTTTTTCCTACTTCATTTATTCACTGTTTTGAGCCTGCCATAAAAAAATAAGATGTGATTGAGACACCTTTAAATTTGTAAATATCACCGAATTCCTGGTCATGGCATAACCCTGCTGCATGGTCAGTTTAGACTCCCGATTGGGCACACAAGCCCCCTTTGCTGCTAATTGGCTATCTGAAGCTTGATCCGCTGTATTGAGATGACTGGGGTGGGAGCGAGCAGATGACTCATCCCATTGCAAACCAGAAAATCCAGTCCCGTGTAATCCAGCAATTGGGGGTTAATAATGCCATCAAAAAAAGTTCTGTAAAAGTGCTATGTATTTAGGCTAGAACCTGGAAAGTAAACAGAAGCTTCAAAACTGCTTCCCCTGTTACAACCAAAAAGTGGAAAAACTATCCACCCACTCTCCCAACCCTAACTACGTTATATTCCATATTTGGTCTAGAATCATAGAATTTACAGTGCAGAAGGAGGCCATTTGGCCCATCGAGTCTGCACCGGTCCTTGGAAAGAGCACCCTACCCAAGCCCACACCATCACTCTATCCCAGTAACCCCACCCAACCTTTTTGGACACGAAGGGCAATTTCGCATGGCCAATCCACCTAACCTGCACATCTTTGGACTGTGGGAGGAAACCGGAGCGCCCGGAGGAAATGCATGCAGACACGGGGAGAACATGCAGACTCCGCACAGACAATGATCCAAGCCGAGATTCAAGCCTGGAGCTGTGAAGCATCAGTGCTAACCACTATGCAACCATGCTGGTCAAAAAAGACGGGGGTCCACCAAAAGCCAGTGAGCCAATACCAAGCAAGGAGCCGATAGATTTCTGGCAAAGGTTCATGTGGGCAATAAATAACTGTTGGCTGACACGACAAACTTGAACTCTGGTGAACGTCAATTTTTATCCATGGCTGCAATTTAAGTCAAAAGAAGACAGTGGAATGACAGCTCCTCTCTCATTGGGATTAATGCGCTGATGCAAACTGCCAATGCGCCTACTGCATAAGTTATTATTATTCAATCAACAAAGCATTAATAATTAATGTCAGTCAATAGTTTAAAAAAAAGGTCAATTATTCACAAAGGCAAACAACGGCAACACACACAGTCCAAGGTGCAGAAAAAGGAAGAAACTTACATTCATATAGCACATTGCTCCACCTCTCAGCCGTCCCAATGCACTTTAACTTCTGAAGTCACTGCTTGTTACATAGGAGAAAGAACGTTTGCCCAGCAAGCTTCCACACACTACATCCTCCCCCAAAGCACTGTACTAGTACCAGTAACGATTGAGCACTTAAGTGCCAGAAGCGAGCCTAATCCCATGACCTTCTGGCCGAGTGGTGATACCAACATCAGCAGAGCGGAGCAGTCATGGTTTAAGGGTTTCGGAACCATTAGAAGGCAGCTGGGTGATCATTGGTGGGTGGGGGTCGCTATTGTGCTTTGGGGTTGTCATTTCATACTTTCAATTATAAGAAAAAATTGATAATTAGCTTCCTGCCAATCAGAGCTCTGAATCACTTGAGGCTGTTTTAATGGTTTTCTGAGGATTCCCCCACCCACCCACCCTTAAAGGCTCTTTCAGACTTGGCACCTGCTAATGATTCTCTCCTCCCATGTAAAAATGATTGGATCAGGCCTCTGGAGTGTATTTTGAGAATTGAATCAATCTTTAGTGAAAGCACTGAAGTTACACATGTATTACATCTATTAGATTTGGATTGAATTAAGATACATGTCATCAAGAATTTCATCCGTGGGCTTTGTTCCATGGTAACACCCCTTGTCAGATGGTTATACGTTCCACCCTCACTACAAGATCTGAGCACACAACCTCAGCAGACACGTCAATAGGGTTACGAGGGAATCCTGCCATCATTCGAAGAAAAATTATAAAAATGATCCTCTACCCCAACCCTCAGTAGATAGAAATAAAAATGGGACTATTTGATGAGGGGGGAGGGTGGTGTGGAGGAAAAATCTTCCAATATCCTGGTTCACATTCATCCCTCGGCCAACATCAGTAAAAATAGACACTGACCATTCACGAATTGCTGCTTAATGGGCCTGGTTATGCATCAAACAGCTGCCACATTTGCAGGCAGAATAACAGAGGTCACACTTCCCATTTCATTCCTTGGCTGCAAAGTGCTTTGGGGATATCCTGGAGATGAGAAATATATATGTGTGCGAATTTCTTCAGACTTTATTTCCTGCTGTTCCCAGGTACCATTTACTTTCTCAAAAGCAACATATGCAACAACAGCCTGCTTTGTCTCAACATCTCTGTTGTATCTGTCCAATTCAGATACTCCTTTTTTTTAAATTTAGTGTACCCAATTCATTTTTCCTATTAAGGGCCAATTTAACGTGGCCAATCCACCTACCCTGCACATCTTTGTGTTGTGGGGGCGAAACCCATGCAAACACGGGGAGAATGTGTAAACTCCACACGGACAATGACCCAGATCCGGGATCAAACCTTAGACCTCGGCGCCGTGAGGCAGCAGGGCTAATTCACTGCGCCACTGTGCTGCCCCAATTCAGATACTTCAACCAGCTCTTTAATTAAAGTTTACCCAGATGTCTTTATTTATGAGTAGAATAAAGTACAGACACGGATATAATGCAACACACTTTATTAAATATAGTTAACCCGTAAATTACCCACTATAAATACAAGAGACACCCAGGATTCAACTATACTACCCGCAAAGGTGGTTTGGTAAATTGTAGATCCGATCCCCGAGTTCCTCTGGTTTCTCTTTGCAAAGGTGATTCTCGCTGGCTGTTGCTTGCTTCCTTCTGGTCTGGTCAGGGTCACCTCATACACCGAGTTTTTGCTTCGAGTCTTCTGATCTCGTGCCTCTGAGATACCTACTTTTATCCCCCTCCCCATCTTTCCAGAAACTTCTCTGGCTTTCAGCCAATGAGGTCTCGGGAGGGGGTCCCAGCAGCCAATGATGAGCAATTGACAGGCCACCTGAGCCTGCCCAGGTGTCCCTATCTGGTGATGTGGGCTGCACATGACCTGGTCCCATATAAAGTAACAGTAAATATTCTCAGTGACGGAAAGTCTGGCATGATTTGGGCTACGAACCACAGACTTCCTGAGGTTTGACGACAGTATGATTTTAAAATGACCACATTCCCTCCTCTTGATCCAGTGAGCGTTAGCGAACCGGATCACACAATCCTTACCAAACCATCTCAATGAGCAAGTAGCCCGAATCCGGGTATGCCATGTGCAGTCGAGGTCTCGGGATGTGTTTAGAGTAGTGCGGGATCCCCCTGTGTCCCAAAGGAACTCAGCGAGGCAGCCTCCAACCTTTCCTTGCAGTATGGTTTTAAAATGACCACACCTTCAACAGGGAAAAATGTCCCAACGTTTTGGGAGGACCAACAACTCTGATTCATGTGTTATCCTGGCTTGGACATTGCCAGCTCAGAGTCCTTGTTAATGCCACTGTAGAGGTGCCATCACCATGAGGGCTATAGCTCAATTCTAAGGAAAACCAGTAGCGTTTCCGGTCAATCTGGACTGACCAATTCCTGTTGTCTTTGAACAACCCAGCACCAAATTAGAAAACTAGTTAAAGCAGCTCAGCAGAATGTTCATAATTTTCCCGCTGATTATCCAGTTATATCCACTCTTCCTATCAGAATATTGTTTTGACGGCGCTGAGGACCCGGGTTCGAATCCCGGCCCTGGGTCACTGTCCGTGTGGAGTTTGCACATTCTCCCCGTGTCTGTGTGGGTTTCACCCCCCCACAACCCAAAGATGTGCAGGGTAGGTGGATTGGCCACGCTAAATTGCCCCTTAATTGGAAAAAATAATTGGGTACTTTAAATTTTTTTTTAAAATAATTTTGTTTTGAAGGGTTGAACTCTCACTCGGAGTAACAGGTTCCATCATTGACCGCAGGTCAGCTGGTCTACCATCGAAGCACCATGGACATACTTATAGTCTGCCACAGAGGACTGACTCAGTAACGACCTGCATTTATATAGCACCTATAGCTGAAGGAAATATCTCAGGGTGTTGTTATGGGGCAGGGTTTAGAGAACCCAAAGTGTTTCATGGAGTTCACCTGACCCACGACTTTTAATAAATTGTGGTATGGGGAGCACACGGCCCACTCTACAGGTGTGGTACAGCAGAAATCGAAAAGTATTTTTTAAAGCAAAACAATGTTTATTCTATGAACTCAAGTTAACCTTTTAAAACATACAGTGAACATCTTAGCAACCATCAATTCAAATACAACCCCCAAAGAATACAACACTATGTGATCCTTAAACTTGCCTTTTAACATCCATAAGACATTAAAAAAACCTTTTAACAGAAGCACATCAGGTTTAAGCTCACTACTGAGAACAGTTATCACTCTGAATTCACCAAATGATCAAGAGATAGTCTTTACATGGCAGAGAGAACATCAGTACACATTCTTTGGCTGGCTGCAGCTCCAACACTGAAACAAAACCAAAAAAACACAGACACACCCAAGCTTTTCTCAGAGTGAAACTAAAAGCTGACAGACAGCCCAGCTTCACCCACACTCTGACATCACCCATTTCTGAAAGGTATTCTCACATGGCCGTGCGGTAAATTTTTAAAATCACTGAAGGAACTTTATCCCCAAGAGATCCGGCTCACATCTCTCCCCTGTTTTGCCTCTGAGGCAAGACACCAGCTCTCTGGCAACGACTTAAAATCCAATTCCTACAGTCAAAAGATTAGAGGCGAAACCCTTCTAACTCTGTTGTTTCTGCACAAACCAGCACCCTCTGTTGTTAATTGTAACAGAATAATAACTTTGGTAGGGGTCACGAGGTGGGATGGAGGGGGGGGGGGGGGGGAGGAGGAGGAGGAGAATGGAGCTGGATTGTGCAGTAAGTAATGTAAATAATATAATTGGAGTATAATTGCAGTATTAAGTAATTGAGTCAAGACTGAGCGTTGGATTTGAACTTGACTAGGTGAAGAGCATAACATTACAGATTTGAACTAGTTCGCTGTTACCTGGGGCTATGTTTTGTAAACACTGATGAATTTGATTGACAAGTTAAACATTAATGATTTGGAGAAGTGTTTGTGATTGGGTGTGATTGTTCTTTGGTCGTCTGGTTCCAAAGTGCCTTGAATTGGAAATCTGTTTTTGCCCCCCCGATTAATGGTGTTTGGAGAGGCTTTAAGTAGATTGTGCAAGTGGAGACAATCACATTTTGAGAGAGTAGCAACATGAGGAGGCACTGAAGTGTAGCTGGCATGAGAGTACTTGAGTTGGGCACTTTCAGGTTCAGTTTTTATTGCAGAGCAGGGAAACCTGTTGTGATGAATCTATTTGACATGGAGGTTCTAGAAACTACGAGTGCTCAATTACTGAGTTTGAGGGAAGGGTTGGAGACACTGCACTCACATGGGAGGAGGAACGATTGTTGGAGTTCACCTCCGAGGTGGTTACTCCACTGCTAAAAGGGAATGGTTAGGCCAGAGAAATCAAAGTGGAGGCCAAAGGGGGTGAAGGCTCAGGTGGAGTCACAAGAGTGGGGAAGTAAGCAAATTATAACGAGATCAAAAGAGACTTGGACCTGATGAGGTGAAAGCGAAAACTGACAAAACGAACCACAGTTAAGCAATGGAAAATATTTCAACAGAGGTAGTTAGGGTGAAAATAAAATACATTTGAGGAAGGCAGTACTGAAGATCAGAGTTCCATGGGTGAATAACATAATTGGATCAAATTTCATCGTTAAAAATAATTTAATCATTTGCAGGACAGATGATAAAAGAATAAAGGGAGGAGAAATATAAAGAAGACACCAACCTTACAAAAAGGCAGATGTAGTAGTGGAAATGAGCGAAAGGCAACAGATAATTAAAATGTTTTTTTTAGGGCTAGTATAGTATCGAGATGGAGCAGGACCGCTAAGTAATGAAGGGGGCAAATTTGTGTGAAAAGTGAGAAAATGACTAACACACTAAGTAGGGTTCAGGGAGCATGAGGAAGAGGGGAAAGGAATTTATATTTTTACAGCACTTTTCACAAAATGCATTACAGCCAATGAATTACTTATTAATCTTGCAAAGCAAGTTCCCACAAACAGAAATAAGATTAATGTCCAGATAATCTATGTTGGTGGCTGTTAGTTGAGGGAAAAGGGGTTGGTCAGGATGCCAGAATAAACCCTCATGCATCTCTGAGGGTACTGTGGGATCATCTGGACAAGAAAATGGGGGTTTTGGTTTAATGCCTCAGCCAAAAGACAGCACTGCCAAAAATACACCATTCCATAAAGTGTGTACTGTTCAGCTAGGGTTACGTACTCACATCTTGGATTAGGATTTAAACCCAGCACCTTCCAATTCAGAGGCAAGACTGAGCTGAGAGGAGGAGAATATTGGAATTACAGAACAGGGGGCTGTTTGAAAAAGAGGCTATCATATGGTCGGGAAGTTGGATTATAATGGCTGTGACTACAATAGGTGGGATATTAAAGGGTATGGAAAACAAGCAGGCAATTGCGGTTAGATCAGATTACTCAAAGAAAATTACGGGTGGTATTTAATTGAGGCACTGGGGGTCTTGCCCGCCAGCTGGAGCCCCACGTCGCCTCCTTTGGTGAAAGGCCGCCATATCAAGTGCAGGAATTTGTCGGACAGGGCCGGGCCTTGTCCAGAGGAAGAATACCAGCACCCCCACCCCATAGACGTGGTTCAGCCAGCCAGAGGCCAGTAGCTGTCTGTTGCAGGCAATGTCAGCGGATGGGGGGGGGGGGGGGGGGGGGGGGGTTGTCGACATCTGCCGGCAATTCACCCCCAGGCAGCAGCAAAGGTTCCAGGCCACAGCTGGGTCAGTGAGTGAGGGTTGAAGGGTTGCGAGTTGCAGGAGAGGCAGTGGTCAGCAGCAAGGGCAGGGTGATGGCTTTCAGCAGAGCTGCCCCATCTTTCTAATGGCATGTCCCTCAATAAGGCACTCAGTGCCTGAGAATGTGGCAGCCCCAAGCTCCCCCCAACCTCTCCAGCCCCAGGACCATGTCATTTGCTTTTCGGACTCTCTTGTGTGGCAACTTCCCCGCTTGCCGCTGGTTGAATGCCAGCATTGACATGACGAGGCCTTGAGGTGGACATTCATCCTAGTGCAGTGGAGCAAACTCACCTCGAGTGAGGGCATTAAATTCCACCCTATCAATTCGAACTGAAGTAGCCTGTTTCAGTGCTGCAGCATTTCATTGATTCTATGCAGATAAGGAACCACTTCCTCTTCAGCTTACCTCCTCCTGTTTTCTGTTAATGTCTTTTGCTCGATTCAAATTAAACACAAGAAGAAATTAGCCTGGAAGCCTTCACTGTTAAATCTGTGCTAAAATTGGCCCAATACTTGAAAGTGCATTCACTTGAAGCACTGCCTCTTCTTTCAACACGCGTCTGCAATTAGGGGCACGTTCTGTTGCACGAATCCAATGAAGAATCGGAGTGTAGTTACAATGCAGTTTATTCGCCTGTACGTGCCAGCTCAGCAACATTTTACATCTTTCCCCAACTCATATGGCACAATATTTCCATTAATAAAACCTCCCTGCCAGATAATCAAATACTGTGGGAAAAATAAAAGAGGAAGCCAACAGTGACTTCCAGTGGGACTGTGCCAATAGACGCAGTTCCTGCCAAAATTAGGACCAATAATCACTCCCTTCCAATCCGGTCTTGGGTTTCACTGCACAATGCTTCAAATTCAAGGTTCCACACTTGCGTCAAACAGGATTAGAGTTTGCAGCAGCCTCAATTCATTTGATAAACGGTAAATCGATACATTGCCTGCAATGTGACACGAATGTAACACTGGATTAGCTGACAATATAATAGAATCAATTCACTGTGGCCTTGTTCCATGGGCCATGTGGCAGGTGGTGATGTGCGATGCAGGCAGCTCCACAGAAGCTGGTGGGTTTTTTTTTGGGGGGGGGGGGGGGGGGGGAAGGGGGGGGAGTTGGGCTGAGGCACAAGTTACCCGTTGCAGTTACATGCAAGAAGTGAAAGTTACAACAAAGTTGTGCTTCTGTGGACTTTTCACGGTTAACCCGTCTAATCCAAGCTGCTACCACTCAGCATCGGATTTCCCGGCTTCAGTCGGGAGGAGGCAAGTGCCTGTGACTGATGGCTACAGTGGGGACCATGGACATGTCCACAGTCGCTATCATTTCCAAGACGATCAGCGCTGCAGAGAACAACACTTCAGAGCAGCAGCAAATTTAATTCCTCAGTCGAAAGCCCACAACACCAGCTCTTGTAAGAGAGTGGAGTTCAAATCAGTCAGGACGGAGGATTTTACTGAGGCTGCTTTAAGGGGCCTGCCTTTGCCCGGACAACATTAATTGCCCTTCCTGATTGGAAAAGATATGAAATATTGTTGTCTTAAACGTAATGGGTTCAATCCCACTCTCGGACCTGAGCACAAACATCATGATTGACACTCCAGTGCAGTACTGAGGGAGCGCTGTACTGTCAAGGTGCCATCTTTCAGATGAGATGTTAAGCCGAGGTGTGTCTGACTTTCAAAATGAGTGTAAAAGTTAACTTGCCACTATTTTGAAGATGAACAGCGGAGTTAACCCGGGTGCCCTGGCCATTAAAGATCCCCAAAACATTTTATCTGCTCATTATCACACTGCTGTCTCTGTGTGTTTCCTTATGCAAACTGACTGCTTCATTTCCTAGATCGCAACAGTAACTACACATCAAAAATACTTCATAAACTGGAAATTACTTGAAAACATCCTGTGGTCATGGAAAGGTGCTATATAAATGCAAGTCTTTTGAGTTGTTCATTTGTTTAAAGGAAAAACAGTGCTATTCCAAGGTTTATTTAGAAATATCTGAAGGTAAAATTCTGCTGTGAAGACTTTAGTACCGCCTCCACACGAATTACCCAACACTGTTCACATTGGATCCAAAATTGGCTTAGAGGCAGGAAGCAGAGGGTGATGGTCGAGGGATGGTTCTGTGACTGGAAGTTTATTTTCAATGGGGCTCCGCAGGAGTTGGTACTGGGTCCCTTGCTATTTGTGGCGTACATTAATGATTTCGACTTAAATGTCGATGGTATGATCAAGAAGTTCGCGGCTGACACAAAAATTGTGAGGGTGGTAAGTAATGAGGGGGATGGTCAGAGACTGCAAGAGGATATCGATAGACTGGTCAAGTGGACAGGGCAGCAGCAAACGAAATTCAACCTGGAAAAGTGTGAGGTAATGCACTGAGCTAGCAAGGCAAAGGATTACACTATAAATAGTAGGGCCCTGGAATGTACAGAAAATCAGAAGCATATGCACAGATCCCTGAAGAGGGAAGGGCAAGTCGATCAGCTGGTTAAGAAAGCATATGGAACGCTTGCCTTTATTAGCCGAGGCATAGTCTACAAGGGCAGGAAGGTCATGTGTGATAACTACAGGATTTTAGATATATTGGATAATAAACATTTGGCAATTTAATGCTTAACAGCTTGGGTTAGAGTGTGTTTGACTGCAGTAGTCATATTTTTTTAATAATCTTGTTTTGCAATTCCAGAAAGCTTTTTTAGGAGCTAGAGCTGAAGTTGACCAGAGTAAAAAGCCTAGGCTAATGCACTGTTGTTTGACTAGGGGGAGTCCCTGGAGAGTTCATTCATTTTCAGCTTGGAGAGATGGTGTCATCGCTGGGTGGAGTGCAGGTAACCAAATATTTTGAGAAAGCCTTTGAGTTGAATTCTGATCTGGCTAACACTGAGTCCACAAGTAAAGTCTTTTGCTCTCACAGTAGGATAGTTTTAAAAAAAATAATAGTATTTAAAGCCATGCAGACTTGTCGGAGGATTAGGAGTAAGCTAAAACAGACCCATTGAACCAGCTGTTTGAAGATGTCCGGCCGCAGCCTGTAGGGGTTCTAACAGGAGCCAAATCTATTCTGGAAAGCAAGAATTACTCTGTACCATTGGAATGGAAGATGGGGTGTATGTTTTTTAAATATTTCGTGTTGTTTAATTGGGAATAGCGATAGTAATTAATGGTATTGTATTTATTGTATGGAGTAGTATTGTTTAAGGGGTAATTGAAAGCTATTTTCAGTTGTGAGTTTAAAGAATTTAATACTGTGTTAATAATAAGGTTTTGTTTTGGTCAACGTGTTCTAGGAAGGATGTGATTGCACTGGAGATGGTGCAGAGGAGATTTAGCAGGATGCTGCCTGGGCTGGAGAGTCTGAGCTATGAAGAAAAATTGTACAGGCTGGGGCTGCTTTCCTTGGAGCTGTGAAGATTATGAGAGGCCTGATAGAGGTGTATAACTTTATGAGGGAGTGACATGACAGGGTGGATAGGATGGCACATTTTCCATTAGTCGAGGGGTCAATAACCAAGGGGGCATGGATTTAAGGTAAAAGGTAAAAGACTAAAAGGGGAGTTGAAGAATAACTTTTTCACTCAGTGGTGGGTGTCTGGTACTTGCTGCCTGAAAGGGTGGCTGAGTCAGAAACTCTTGTGACATGTTATTTTTATTTTTTTGAAAGTATTTTTATTCAGCACATTTTCAACAATTTTACAATACAAAACCCCACAAAAATCCCCACGCCCCCCAAACCCTCCCCCCCACCCCCCTCAACAGTCAATTGTAACCAACTCCTGAAAACTCATGATGAAGAAACCCAAACAATTGCAGAATCCCTCACTGAGAGCAAACTTCACCTTTTCCAGGGTCAGAAATTCCAACAGGTCCTCCCCCCTCCCAGGTCCCCCCCCCCCCTCCCAGGTCCCCCACCCTCCCAGGATCCCCCCCCCCTCCCAGGTCCCCCCCCCCCCTCCCAGGTCCCCCCCCCCAGGTTCCCCCCCCCCCCAGGTCCCCCCCCCCCCCAGGTCCCCCCCCCACCCCCAGGTCCCCCCCCCCCCGCAACCCTGAGGCACAGGGTGGAGAAGCTGACCTCCACCCGAACAGGATCCGCCGACGAGCAATCAGTGAGGCGAAGGCTAAGATATCAGCCCTCGCTGCGGGCTGCAGCTCCGGTCGGTCCGACACCCCGAATATGGCTTCCAGGGGACCAGGCTCCACATCCACATGTAAAACCACCGAGATTGAACACCGTCCTCCAAAACCTTTCCCGCTTCGGGCAGGACTAAAGCACATGTATATGATTCGCAGGGCCCCTCCTATATTGTTCACAGACATCCTCTACCCCTTCAAACAGCCGACTACCCTTAGACTTTGTAAGGTGTGCCCTTTACACTACTTGCAGCTGTATCAGCCCCGGCCTAGCACACAAAGTCGAGGCATTTGCCCTCATCAACACCTCACACCAGAGACCCCTCCTCTAGCACTACCTCCAACTCTTCCTCCCACTTCACGTTAACCCCCCCCCCCTCCCCCCCAAAAGGTCACACTGTTCTCCAAATTCCTCCCTTAAATCGCCAAGACGATCTCCCCCCCTCTCTAACCCACCCCCACCGGCAGCATCACCTCCGACAACGAGGAGGCATGCGCACTCAGGAAGGTCGGAAAGACATTCCTCGCAAAACGCTGCAAGAGCCCGCCTCAATCCTCACCCACAGAGTCCTCGTCCCCCATCCCCCCAGCTGCTCCAACCCCGCACCTTCTCTGTATTCACCTCCCGATAATAATACGTCAAATTTGGGAAGCCGACCTCCCCATGTCTTCCGTTCCCTCTGCTGTATTACCCTCCTAATCTTAGCCACCTACCCCCGCCCATCCACTCTCCTAAAAAATGCGTTGGGCAAAAAGACTGGCAGACATTGAAATAAAAACAGGAATCGCGGCAAGACATTCATCTTAACTATCTGTACCCAAACCGCCAACGACAGAGGGAGATTGTCCCACCTCATCAAATCAACCTTCACCCTCCCTACCAAAATAGTCTATTTTAGAATCAAATTCACAGTGCAGAAGGTCATTCGGCCCATCTGCACTGGCCCTTGGAAAGAGAACCCTACTCAAACCCACGCCTCCACCCTATTCCCGTAACCCAGTAACCACACTTAACTTTTTTGGACACTAAGGGCAATTTAGCATGGCCAATCCACCTAACCCGTACATCTTTGGACTGTGGGGGGAAACCGGAGCATCCGGAAGAAACCCACGCAAACATGGGGAGAACTTGCAGACTCCGCACAGTGACCCAAGGCGGGAATCGAACCCGGGACCCTGGAGCTGTGAAGCAACTGTGCTAAACACTGTGCTACCGTGTTGCCCTAGTTAAAGCTAAAAAGTTAGAACGTCCAAAGCCCTGCCCAATCCCGGGCCACCTGCACCCCTAAATACCTAAAATGAGCCACCGCCCAGGATGAATGGCACTCGTGTGACTCTTGTATTTTGGATATTCACTTGCGCTGATAACCTCCAGGGCTATGGGCTAAGCGCTGGAAAAAGGGATTAGGTGTAGTCAGATCGTTGTTGAACGAAATGGACACAAAGGGCTGAATGGTCTCCTTCTGTGTTGCAAATGTCTTATGAATCTATGAATCTGAGAGCAGATTCCACATAATTAAATCCAACTGAATATGGATCCTATCACAATCCTTTTCCAACGAGCTACAACCATTTTACATTAGGACAACTTGCAAAGTACATTAAAGAGGCAAACAACCAGAGCAGCATGGTGGCGCAGTGGGTTAGCCCTGCTGCCTCACGGCACTGAGGTCCCAGGTTCGATCCTGGCTCTGGGTCACTGTCCGTGTGGAGTTTGCACATTCTCCGCGTGTTTGCGTGGGTTTCGCCCCCACAACCTAAAGATGTGCAGGCTAGGTGGATTGGCCATGTTAAATTGACCCTTAACTGGAAAAAATGAATTGGGTACTCTAAATTTATAAAAAAAATGGCAAACAACCAGTGTGGTGGGAGAATGTATATGTTTGTTTTATCTGCACTGGAGTCCTTCGTTCCCCTGCTTCCTGCATCGTGCGATAACGCCCCTACGCAGCTGCCACAGTTCATGAAATGAGGTTCATTGGAATCAGCTACTGAAATGGCACGGCCACACACAGTGCTGGTGAAGCTTTGCTGCTACTCCCAGGCAATGCATTGAGGTTAGCACAATTTTTAAGATTCTCTGAGATATCAAACTTCAAGGTCTCTCTGCTGCAATTCTTTATGAAATGCAGGCCCATGGTTTACAGGGAACTGAATGAGTGCTTGCCAGCTCAAACTCTGGTTGAGCACCAAGACTAGATGGGGAAGTTGGGGGGGGGGGGGGGGAGAAGAGGGGGGAATGTGCTTCCCTGAGCTATGCCACTGGCCAGCTAAAGGGGGGCACGTGTCCAATGTATTTTCAGATATTGGTTAATGATACCTGTTGCCATGGGATCCCAACTGCCGGGTCAAAAAAGCACAAATTACCCAACTCCAAAATGTAAGATTTGGATCGAAAAAATAATACAAAAAACTGCAACAGGCACTCTGTTACTCGCACATGATATGAGTGGGGATTCTCTTTAATCAACTGTCTCAAAGAGCAACTCTCTCTCCTCTGATTCAGAAAGTTGGGGTTCAGGTCCCACACCAGGCCAGAGTGCAAACTCCATGCCGACATTTCCGGGCGGTACTGAGGGAATGCTGCACTGTCTGGTGGCACTATTGGAAGAGTTAAGCGGGTGTTTTCCCCAGTGTCCAGGTCAAAACTGAGCCCTCAACCATCATCGGGATTTAGTCAGTATCTCACTGTTATAGGTGAGAGCTTTCTCAATGCAAAAACAGAAAATACTGGACAGCCACAGCATGTCTGACAACATCTGCAGAGAGAGAAGTGAGCTAACGTTTTGAGTCTCTATGACTTTGTCATGGCTAGAGAGAACTGGAAATTGGTCAGATTTACGCTGTTGTGGGGAGGGGGTGTGTGGAGCGGTGGGGCTGGATAGGGCGCCAGCGATAGGTAGAGATTGACAAAAATATTGTGGACAGGGAGTCAAAAGGAATGTAACTAGAGGTGATTAAGGCTAAGAAGGGAGCTGATAGTGGCACATCAAGGCATTAGAATGTGTGAATGGCAGAACAAAGGTGAGCAATGTGTCAAAGGTTGATGCGACCATCAATTCATACGAGACGGAGAGTTGAAGTGAACAGTGGTTTGAATCAGCTAGAACTGTGCCTGCCTGTGACTGCTCTGTACTGAGACCCGTCTGCAGGGCAGCAGATCTATATACCTCCCCCGAGGGGGCGGAGCCAGGGGCGGAGCCCACAAGGGCACTAACATGATACAATGCGATGTAATGTAATACAATGGTCCATAGGTGGAGCCCACAGGGCATCAACATAGTAGAATGCAATACAGTGGTGAATGGTTGCCGGAATACATTCACCTCGTGTTAATAAATTGAAGTCCAGCGGGGGCGAAGTGGCTCACAGGTTGAGTCTGTCCGGCGCCTTGATCGTTCGCTGCGATCGCCTGAGCTCTGGTTTCGCTGCAGTCACGGGTGTTGAACTCGTCGCTGCAGGAACGGGTGTTGAACTCGTCGCTGCGGGCACGGGTGTTGACTCCGGGAGCGTGTCTTCTGGAGCTTCATCCCTGTAGGTCAGCGATTGGGGGGAGGGGGTGTAGGAGGGGGGTGTAGGCCATGCAGGGGCGGGGGCGCTGTTCAGTGTGGGTTGGGGGGGGTAAGTGATGGTCGTAGGGGATCCTGCGGGTGCCAGGTCCCAGAGGGAGACTGTATCTTGACGGCCGTCATGGTGCGTCACGTAGGCATACTGGGGGTTGGCGTGAAGGAGCTGGACCCTCTCGACCAGGGGGTCGGACTTATAGCTCCTCATGTGTTTTCGGAGGAGTACAGGCCCGGTGTCATCAGCCAGGACGGAAGCGAGACCCCGGAGGTGAATTTCCTGGGGAAAACAAGTAGGCAGTCATGAGGGGTCTCGTTCGTGGCTGTGCAAAGGAGTGACCTATTGGGGTGGAGCGCGTCGGGGAGGACCTCCTGCCAGCGGGAAACTGGGAGGCTCCTAGACCGTAGGGCCAGGAGGCGGCCTTCCATACTGTCGCGTTCTCCCTCTCCACCTGTCTGTTTCCCTGGGGGTTGTGTAGTCACGATCCTCCGGGCGGATTGGGAGCTGCTGGTTTGCGGACTTCAGATCTACCATGGAGAACACCCGATAGTGTGCGATCTGATTCACTATCCGCTATCCGGGAAAGGGGATACGCATAGAGATGCGTGTACCAGTTTATGGTTTGGCTGTAGTCTACAACCATCCGGTTCTTCTCCCCGGTCCTGACGACCACCACCTGGGCTCTCCGGGGGCTATTACTGGCCTCAATGATCCCCTCTCTCAAGAGCCGCTGGACGTCAGACTTGATAAAAGTCCTGTCCTGGATACTGTTTCGCCTGCTCCTGGTGGCGATGGGTTTACAGTCGGCGGTGACGTTCGCGAAGAGCGGGAGAGGGTCGACCTTTAGTGTCGCGAAGCTACATACGGTGAGAGGGGGTAGGGGCCCGCCGAACCTCAGGGTCAGGCTACTGAGGTTGCACTGGAAGTCCAGTCCCAACAGGAGAGGAACGCAGAGATCAGGGAGGACATATAGTTTAAAATTGGGGTACTCTGTGCCCTGTATTGCGAGGTTTGCGACACAGTACCCCCGGATCGGCACTGAATGCGATCCGGAAGCAAGGGAGACTGTTTGGATTGCGGGGTAATTTGGAGAAAACAGCGCCTTACCGTGTCTGGGTGTATGAAGCTCTCTGTGCTCCCGGTGTCAAACAAGCAGGGCGTTTCGTGCCCATTGATCCGGACGGTCATCAACGAGTTCCTGAGGTGCTTGGGGCGTGACTGATCGCGGGTGACCACGCCGAGTTGCGGATAGCCGGCGTGGTCGGAGGTGGTGGGGTGGTCCCGGAATGGCTGCCCCCGTCGGTCGCTCGTGTCGGGCGGCCATCAAGATGGTGGCCCCCGTCGGTTACACGTGTCGGGCGGCGATCAAGATGGCGGCCCCCATGAGTCGGAGTGTTGTGTGGAGTCAAAGATGGCTGCCCCCACGGACAACACGAGGCAGATGACGCATCTTGAGGGGGCAGTGCCGGCACGCATGCAGCCACGCTGCGGGGTCTGCGGGCCTGTGAGTCTGAAAGTCGGGCCTGTGATTTATTTTGGACCTGGCCAGGCAAACTTTGGCAAAGTGTCCTTTCTTGCCACAGTCGCTACAGGTCGCGGTCCGAGCCGGGCAATGCTGCCTGGGGTGCTGGCTGCAGAAATAGCAGGGCAGCCCTCCGGGTTGGGCGGGCAGCCGCGCGGCACAGGCCTGGGGCACCCTCTGGTAGGGTGTCCACGAGGGGGTTGTGTGGTCGGAGGGGAAAGCGTTGAGGCTCTGAAAAGCTACTTCTAAGGAGGTGGATAGTTTTACCGTCTCTTCTAGGTCAAGGGCGCCCTTCTCGAGCAGGCGCTGTCTGACGTAGTTGGACCAGACTCCAGCCACATAGGCGACCCGGATGGCGAGTTCCATGTGTTGTGAGGCCGTGATGGCCTTGTAGTTGCAGCTTCGCGCGAGTACTTTCAGGTCGCATAGGTACTCCTCCAGCGATTCCCCGGGGCGTTGGCGGCGAGTGGTGAGGAAATGCCGCGTGAACACTTTGTTCACCGGCCTCACGTATTGCATTTTCAGGATCGCAACCGCGTCTGCGTACGTGGTTGCTTCCTCGATTTGCACGGAGATTCTGTGGCTCACCCGGGAGTGGAGGAGGCTCAGTTTGTGTTCCTCAATGACAGTGGGTGATGAGGAGGCGGCGAGGTCAGCCTCGAAACAGCGGAGCCAGTGCGAAAAAATCCCTTTGGCTTCAGCGGCCTGTGGGTCGAGTTCCAGTCGATCAGGTTTGAGGGCTGATTCCATTGCGATGTTGTAGCTGATCAAATTGATGTGACCATCAATTCACACAAGACGGAGAGTTGAAGTGAACAGTGGTTTTAATCAGCTAGAACTGTGCCTGCCTGCGACTGCTCTGCACTGAGAGCCGCCTGCAGGGCAGCAGATCTATATACCTCCCCTGAGGGGGCGGAGCCAGAGGTGGAGCCCACAAGGGCACCAACATGATACAATGTAATACAGTGGTGTATGGTTGCCGTAATACATTCACCACAAAGGTCAACCAGGAACAGATGGCCCAAGTGGGGGAGGGGGAGGGAGGGACAATGGTGAGGGGAAAAGAGATCAATGGAAGAAATGAAAATAATTGGGTTGAAATATAATAGAGGTGAAGGTGGAGGAGAGAGTTCACAGTCTGAAGTGGTTGAACTCAATGTTAAGTCCGGTAGGCTGTAACGTGCCTAATCGGAAGATGAGGTGCTGTTCCTCTAGCTTGCGCTGGGCTTCACTGGAATGTAACAGCAGGCCAAGGACAGACATGTGGACATGAGAACAGGACAGCGAGTGGAAATGGCAGCGACAGGAAGATTCAGGTCCTGCTTGTGGGCGGACCCGAGATGTTCTGCAAAGATTTAGGGACAGCACGGTAGCATTGTGGATAGCACAATTGCTTCACAGCTCCAGGGTCCCAGGTTCGATTCCGGCTTGGGTCACTGTCTGTGTGGAGTCTGCACATCCTCCCCGTGTGTGCGTGGGTTTCCTCCGGGTGCTCCGGTTTCCTCCCACAGTCCAAAGATGTGCAGGTTAGGTGGATTGGCCATGCTAAATTGCCCGTAGTGTCCAAAATTGCCCTTAGTGTTGGGTGGGGTTACTGGGTTATGGGGATTGGGTGGAGGTGTTGACCTTGGGTAGGGTGCTCTTTCCAGGAGCCGGTGCAGACTCGATGGGCCGAATGGCCTCCTTCTGCACTGTAAATTCTATGATCTATGATTTCTCTATGCAAAAATTCAACAATGGTGGTATTTGAAAGTATTTCCTTGGCTGTTAAATAATTTGGTAGCGTTATACGATTCTGAAAGGCATTTTATATATGTTTTTATAGAAGGCATCGAAGCTCTGAACAGATAAAAGGTGGGGATTACCTGAGCAAAGGAAGTTCATTTTAAACATCACCTCAGAGATACACTTATCGCTAGCAGGCCATTCAGATTGCTGCTTCTAATGTGTAAACGTGGGAACTGTGGGAACTATTTATCTCAGGTAGACTAGTCAATTGTTAGATAAATGTTTGGCAAGGACAATATCTGGGGCATAATGTACTTTCATGCTCAACTTCAAAATGGTTTCTTTTTGAGAGCAAGCACAGTTTCAAATGTCAAAAGGTAACAATAATCTACAGCAGGTTCAATTCTTTGCAAGGAACAAGGGGCATTTTGTTCTCAAGTGACTTGTAGAAAAGGAAGCGCTCTATTTAAAACTGCGATCATCAAAATGAGGCCAAAGTAAATGACTTTGCATCATGTTCTGGGAGAGGCGTTTTCAGAACCCCAAAATGTATCATGGAGTTCAAGCAACCTCCCCCTTTAATGTATTGTTGCTTTTGAAGCACACGGCTTGTTCTCCAGGTGGGGTATTACAATTATGGACACGTGGGTTTTTAAACACAAAACAATGTTTATTCCATGAACTCAACTTGAACTCAACTTAACTTTTTAAATAAACATTGGATCACTTAACACCCCTTACTTCAAAGATAACCCCGAAAATAATACAACACTAAATAATCCCTCAAAATGTTCCTTCAAACCACCAAAAGACTTCACCTTTAACAACAGACAGGTTAAAGACATTACTAGTATGAGTTTAAATCACCCAAATGATTCAGAGATAGTCTTTCCTGGCAGAGATCACAGCTGATCCAGCTCACTGCAAAACACAGACACGCCCAAGCTCTTTTCCTCAAAACTGAAAATCTAAACACTGCAAAATGGCTGAGCTAAAAACCCAGCTCCACCCACAGTCTGACATCACTGCATTTCTTAAAGGTACATTGCTTAAACATCCATTTCTTAAAGGTACTCTCACATGACAATCAATAGGGCAAGAAAGGGGGAGCAGGCGAGCTTGTGTGGTAACTTAATGGAGTGTACCTGGAATTGGACACGCCAGTACAAAACCATTGGTGACAAGGAGAGTGGTTACATTACATAACATGGTGCAGAGGGGATTCACCAGGACGTTGCTTGGGCTGGAGCATCTCAGCTATGAAGAGAGGCCGGGGTTGCTTTCCTTCGATCAGAGAAGGCTGAGATAGGAGCCTGATTGAGGTATACAAAATTATGAAAGACGTAGATAGGAAAGAACTTTTCCCCTTAGTACAGAGGTCAAAAACCAGGGGCATAGATTTAAAGTAAGGGGCAGAGATTTAGAGGGGATTTAAGAAATACTTTTTCTCCCAGAGGTAGGCGGGAATCTGGAACTCGCTGCCTGAAAGGGTGGTAGAGGCAGGAACCTTCACAACATTTAAGGAACATTTAGATAATCACTTGAAACGCTACAGTGTACAAGGCTACAGACTAAGTGCTGGAAAATGGGATAGAAATAGATAGGCGCTTGATGGCCAGGCAGACATGATGGGCCAAAGGGCCTCTTTCTGTGCTTCAAAACTCTATGGCTCCATTGCCAAGACTAATGATATAATCTAGCCAAGGGAGGTGGGTTTGCCTCCAAAACGACAGAGGACAGAAACTTACAAAACATTAGACAGCATAGTTCCAGACCAAAACCCCACAATGGGGGTACTGACCTGTTTCCCACTTGTCAACAGTCACTCGGCAAGCTAAGCTAGGAGTGAAACCAATGAAACATTTCCTCATACATCATGTGATGGAGGGGCGGCGCAGTGGTTAGCACTGCTGTCTACGGCGCCGAGGTCCCAGGTTCGATCCCGTCCCTGAGTCACTGTCCGTGTGGAGTTTGCCCATTCTCGCCGTGGGTTTCACCCCCACAACCCAAAGATGTGCAGGGTAGGTGGATTGGCCACGTTAAATTGCGCCTTAATTGGAAAAAAAAAATTGGGTACTCTAAACTTATTTTTTTTAAATAAGAAAAAAAAATACATCATGTTATGGCAATCGTGCAATTCTCTGTCCCCAAGAATTTGTGGTCAACTGAAACTTTCAAGACCAAATTCGACAAGAGTTTTACTGGGAAAAAGTACTGAGGAATATGGAGCACAGTTAGGTAAATGGAGAAGCAGGCCAACCATGATCTAATTGAGTGATCCAGTCAGCTTGTGGGGTTTCCAGCTGTCTCCTGTTTGTATGTTCCTCAGCCATCATTCCAAACCTGAAAGAATTTAGTACGCAATTCACGTTGCTGGCCTTGGCCCAACGTCAAGGAAAATCTTTCGTCAGGATTGCAAAGTCACACAGCCAGCTTTAGAGCAACAGTTTGTCCACAAGATCACAGGTCCCCGGTGAAATCCGCAATACATTGGGTGCATTCAGTTAGTTTTGCTGTGCAACCAGGTAACTTTGGAACACAAGCTGCCTCACTATATCAAGCAAGAAGTTCACCAAAGTAAGCAGTCCATGAAGACCCCACTTCACTGCTCAGGTCAGTTAGGTTTGAGCCCTGGATGGTTATCCAACAGCCTGTCAATGTGACCATATATTGAACACATTGTCGATCAAATTTACACTTTTATGAGCTTAAAATGGGACCATTGATTAACCATTTAGTAGGGCACAGACCTGTGCCCGTACTACAAAGGTCCTTGGGTCACTGCCAAATCGACCAGGACCATTTTCTGATGTGGTCAGAGTGAGAGATTAATTTTAACACTGATGGGACTCCTGCAATCATTGATAGCCCAGTTTGGAAAATGTAGGCATCAGTTGGTACTTCTAGCTGGTGAGTGGCCTGAAGTCCACATCTCCCTCCAGGTTTGATTCTGTCTCCTTGGCCTCCATTTAATGCTCCTATGACTGAGGAACCCAAGCAAGTGGAACAACCAAACATACACCCTGACACTCCTCGGTACCATGTTCTGAGCCGCCAACATCCGTGTCCAAGGATGTCCTCAATCCCATTTACGCTGAGATTTAACAAAGACATTTACGCTGGTTTCTACACCAATTTTCAGGAACTTACGCCCAGCTTTTTTGCTGGGGCTCATTTACTGCAGTGGGGGTTAAAAATCAGCGGAAAATGAAGATAATTGTGGCACCAGCTATACAGGTTTCCATGGGTGGGCCAGTGTGAGACTCGGTCTCAGAGCCTCTCATGCCTGCTGTTCCTCCTCCGTTACTAAATGGGACAGTGTGTGTCCCCACTGGGAAGGCCATTGCAGGTGAGAAGCAGGAATCCAGGTACTCCAAGATTGCCAATATTTTGGTCAATTACAATGTTGGTCTCAGTAAGAAAATGCTTTCAAAACAATTTGTAAAAATTGTGAATGCCAAATTTCAGTCAGCTATTAATCTCCACCTTTCACAATTGTCCCAGCATCCACAGCCTTTGGGGAGAGCTTTTGGTCACCGACCGATATCTCCTTATGTGGTTCAGTGACACCTTTTGTTTTCTAATGCTACTGTAAAGCATCACAGGAGGTTTTGTTACTTTAAAGAATCATAGAATCTCTACAGAGCAAAAGGAGGCCATTCAGTCCAACGAGTCTGCACTGACCCTCCAGAATAGCACCTATTCCCGTAACTTCATTGGATTGGATTGGATTGGATTGGATTTGTTTATTGTCACATGTACCGAGGTACAGTGAAAAGTATTTTTCTGCAAGCAGCTCAACAGATCATTCAATACAGGGGAAGAAAAGGGAATTAAACAAAATTCAAGAAAATACATAATAGGGCAACACAAGATATACAATGTAACTACATAAGCATTGGCATCGGATGAAGCATACAGAATGTAGTGTTAATGAGGTCAATCCATAAGAGGGTCATTTAGGAGTCTGGTGACAGTGGGGAAGAAGCTGTTTTTGAGTCTGCTCGTGAGTGTTCTCAGACTTCTGTATCTCCTGCCCGATGGAAGAAGTTGGAAAAGTGAGTAAGCCGTGTGGGAGGGATCCTTGATTATGCTGCCCGCTTTCCCCAGGCAGCAGGAGGTGTAGATGGAGTCTATGGATGGGAGGCAGGTTCGTGTGATGGACCGGGTGGTATTCACGACTCTCTGAAGTTCCTTGCGGTCCTGGGCCGAGCAGTTGCCATACCAGGCTGTGATGCAGCCCGATAGGATGCTTTCTATGGTGCATCTGTAATAGTTGGTAAGGGTTAATGTGGACATGCCGAATTTCCTTAGTTTCCTGAGGAAATATAGGCGCTCTTGTGCTTTCTTGGTGATAGCGGCGATGTGAGTGGACCAGGACAAATTTTTGGTGATGGGCACCCCTAGGAATTTGAAACTGCTAACCATCTCCGCCTCGGCCCTGTTGATGCTGACAGGGGTGTGTACAGTACTTTGCTTCCTGAAGTCAATGACCAGCTCTTTAGTTTTGCTGGCATTGAGGGAGAGATTGTTCTCGTTACACCACTCCACTAGGTTCTCTATCTCCCTCCTGTATTCTGACTCGTCGTTAACTCTACCTAACCTTTGGACACTAAGGGGCAATTTACCATGGCCAATCCACCTGAGGTACAATATAAATATAACTTTTATCATTGCTATTGGTGAGAGAATTCAAAATTTCCATTACCCTTTGTGAAAGAATGTGCCTCCTGATTTCATTTCCCTTTTCTAAATTCCCACCTAGAGGAAGTAGTTTCTCTCAAAACATTGGAGATGTTTGAGAAATTCCCTGAATCGATCACATTTTAACTCCACTGAATGGAAGCCTGTGTAAGTTGTCCTCTGATTTCACCATTTATCATAGAATCATTGAATCCCTACAGCGTAGAAGGAGGCCATTCCGTCCATTGAGTCTGCACTGGCCCTTGCTCCGATAGAGCACCCCAACTAGGCCCAATCCCCCACTTCTAGCCCCGTAGCCCCACCTAACGTCGGGGCAATTTTATCACGGCCAATTCACCTAACCTGCACATCTTTAGACTGTGGGAGAAAACTGGAGCACCCGGAGGAAACCCACGGAGACACGGGGAGAACGTGCAAACTCCACAGTCACCCGAGGTCAGAATCGAACCTGGGACCTGAGTTCTGATGAAGCGGCAATACCCCTCTGTGGAAGTGATGCAAGTTAAAAGCAGCAGAAAAACTCCCTCCAAAGTTGCAACAGTTTTCTCATTAAAATTGCAGAAATATCATTCACGTTTTAATTGCACTTTAAAAAGGGCTAGCACTGTCTTGTTCGTTTGAATGGCAGCCTTTTCTAATGTACTTATTTGATGTTTAGCTCACTTGGTTGGACAGCTGGGGCGGGATTCTCCCCTACCCGGCGGGGCTGGGTGTCCCGGCGTAGCGAAGTGGCGCCAACGACTCCGGCGTCGGGCCTCCCCAAAGGTACGGAATTCTCCGCACAGAAACAATCAATGGTTCTGTTTTCTATATAAAACAAATTAAATATTTTCTTTGGCGAATTCGCTGTCCACTGCAGCAGCTTGGCACACAAAACATTTCAGTCACACAAAATCACCTCCCCCTGTTTTACATTTTCAGACAAATTACAGTCGGCAGC
This sequence comes from Scyliorhinus canicula, assembly GCF_902713615.1. Lineage (NCBI taxonomy): Eukaryota > Metazoa > Chordata > Chondrichthyes > Carcharhiniformes > Scyliorhinidae > Scyliorhinus > Scyliorhinus canicula. The sequence goes on along the minus strand of NC_052148.1, from coordinate 257,438,966 downwards.
ATAATCGAAGGCACCTCCCACCCGGGTTATTCTCTCCTCCAACCTCTTCCATCGGGTGGAAGATACAAAAGTCTGAGAACACCCACCAACAGATTCAAAAACAGCTTCTTCCCCGCTGTTACCAAACTCCTGATTGGCCCTCATATGGACTGAACTGATTTTCTACACACCTTCTCTACAGCTGCAGCACTATATTCCATATGCTGCACCTAATGTCTATGTTTAAGTATTTACATTGTATGTCCAATGTTTTTCATGTATGGAGCGGTCTGCTTGGACTGGAGTGCAATATTTTACACTGTACCTCGGTACTCGTAACAATAAATCCAAATCTAATCTAATCACAGAAAGTGCAGCATTGCCTCACCAAAGTACTGTGTGTCTGGAGCTGTGTTTCAGAACTTTCCACAAGAATTTGAGAGACCGAGAAATGAAGATAACCTGGGAGAGCATGGCTGTTTTCCCACAACAGTTTCACCCACAGCCAATGACCACCTTACTGTCCATGGCCATGGATTTCCCAGCACAGCCAAACATTCCTGCACTGTTCCATTATGGACCAGCTGAGTTCAGCAAAAATTTCAAAAAGAAAATTGTTCATGTTGAATGTGAAACAGATTTGAATGTTAACTCTGGGTGAGATCCTCTAGCCTCCCTGCGATGCAGTGGGAGTTGCCTTCAAGTCCCACCGCTGTCAATGGAATTTCCCATGGAATCCACCCCACGCCCCCCGGGAAACCCGAAGCAGGGGTGGGACTAGAATTTCCCGCCAGCCTAAACGGCTGGGAGATTTCACCTTTTGCTTCTCTCTCCACAGGTTCTGACAGACCCGTTCAGTTTTGCCATCATCATTTCACTTTATTTTGTGTATTCAGAATGATTTTTATAAAGTGCTCAAGTTTTGTTTTAACTTGTGAAATATTTCCGCCTTTCAGGGTTTCTACCTGCTTGCTTTCGTCTGGCTGGATGTACAACACTGTGCACTGATAAAGTGCCCAGCTCACTCCATTCCCTTTAATGCTTATACAACTATTGAGGTGGTATTTGTTGGAGCTGTTCATGTTTTTTTCCTGTCACCTTTGATCATCAAATGCAAAAATAATGAACTTGTTTTTATATAGAACCTTTCACATCCTCAAAATGTCCCAAAGTGATTCACAGATTCACAGAATTGTTACGGTTCAGGAGGAGGCCATTTGGTCCATCGTGTCCGCACCTGCTCTCCAAACAAACATCATGATTTAGTGCCATTCCCCTCCCTTTGCCCCGCACCCTAACAGCACAGTGGTTAGCACAGGTGCTTCACAGCTCCAGGGACCCAGGTTCGATTCCCGGCTTGGGTCACTGTCTGTGCGGAGTCTGCACGTTCTCCCTGTGTCTACATGGGTTTCCTCCGGGTGCTCCGGTTTCCTCCCACAAGTCCCGAAGGACTTGCTTGTTAGGTGAATTGGCCATTCTGAATTCTCCCTCAGTGTACCCGAACAGGTGCCGGAGCGTGGCGACTAGGGGATTTTCAGAGTAACCTCATTGCAGAGAAAGGACTCTGCTGCTCATCTTCCAACAGTTGCACGGAGCCCACCTGAACAGGCAGATGGAACCTCATTTTAATGTCTCACTAGAAGTATGATACCACAGAAAGTGCAGCATTGCCTCACCAAAGCACTGTGCAAATGTGTTTTATATTATTATTATTAGTCTAGAGTTGGGTGTTACTGGAGTGGGGTTTGCGAGCCCACAGACTTCTAACTCCGAGCCAAGGGCCCTGCTGACCAAGTCCAACTGACATTTCAGCCAAGCCAGAACTTCCAATGTTCCGCAGTGGTACAGAGAAGAAAAACAGGCCTGATCCGCAATATTAACAGATTGAGTAACAAGAGCTGGAAGAAACAGTGAAGGAAGGGACCGAGAAGGACATCAGATATTAATTAGAAAATCTCAATTATTACATCAAGGTATCTCAGCATACACTGAACAAAAGGCAATTTGGTATATATTATATATATTAGAATTTCTTCATTTAAAAGATGGGGACGTGGAATTATCTTTAAGTTATATCTTTAGGAGATCTTAAATTAAAGAGAGAAATAGACAATATAATGAAAATAAGTATTTATATTCTGGATGGACAAGCCAAAATGGGCCAATTGACTATCCGCGCATGAAATCATCACGTCACTCTGGTCAACAAGGATGTCTTGTGGTGTAATGGGTAGCATCCATGCCTCTCCAAGCCAGGAGTTCCGGGTTCGATTCCTAACCCAGGTACTTGTGGCCAGTGAAGCTGGGTTCATAATGCAGCCAAACAGGTTCGGGGCATCAATCAACCTGCAAATCTTTCCAACACACACCAGTGGCAGCAGGTGGTGAGAGTGGGTGGTGGGGGGGGATTCCTGGTCAGCCATTTGATGGAAACTCCCCGAGTGATTGCGAAACACGCCACCCCTCTGGATAATGCTGTGGACGACATGTTTCCCAATAGAAAGTGCCCACGTGGGTGGTGAACCAATGTGTTTAACTGCACTGTATTAACTTATTGGGACAGAACTTTGCTGCTAACCTTTCATCTGGAAAGAAAGCAGGGAGAGAATCTTCCCGTAATATTAATGAAATCGACTGTCAGAGAACACGACATGTAGAGTGGGAGGAAATGCCAAGTGGCTGGGATAAAATTGTGGCAAGTAATGTAAATATTTAGAGACGGTGAATGATTAAATAAGTTTAATTTATGGAAAGTGAGTATTCAATTTATGGTACAAGTAGGGAAAATTGTGCCCCTTAGTGGTTTTGTGAGTAAATGCAGCCAATGCACTGGACCGTCAACCCTTGTTATTCTCTGATCTGTGTTGAGTTGCTAAGTACCTCCAGGGCGTCAGTAGCATTGATACAATTGGCTTCAGTGTTTTAAGATTAGGGATGGAGAGAGAGTAAATCAGCACGGGTTGGTGCTCCTGATTGCTACCCAGTGACCCCCTCCTTAAGTGTCGTTGCTAAGTCAGGAACAGGATGAGGTCTGAAGAAATGCTACATGGACTTGAAATGTTAACTCTTCTTTCACTGGCCACAGATGCTGCCAGGCCTGTTGAGTTTATCCAGCATTTTCTGCTCTGATTTCCAGCATCCGCAGTATTTTTCTTTCATTCAGGATGAGGTTTTACTCTGAATTCCCAGCCGAATAGCTTGCTCAAATCAGCACATAAAAGGTACCAGAGAACGGCCACAGCCACATCGCAGTATGAATCAACTCAGAACTGACACATGGGGGTTGCCACAGATCATCTGCTCTGACTTGCAAGATCTACCATCATCCAGCAAATTTGTGCAGAGACTAGAGTTCTGGAAAATATACCCAATGTAGATTTGGAGTAAAACACATAATACTTCAACATACATCATGCAGTCACAATGTCCTCCTGTCCGAGACACAGAGCAGAAACCAAAAAGCACTAGGTCTAGAACTAATGGCAAAAAGAGTTAACATCCTCGTTACTACTCAGTTGATGGTGTAAGAGATATCTGACAGATGTGGCACATTTCCTGTTTCTGAATAGAGTTGTGATGACAGCTGGCTCACACCGCCACTAGCTGTTGCATTTTTAATAAATTCTTTCTTGGAATGTAGCCATTTGTTGCCCATTCTTAACTGCCCTTGAAGTGAGTGGCTTGCTCGACCATGTCAGAGGGCATGTCAGAGTCAACCCCATTGCTGCGGGTGTGGAGTCGCCAGTTTCATAGCCACCATTACTGAGAGCAGCTTTCAATCCCAAATCCCTGATTGGAATTCTCACAGCTTGGGGTGGTGGGATTGCAACCCGCGTTCCCCGGTGGATTGACCCTCTGTATGGCTTGCCAGCCCAGGGGCATTACCATCTCCCCTATACTCAAGCTGCTGCAGGAACTCAGGTGAACTTTAGAAACAGGTGTTGCAATGATGGCAAGGCAGTAAGATGTTCAACTAGCCCTGTGAGCCCTCCCACCTCTGGAACTGCGCTGGGGGGGGGGGGGGGGGGGGGGGGTGGAGAGAGAGAGATGGCAAGCAATTGACAGAGGACTAGGAAACCCATCAACGAAGGGAAAAATGCACCCCTCCTCCCCAGTCGTGAAACGTGTACAAGGAGAGGTCGTTCAAATAACCCTGTTGGCATATGGACGATAAGGGAATAGTGTAGACTGTAAAGGGACTTTAGAGGGGTTTCACAGGACGGCGCAACATCGAGGGCCTGTACTGCGCTGTAATGTTCTATGTTCACCCATCTGCATCTCAGAAATTAACCACACTGCTCCGGTTGTGTCCAAGTTCTTCAAATCATCATATGCAAACATTCGATTACCTTCGCCCCAGAATCAATTGCAAACCGCTATTTAACTTGGATTTTTAAAAAAAAACAATTATTTGCTCGTTACATATCCACACAGACACACACCAAGATCACGATTGAAGTCAAAACCTCTATAGTCTAGTCAAACCAGAAAGTTGCAAGGTCTCAAAACACTGGTCAGGAAGCTGATATCTGAGTGCTGAAATTAGACCCTGGATAACACACAGCGCCGCAAATGCACAGCAAATTCAGCCTCACTAGACTCTTCATTACTCTGCCTCGTTACCAGCACAGGCTAACGGTATTGTCTTGTCAAACCACTTTCCCCAAACACACCGACACTGATCAGCAACAATTGTGGCTCAGCGGAGCGTAAGTATTGCTTGCAGAGAAACAAGGGGGAATAGATGGGAAATGTTCTGAACCGTTAACATTCTCGCTTAACAACAGTCTGCTTTTATATATCAATTATTGGTTCAATTTCGACTGCAGCCCCGGGAACCATGAGCGATTTCGTAGCTGGTAATATTTTATGTTTAAATGGAAAAACGATCACAACGTTGCACTTACCAGACCAGTCATTCAACAATAAATCCCCTTTGTGGATCTTGTAAACACTGAGCAAAACCCCCGGTGCAACGTGCAAGTGAATCCAAAGGGTATCATCGCCCTGCTGGAATATTAAAGACAGTGTCGGTGCACTAGGGTGTTTCCTATTACAGGAGGCAGGGTAATGAGAGCTCGCTGCTGGTTTCGTCAGCACATTGCCACACCCACAGTGAGAGAGTTCCAGTCCAGTCTCTTCCAGCACTTAAGCTGACCGCTTGATGACTATATTGTGCATGAATCTTATTCTTCGACTTAGCCTTATACTCTAACCCATCTAGAAACACCCCCCCCCCCCCATAAATAAATTAGCGGCAGCTTTATTTCACAGTTACTTCATTGCAGTGTTAATGTAAGCCTATTTGTGACAATAATGAAGATTATTATAATAATAAATAAACTTTATTAGTGTCACAAGAAGGCTTACACTAACGCTGCAATGAAGTTACTGTGAAAAGCCCCTAGTCGCCACATTCCAGCGCCAGTTCGGGTACACAGAGGGAGAATTCAGAATGTCCAATTCACCTAACAAGCACGTCTTTCGGGACTTGTGGGAATAACCGGATAACCCGGAGGAAACCCACGCAGACACAGGGAGAGCATGCAGACTCCACACAGTCAGTGACCCAAGCCGGGAATCATCGAACCCGGGTCGCTGGTACTGTGAAGCAACAGTGCTAACCACGGTGCTACCGTGCCGCCTACTGTCCCACAGTTCAAAATATTTTCCATCTCTAAGGAACAACTTTTACGTGTCCACAATAATATAAAAAGCACAGTACCGCGGATGCTGGAATCTGAAACAAAGACAGAAAATACTGGACAAACTCAGTAGGTCTGGCAGCATCTGTGGAGAGAGAAGGGAGCTAATGGTTCGAGTCTGAATGGCTCTTTGTCAAAGCCTTTTATTTGTCAGCTGGTGTGGAAGAGGACGAGTGTTTAAATGAGAGGAGCAAGGGCTGCTCGGCAAGTCACCAAGTTTATTGGCTATAACTGGACATAGCTCCCAGCATAGGGGACAAATGCCAAATTACTGCCGCTCTACAGTGAATGGTACCTCCACCTTTCCCAGGCTGAACGACAAAGATGTCAGCATCACTGGACAATTTAAGGATTTTTAGTCTGGCCTTTCTGGCCAAATAAAACAAGAGGACCCAGATTTAAAATAATTAGCAAAGGAGGGTAAAAATGATGTCAGGGGCGCAGCACGGTGGCCTAGTGGTTAGCACAACCGCCTCACGGCGCTGAGGTCCTAGGTTCGATCCCGGCTCTGGGTCACTGTCCGTGTGGAGTTTGCACATTCTCCCCGTGTCTGCGTGGGTTTCGCCCCTACAACCCAAAACTGTGCAGAGTAGGTGGATTGGCCACGCTAAATTGCCCCTTAATTGGAAAAAATAATTGGGTAACCTAAATTTATTTTTTTTAAATGATGTCAGGGTAAAATAAATTCGTCCAGATGATGGTTCGAGGCTGGTTTAGCTCAGTTGGCTGGGCAGCTGGGTGGTGATGCTGAACGAGGCCAGCAATGTGGGTTCAATGTCCGTACCGGCTGAGGTTATTCATGAAGGCCCCCCGCCTTCTCAACCTTGCCCCTCGTCTGAGGTGTGGTGACCCTCAGGTTAAATCACCACCAGTCAGCTCTCCCCCCTCAAAGGGGAAAGTAGCCTACGGTCATCTGGGATTATGGTGACTTTACCTTTACCTTGTTGGAGTCTGGAACACACTTCCTGAGAGGGTGGTAGAGGCAGGTTTGATGGAGGAATTCAAAAGGAAATTGGATTGCTATCTGAAAGAGGTCAAGTACAGGGTTGCAGGGCTAAGGCAGGGGAGTGGGATGAGATAGAATGTTCATTCAGGGAGCCAGTACAGACTTGATGGGTCAAATGGCCTCCTTTTGCACTGTTAAGGCTCTGTGATTCTGCGAATAAGAACAGGCAGCATTAAAACAGCTGATAGGTCCTCTCCCATCCATAACAGAGCGTTGTCAACGGCAACATCCACTTAGCAACAGATTAATCCCTGTCTGCTGATTTTCTTGAAACTCCAATGAAACAATTAAAAATTCCCTGTTCTTGGTTTGTGGAACTTTTCATAATTTACTGAATAATTTTCTGAAGACAGGGGTTGAGGGGAGGAAGAGAGGAAGGAAGCGGGACCGGAATGGAGGGAGAAAACACTGGGACAGAAGCTGGGCTGCGGCAGATCAGAAAGCAGGAGAGGGAAGGGAAAGAGGGCATTGCTGGGGGTGCATTCAGAACAGCAGGGTGGAAGAATTGAGGTGTAGAACATTCTGGATAGGAAAACACAGCCTGAAGTGGGATGGGAATGTTATCTGTGAAGATGGACTTTATTGAGGTAGAGTTGGTGTCATTTTGGAGGGTTGGGAGAGGTGAAGCATTGGCTGCCAGCAGATGATTTGGAACAGGATGGGCAGTAAGTACAGTGGGATAAACGAGATTTAGATATCTTGCTCTTCTTAAAAGGACTGGAATTCCTATGGCACCATTTATGCCAGAGAAAAGTCTTGCTTATTCAGGTGTGTAGGATCAAGATATTGCTTCGTGGTTACTGGGGTGGGATGTGGGTAAGGACCTGAAACCTCCTACATCATGTAGGTTGGGCGGGATTGAGGTCTGATATATTCTTCAGTGAAAAGGGCCATGACACAATCAGAGAGAGTGGGTAGAGAAAATGTCACCAACAAGGAGATTAGGGGCAGCACGGTGCCACAGTGGTTAGCACTGCTGTCTCAAAGTGCCAGTTTGATTCCGATTCCGATTGCGACCTTGGGTGACTGTCTGTGTGGAGTTTGTACATTCTCCCCTATGCCTGCGTACGTTTCCTCCGGGTGCTCCAAAAATGTGGCGGTTAGGTGGATTGGCCATGTTGGCTGCCTCTTAGTGTTCAAAAGGTTAGGTGGGGTTACTGAGATGGGATGGGGGGGGGTGTGGACCTAGGGAGGATGCTCTTTCACAGGTTCGGTGCAGACTCGATGGGCTGAATGACCTCTTTCTGCACTTTAGTGTCTCTATGTGTTGAGGAAGGGGAGTGGGGTAGAGGAGATTGTGGGCCAAAGCATTGCTCAGTAGGGGCTGGGGGAGATGGAGGGAGGTGAAGGCCACAGTGTTCCTAGGTAGAGGAGAGTATTTTCACCGGTGAATGAAGACTAATTCCTGTATGTTTGCTTGGCACCTGCCTTGTCTCTATTTCAACTAGCCACAGATATTTCGCTTACGGCAGCACCTACAGGTGGAACATCATTTAGCACATTGATACCATTCAACAGTTTCAACATATTTCAGTATGGTGTGCTTTGACTGTAGATTTATTGACTGCTGTTCATTTATCTGTTGTGCCTTAAATAGCCTGTTGACTTGTAGCCTGAGTCTTGGTCTGATTATGTGTATATTTAATTTGCACACTGGCGAGATCCAGCACATTCCAGTGTGCCAGTGCACACTGAGAAAGATTTTCCATCTGATCTCCGAATCTGGATGTTATTTATCTAGATATTGGTAAATTAATGTATAACGGACATACATTCCACAGACAGCAGTAGTCAGTGGCACTGAACTTGAGTAAAATAGCATGCAATGGCTGACATAGAATTCAACACCATCCCAATATATCAACATGGCAGCTATTGTTATTCATATTGAAAGAAAAGTACAAACTGTGTAATAAAAGTAAGCAGCTCTATGTAGAAATATCTGAGGATGTTTTACAAGATGTATAGCTATATAAAATGCACGTTGTTGTCGAGAAGAAGGCATTATACGTGATAGAACCATTGATAACATAGAACATAGAACAAACAGTACAGAAGGAGGGCATTCGGCCCATCGAGTCAGCACTGACCCACTTAAGCCCTCACTTCCACCCTATCCCCATACCCCAATAACCCCTCCTAACCTTTTTGGACACTAAGGCCAATCTAGCATGGCCAATCCACCTAACCTGCACGTCTTTGGACTGTGGGAGGAAACCGGAGCACCCGTAGGAAACCCACGCAGACATGGGGAGAACGTGCAGACTCCGCACAGACAGTGACCCAGCGGGGAATCGAACCTGGGACCCTGGAGCTGTGAAGCCACAGTGCTATCCACTTGTGCTACCGCGCTGCCCGATAACATTTCATAAATGCACATTGTTGCTGAAGAGGGGCATTATCTGGGCTGGAACCAGACACATCGGCTCGTATTCACATTCTGTGCATGAGGTGATATGAATCAACAAGCATGATATAAGATTTTGCACTGTTGAGCATTGAAGGCACCTTTTCCCCTAAGATTCAGAAGTGCTACTCCTGGCCACCCATGTAAATAAAACAGTTATATCTGCGCATTTCCTTTTTCTTCTTGAAGCTGAAAATATATATTCCAGTGTAACCACTCAAGCCATCGGCAAGGCTGCAGAGGAAAGGTTCTGGGAAAAAATCCTCCACTCCTGGGAAGTTACCCTACCTTTAATTGGCAGCAAAACTATCCCAGGATTAAGCCCAATCACAAAGGGAGGGTCCCAACTCCTTGACGATATGAGCATGTCTGTGGTATTCTGAGCATAGAGTGCATGTGACAATTATAGACATTCCCAGCAATGACAGATACAGTGTCATTGGTTTAGTGGCAAATTCAAGTCCCACCTCAAACATCCATCCCCCACTTCATCCCCCCCAAGTCCCACTCCAGGGCTTGTACACAAAAATCATGCGCGACACCCCAGTGCAGTCTTGAGGGTGTGCTGCACTGTCAGAGAGACTGCCTTTTGAGTGAGATGCTGTTCAGGTGGATGGCAAAGATCCCAAGCCATTATCCATTCTGTCCTTGGCAATATTGATCCCTCAATCCACGCCACAGAACCAGATTATTTGGTCATCATCACATTGTGAGAGTTTATTGTGCACAAATTGACTGCTGTGTTTGCTACATTACAACAGTGACTGTACTTCAAAAATGCTTCATTGGCTGTAGAGCAGATTGAGGTGTCCAGTGGTCCTGAAAAGTGCTATAGAAATGCAAGTATTACTCTTGTCTTTTTTATAATGTAGGTTGACACATTGGTGCAACTTTGGAAGAGTGCTGCAGTGTCAGATGTGCCGTTTTGTAAACAAAGCCCTGTCTGACTACACAGATGGATGGATGAGATACAATACGAAGAAGAACAAAGAAGTCCTCCCAGCACACTGGCCAAAACCTTTTCTTCAACCATCACCACCAAAACCAGATCTCTTCTTTCATTGAGACCATAAGGAACAGGGACAGAGTCATAGAGTCATAGATGTTTACAGCATGGAAACAAGCCCTTCGGCCCAGCTTGTCCATGGCGCCCAGTTTCTATCACTAAGCTAGTCCCACTTGCCCGCATTGGGCCCGTATCCATCTATACCCACCCTGCGCATGTAACTATCTGTTTTTTTAAAGGAAAAAATTGTACCCGCCTCTATCACTGCCTCTGGCAGCCCGTTCCAGATGCTCACTACCCTCTGTTTGAAAAATTTTTTCCCTCTGGTCTCTTTTGTATCTCTCTCCTCTCACCTTAAACCTGTGCCCTCTAGTTCTAGATTCCTCTACCTTTGGGAAAAGATGTTGACTATCTACCTTATCTATGCCCCTCATTATTTTATAAACCTCTATAAGATCACCCCTACGCTCCAGGGAAAAAAGTCCCAGCCTATCCAGCCTCTCCTTATAGCTCAGGCCATTAAGTCCTGGTAGCATCCCCATAAATCTCTTCTGCACTCTTTCTAGTTTAACAATATCCTTCTTATAGATATCCCCCGAGCCCCTCGAGCCTGCTCCGCCATTCAATAGGATCATGGCTGATCCGACATTCCTCGTGTCCAATTTTCTGCCCTTTCCGTGTAATCCTCGATTCCCTTACTGATCAAGAATCTATCTCCCTCAGCCTTAAATATACACAAAGACTCTGCTCGCACAGCTCTCTGTGGCAAGGAGTTCCAAAGATTCGCAACCCTCAGAGAAGAAATTCCTCCTCATCTCAGTCTTAAATTGGCAGCCGTTTATTCTGAGACTATGCCCTCTGGTCCTAGACTCTCCCACGAGGGGAAACATCCTCTCAGCATTTACCCTGTCAAACCCCTTAAGTATCCTGTATGTTTTAATCAGATCACCTCTCATTCTTCTAAATTCCAATGAGTATAGTCCCAACCTGTTTAAATTTTGTTCATAAGACAATCCCTCCATACAGGGGATCATCCCAGTGAACCTTCTCTACCAGTTCCAATGAAATATTATTTCCTTAAATAAGGAGTCCAAAACTGCTCACAGTACCCCAAATGGGTCTCACCAGCACCTTCTACAGTTACAGCGAGACTCCTCCACTCTAATACTCCAACCCCCTTGAAATAAGGTCCAACATTCCATTAGCCTTCCTGATTACCTGCTGCTAGTTTTCTGCGTTTCGTGCACAAGTGCCCCCCAAGTCCTTTGTGTTGCAGCTTTCTGCAGTTTTTCTCCATTCAAATAATACTCTGTTCTTTTCTTCTCGCTTCAAAAATGAACAACTTCAAATTTTCCCACATTATACTCCATTTGCCAACTCTTTGCCCACTTAGTTCGTATCACCGGAGATGGGCATGGACAACTGGAGGTTGCTCAATGTTTATTTTCAAAGGCAACCACATTTATTTTAGATGCAATGGTGGAGAAACAAGAACATTTTTAGAACACTGAATATGAAACAATACCTCAAAACCAACCCAAAAGATAAACCCTAGAAGAGTCCACATCTCATGGATACCGAAAGATGGAGACTGCTTTAACATCTAATTCTCTCACGCGGTCTCGGGTTGCCGGTTTTCTTTGCGTTGCTGTCAGAGATATGCCTTTCTCCCTTTATTGCAATGGCTCTGACCATTGGCTAATTGTGACTAAGAGAACAGTCAGCTGATCTGATCCAGGCTCCCGAGCTGCCAATATTGCTCTTGGGCTGGCCAATAGAATCTGCAAGAGTGCAATGCAAGCAAGAATTCAACCTCTCGTTTTAAAATCTTGCTCTATAAACAAACATGAAGACTCTGGCCAATGTTACTTTACTCAACATAATGGAGATCAGCAACTTAATGGAGTGGCAGACTCCAGGGATGAAGCTCCATCCCACCATTCAACAGAGGTTCATGCTACATGACCGAATACATTAAACTGAATATCTTCACTGTGCAAACACTACTGATATCTTAATGGTGCCCTCATAGATTTCTCTTTGTCCCACTGCTCTTCCTAAACACCTATAATGATTCACGTGCAGTGATAGGGAGGGAGGCAGGGATAAGAATTGTCCCGTGCTGCAGAGGTAATGCAGAGGTCCCCCGTGTCCTCCCTTTTCACCACACCAGCCTCCGCATTCGAAGGATCGGCCTCCGCCAGTTCCGTCAACTCCAGCATGATGCTAGCACCAAACACATCTTGCTTCATTCAACAGGGACAGTTCCCTCTGGGTTTCCCTGGTCCACTCCTCCATTACCCCCAGTGCCTCACCCTCTTCCCAAGGCACCTTCCCATGCAATCGCAGAAGGTGCAACACCTTCCCATTTACCTCCTTCCTGCTCACCATCCAAGGGCCTAAACACTTTTCAGATTAGGCAGTGCTTCACGTGCACCTCCTCCAATCTGGTCTACTGTGTTCGCTGCTCAATGCAGTCTACATTGGAGAGACAAAAAGAAGATTGGGAGAGCACTTTACAGATCACCTTTGGTCTGTCCACAAGCAGGACCCACACCTTCCTGTCACTTGCCATTTTAACACACTGTCTTCCTCTAATGGCCACATGTCTGTCCTTGGCCTTCCACAATATTCCAGTTAAGTCCAACGCAAACTGGAGGAACAGCAACTCATCTTCCGAGTTGGCATGTTACAGCCTTCTGGACTCAACACTGAGTTCACCAACTTCGGACTGTGAACTCTCTCCTCCACTTTCACCCCATTTTTATTTCTATCAATTTATTTTGTTTTCATTTCTTCCATCGATCAGTTTTCCGTTACCATAGTCCATCTATGATCATTCACCTGAGGAAGGAGCAGTGCTCCAAAAGCTAGTGATTCAAAACAAACCTGTTGGACTTTAACCCGGTGTTGTAAGACTTCTTACATTGTCTATCTGGGTGCACTCTCCCGCTCTATCCCCATAACACCTCGCATTGATCACGGCCAATCCACCTAATCTTTGGACTGTGGGAGGAAACTGGAGCACCCGGAGGAAACCCACGTAGACACGTGGAGAACGCGGAAACTCCACACAGTCACCCAAGGCAGGAATTGAATGTTTACTTTAATTTTTGTTTTGTAAGTTTGGTCCCAAAAAGGATCTTTTTTGGAAACTGAGAAAGATAAATTGTCGTTAGGGTACAGAAGGTTTCCCAATGCCCAGGAGAGTTTCTGAAACTGTAGGTATTATAATATTGAGGTGGTAGAGCCATAGTGATCTGATTCTGGCAAATATTGCTAGTTGGATTAAACACCAGATCAGCATATTTAAATGAGACATTTGGCTCATTTAAATACCCGGAGGCCGTTTTCACCCAGCACTGGGAGTCAACGGCCGTGCCTGTGAGACCCCGTCATAGCGCCATTTAGCACTGGTTTCCACAAACGTGGACCAGGTGTGACAGCACCTCGGTTGGCCTCGCAGGTTATTAGAGACCCCTGGGTGATCGGGGATAGGGAACTCCCCCGGCACCCGGGTACGTCCGCACTCCCAGCCTGGCACTGCCAGGGAGCAGGGTGGCATTGGCTGGGGTCGGGACCAAGGGGGCCTGGTTATTAGATCTCCCCAGCAGGAATGCGACTAATATATGGCCTCGGCTGGAGAAACTCCCCGAGGCCCCAAAAAAACGGCAAAGTTCCGGTGAAAGCGGGGAGAATCTCGGTGCTGCAGCTGCCGAGTAACACCCCACCAAAACCGGACTTAGAAAAGTTTCCGCTGCATTGCGCCCCATATCCTTCCTCCATAGAATTCAAAAGTGTACCCTGTAAGCAATTGAAAGTGGCACAAATGCAACTTTGGGCTGATACCAGGGTTTTCCTGCAGAACCAGCTCAGTTTTCCATTGAAACAGGCATTTTAGAGCATCCAGGAAGCAGTTAAATACAGGTGAATGATTATTCAGGCATAATAAAAATGCTATGGATGCAGGAAATTTGTGATGACCATTAGGGGCAGGATGAAAGATCATCGACCTGAAACATTAGTTCTGTTTCTCTCACCACACCTTCCCTGAGAATTGTTTCCAGCATTTTCTGTTTGTGTTGCTCAGCCCTCAACACTGGCTAAGAGGCTGGATCAGTTGGTATAATCTTTTAAAGTTTTAATGTGGTGTGGAAAAATCAATTCATTCTGTGTGTGATAATATAAGAAATAGGACTTCGTTATTTTATAAAAACAACTTTATTAAAACAAAAGAGAAGAAAACAGTATTTAAACTTTACTTCACCAACGCCAACAGATTACATCCAGTTTCTTAACCTTAAAACGCAAGTTCCCATCAAACCATATTGTGCACGAAAATGCAGCTCTTGATCCACTTACACAAACAGACATTATGAAGCACTTTTCCTCTGTTACGGACATTTGTTCAGAGTCTTCTGCTCAAGTCTGCCTCGCTGGCAACTTTCATGACTCCTTGGTCGATTCCACAGCCTTCTCTGTAACTGTTCAAACAGTATTTCCTCTCTCTCCAAGCTCCGTCCATCCCCTCAAACAAAGTTTCTCCCTCGCCGTGGCCAGACTTGAATCTATTCTTGTTATCTTGGCTGATTGCCCATTCACATTTGTACAGAAGAACAGAGCTCTGCCTTTTATATGCAACTAATCATCCATCGATGGACAAATAGGTAATCAGACTCTGTGATGGGCTGATCACTGGTCAAACAAGGTTGTCCTGAATGACAATGGATCTTGAGTGGATCATTCTGGCTGAACTGGGGCATCCTGTGTATTCCCACTAACAAGGTTGCGTCTGAATGGGACAAGGTGACTCTGGCTGTGGGTGTATCCCTCTGATTCTGCTGCTAGTAGTCTTTTCCTTCAGTCTGTTTAACATCTAAATTGCCTGCTGCACCTTGGACCCCATTTCTGGACCTTAGTTTCTAATATCTTCCCATCATGACAGTGTACTAATGGTCATTCAAACTGATGATGTGCAGTAGGGTGACAACTTCATAAACATTCCAAAGAATAGGTGATCTGAAATTTGTGGTCTCTACTCACAGCGGTCCAACTGTGCCAACAGTCAATCTTCTGACTGAGGCTGGAGTGCCAGACTTGGTGCAAATGAGTTAATGCTGTGAGATCTCTCAGGAAAGAAATTCACACGGTGTGCCCCCCAAGCAGGCTGGTCACGTGGAACGTTCGTGGACTGAATGGCCCAGTCAAAAGGGCCCGTGTGTTCGCGCACTTGAGCCAACTGAAGGCGGATGTGGCCATGTTGCAGGAGACACATCTGAAGGTGGGGGACCAGATTAGGTTGAGGAAGCGATGGGTCAGGCAGGTGTTCCATTCAGGATCGGACTTTAAAACAAGGGGGTGGGGTGGAGATCCTGGTCAATAAACGGCTGGCATTCGAGGTGGGGAAGATAGAGGCGGACCCTGGGGGCTAGATATGTTATAGAACATAGAACAGTACAGCACAGAACAGGCCCTTCGGCCCTCAATGTTGTGCCGAGCCATGATCACCCTACTCAAACCCACGTATCCACACTATACCCGTAACCCAACAACCCCCCCCCCCCCCCTTAACCTTACTTTTATTAGGACACTACGGGCAATTTAGCATGGCCAATCCACCTAACCCGCACATCTTTGGACTGTGGGAGGAAACCGGAGCACCCAGAGGAAACCCACGCACACAGGGGGAGGACATGCAGACTCCACACAGACAGTGACCCAGCCGGGAATCGAACCTGGGACCCTGGAGCTGTGAAGCATTTATGCTAACCACCATGCTACCCTGCTGCCCCAATGGTTAGTGTTATGGTTAGTGGGAAGCTGGAGGGAATGGCCGTGGTATTGGTAAATATATTTGTCCCAAACTGGGATGATGTTGAGTTTGTCAGGTGGGTGCTGGGGAAGATCCCGGACCTGGATTCACATCGACTGATTATGGGGGGAGATTTCAACACGGTCCTGGATCCGAGGCTGGATCGGTCGAGTCGCAGGTCTGGAAAGCTGTCAGCTATGGCAAAGGAGCTGCGGGGGTTCATGGAGCGCATGGGGAGGGTGGATCTGTGGAGGTTCGGGAGGCCAAGGAGTAAGGAGTTTTCACTCTACTCCCATGTACATAAGGTGTATTCCCGGATAGACTTCTTTGTGCTGGGCAAAAGTGGTGGATACTGAATATTCAGCAATTGTGGTGCCAGACCACGCTGGGTAGACCTGCAAGTTAGCAAAGGAAAGACCCAGCAATGGAGGTTAGATGTAGGGCTGCTAGCGGAGGATGAGGTGTGCGAGTGGGTGAGGGAGGCTATTCGGGGATTCATAAGGATCAATGACACAGTGTGATCTCGGCAGGGCTGGTGTGGGAGGCACTAAAGGCGGTTATTAGGGGGGAACTCATTTCAATTCGGGCCCATAAGGAGAAGGCTGAACGGGCGGACAGGCTGATAGGCGAAATTTTGCAGATGGACAGGAGGCATGCTTCTGAAGGAGTGTCAGGGACTACAACTGGAATTTGGCCTCCTGTCCACAGGTAAGGCGGAGGGACAGCTGTGGACGGTTAATGACGCGGTCTATGAATATGGGGAAAAAGCCAGCAGGATGCTGGCGCATCAGCTGAGGAAACAGGAGGCAGCGAGAGAGATTGGGAGAGTAAAGGATACAGGGGGAACATGGTGGTGGATCCGGCGGGGGTGAACAATGTGTTTCGGGAATTTTACAGTAGATTATATAAATCGGAACCCCCAGCCGGGGAGGAAGGCATGAAGCAATTCTTGGTGGGGCTGGAGTTCCCGAGGATAGATGAAGAGTTGGTGGAAGGCTTGGGAGCCCAAATTGGGCTTGGGGAAGTTATAGATGGGTTGGGGGCGACGCAATCGGGTAAGGCCCCAGGACCTGATGGATATCCAGTTGAGTTCTATCAAAAGTTTTCCAGGTTGCTGGGGCCGCTCTTGGTGAAGGCTTTTAATGAGTCTAAGGAGTTGGGAGTGTTCCCCCCAATGTTACTGCAGGCATCTATTTCCCTTATTTTGAAGCCGGATAAGGATCCGGAGAGTTGTGGGTCACTTAGGCCGATCCCCCTTTTAAATGTGGATGCAAAATTGCTGGCAAAGATCTTGGCCACCCGCATAGAGGATTGTGTCCCGGGGGTAATAGGGGAGGACCAGACAGGATTTGTGAAGGGACGTCACCTGACGTCCAATACTAAATGGCTCCTATACGTGATAATGACGCCAGCGGAAGGGCATGACGTTGAGGTGATGGTGGCCATGGATGCAGAAAAAGCCTTTGATCGGGTAGAATGAAAATACCTATGGGATGTCCTGGGAAGGTTTGGGTTCGGGCAGGAATTCGTGAACTGGGTCCGGCTGCTTTATCAGACACGGGTGGCGAATGTAAGGACCAACCGGGTTTGGTCAGAGTATTTTAGTCTATGCACGGGGACAAGGCAGGGGTGTCCACTCTCCCCACTACTGTTTGCCCTGGCAATAGAGTCTTTGGCAATGGCGCTTCAGTCTTCGAACATTTGGCGGGGGATAGTGAGGCGGGGTGTGGAGCAAAGGGAATTGCTCTATGCGGACAATTTGCTTCTTTCCATAACAGGTCCGTTGGGGGGAATTTGGAGGATTTTGGTCGGTTCGCAGGTTACAAATTAAACATGAGCAAGAGCGAGGTCTTCGCGATCCAGGCAAGGGGTCAGGAGAGGAGACTGAGGGTGATGCGTTTGAAGTGGTGGGAAGGACTTTTAGGTACCTGGGGATTCAGGTGGCAAGGGACTGGGGTCAGCTCCATAAGTTAAATTTGGGCAGGGCGATCGAGCAAATGAAAGGGGACATCCACAGGTGGGACGTGCTCCCACTGTCATTGGCGGAGAGGGTACAGACTGTGAAGATGACAGTCCTCCCGAGATTGCTGTTTGTGTTTCAGTGTCTTCCAATTTTCATCCCGAAGGCATTTTTCAGAACAATGAATGCGGCGATCTTGGGTTTTATATGGGCTGGGAAGGCCCCGAGGATGAAAAAGGTCTTTCTGGAATGGGGGTGCGGGGAGGGAGCTTGGCCCTTCCGAGCTTTATTAATTATTATTGGACGGCTAATATATCGATGGTTAGGAAGTGGGTAGTGGGGGAGGGGTTAGTGTGGAAGTGAGTGGTGGTGGCATCGTGTCAGGGCACGAGTCTGGAGGCTCTGTTAACGGCACCTCTGCCGTTCTCACCGGCTCGGTACTCCACAAGCCCAGTGGTAGTGGCAGTCCTGAGGGTGTTGGGGCAACGGAGGCAGCACATGAGACTGGAGGGGGCATTGGTGTGGTCACCGAAATGTGATAATCACCGGTTTGCTCCGGGGGGCTGGATGGGGGCTTTAGTAGGAGGCAGCGGGCAGGGATTGAGAGATTTGGGAATCTCTTCATTGAGGAGGGTTTCCTGAGCCAGGAGGAGCTAGAGGAGGAGTTTGAGTTGCTGGGTGAGAACGGATTTCAGTACCTGTAGGTATGGGACATTGTCCGTAGGCAGGTTCCAAGCTTCCCTTGCCTCCCTCTAAGGGGACTGCAGGATAAGGTGATGTCAAAAACAGAGGTTGGGGAGGGGAGGGTCTCGGAAATATAAACGGAATTGATGGAGTAGGAAGGGGTCCCAATTGGGGAGGTGAAGGGGAAGTAGGAGGACGAGTTGGGAGGGAGGTTGGAAGTCAGGCTATGGGAGAAGGCCCTGAGGAGAGTCAATTCATCCTCGTTGTGTGCCAGGCTTATCCTGATCCAGTTCAAGGTGGTCCACAGGGCTCATATGACTGTGGCCTGGATGAGTAGGTTTTTCGAGGAGGTGGAGGACAGATGTGGGTGGTGTGGGGGAAGCCAGACCAATCACATTCACATGTTTTGGGCATGTCTGAAGCTGAGGGGATTTTGGCTGGGATTCTCAGATGCCATGTCAGAGGTCCTGGAAGGGAGGGTTACTCCGAGTCCAGGGATGGCAATATTTGGAGTGTGTGGGGGGGGGGGGGAGGCCGACGTGTTGGCCTTTGCCCCCCTGGTGGCCCGGTGACGGATTTTGCTGGGAGGGAGGGACTCAGAGCCTCCAATGTCAGGAGTGTGGGTTAGTGACATGGCAGGGTTTCTCAGGCTGGAAAAGATTAAGTTCGCCTTAAGGGGTTCAATTCAGGGGTTCATTTGGAGGTGGCAGCCGTTCATCAACTTCTTTAGTGAAAACTGCCTGTCAGCAGAAGAGGGGGGGAGGCATGGCAGTAAAGAATATGGGTAGGGAATCTAATATATGGGTAGTCAGGAGGTAGGGCAGGGGGGAAGTTGGCTATGTTACTGTCAGGTTGTTGCGTGTGTCGGACCGCTCGGATGTTGAGAGTGTTAAAATGTTAAAACTCTAAATGCTACAATAAAATGTTTTCTAAAAAAAAAGGAAAGAAATTTGCGGTAAAATCTACAGTTTCCACATGTGATTCACCCCTAGAAAGTGCAATTTTCTGCAAACAGTACTGCAACCAGTAAGCAGGCTGTTTTCTGAATAGATATGTGTGATGACAAATCAATTGCCCAAAAGTAACAGCAAATACATCAAAGACTTGCTCTGGTCCCATGTCGAAGAATCATTCATTTGTGGAACCACTCTATTTTTGGATCATGAGATTGGACGCATCGCAAATGATGCCCTGAAGCATCTCGTTGACCAGACAGTAATTGAAAATGTTAAAGCAGTTTCTATTCACTGTGGTATTCATGAGTTTTGGCACCATTTACAGCATCAGTTTTAGTCTGTAGCTTCAGGGTTAGACCTGG
The DNA here is from genome assembly GCF_902713615.1 of Scyliorhinus canicula. Lineage (NCBI taxonomy): Eukaryota > Metazoa > Chordata > Chondrichthyes > Carcharhiniformes > Scyliorhinidae > Scyliorhinus > Scyliorhinus canicula. The sequence continues at coordinate 257,419,089 of NC_052148.1, read as the reverse complement.
ATCCTATCTTGTGGATAGCTGTATTGTTCCTTATTGTGCAGAGGGGCAATGCTGGTCAATTTGCGTTATAAATAATCTATCATGGGATGTGGGTGATGGGCCGCACGGTGGTGCAGTGGCTAGCACTGCTGCCACACGGCACCGAGGTCCCAGGTTCGATCCCGGCTCTGGGTCACTGTCCTTGTGGAGTTTGCACATTCTCCCCGTGTTTGCAAAGATGTGCAGGGTAGGTGGATTGGCCACGCCAAATTGCTGCTGAACTGGGAAAAAAATGAATTGGATACTCTAAATTTAAAAAGAAAATGGGATGTGGGTGTTGCTGGATAAAAATAAAACAAAAGAACAAAGAACAAAGAAAATTACAGCACACGAACAGGCCCTTCGGCCCTCCCAGCCTGCGCCGATCCAGATCCTTTATCTAAACCTGTCGCCTATTTTCCAAGGATCTACTTCCCTCTGTTCCCCGCCCGTTCATATATCTGTCTAGATGCGTCTTAAATTATGCTATCGTGCCCGCTTCTACCACCTCCGCTGGCAAAGCGTTCCAGGCACCCACCACCCTCTGCGTAAAAAACTTTCCATGCACATCTCACTTAAACTTTCCCCCTCTCACCTTGAAATCGTGACCCCTTGTAATTGACACCCCCACTCTTGGGAAAAGCTAGTTGCTATCCACCCTGTCCATACATCTCATAATTTTGTAGACCTCAATCAGGTCCCCCCTCAACCTCCGTCTTTCCAACGAAAACAATCCTAATCTACTCAACCATTCTTCATAACTAGCACCCTCCATACCAGGCAACATCCTGGTGAACCTCCTCTGTACCTTCTCTAAAGCATCCACATCCTTCTGGTAATGTGGCGACCAGAACTGCACGCAGTATTCCAAATGTGGCCTAATCAAAATCCTATACAACTGTAACATGACCTGCCGACTCTTGTACTCAATAGAGTCGGCAGGTCATGTTACAGTTGTATAGGACTTTGGTTAGGCCACATTTGGAATACTGCATGCAGTTCTGGTAGCCACATTATCAGAAGGATGTGGATGCCTTAGAGAGGGTGCAAAGGATAGGCCAACATTTGTTGCCCATCCCTATTTGCCTTTGAGGTGGCGGTTTGCCATATTCTTCAACTGCTGCAGCTTTGCTAACGAGGTTATTTCAGAGGGCAATTAAGAGTCGGTATGTAGACCAGGTGAGGTAAAGACAGCAGACTTCCTTCCCTCAGGTTTTGAGTGAATCTCCAGTAGTTTCATGGTCACTATTACTGAGATTAGCTTTCAATTTCAGATTTGTACAATCAAACTAATTTAAATTTGTCATAGTAGGGAGGAATTGGGAACTTGGGTCCAGAAATTAGGTCCAAGATGTAGCAGGCAATTTAGGGGTTAAACAGACTGCAAGCAGCAGAATCAGAGGGATACACCCGCTCACAGTCTGAGTGACCTGGTCCCATTCAGACTTAACCTCGTTTGTGGGAATGCATAGGATGTCCCGGTTCAGCCAGGATGATCCACTCAAGATCCATTGTCATTCGGGACAACCTTGTTTGACAAGCCAGCAGCCCATCAATGAGTCTGATAACCTATTGGTCTGTCAATGGAAGGTTAGTTGCATATGAATGGCATAGCTCGGTTTCTTTGCATAACCAGGAGTGGGCTATCAGCCCAGATAGCGAGAATAGATTCAGGTCTGGCCAGTTCAGGGGAGAACCGTTGTTTGAGGGGGTGGGTAGAGCTCAGTGAGAAAGAAAAACTGGAAATGCTGTTTTGAACAGTTACAAAGAGAAGGCTGTTGAAACCAGGCATAGAAGTTATGAAAGTTGCCACCAAAGAAAATTTGGTAAAGGATTTGGGGCAGCATGGTAGCATTGTGGATAGCACAATTGCTTCACAGCTCCAGGGTCCCTGGTTTGATTCCGGCTTGGGTCACTGTCTGTGCGGAGTCTGCACATCCACCCCATGTGTGCGCGGGTTTCCTCCGGGTGCTCCGGTTTCCTCCCACAGTCCAAAGATGTGCAGGTTAGGTGGATTGGCCATGATAAATTGCCCTTAGTGTCCAAAATTGCCCTTAGTGTTGGTGGGGTTACTGGGTTATGGGGATAGGGTGGAGGTGTTGACCTTGGGTAGGGTGCTCTTTCCAAGAGCCGGTGCAGACTCGATGGGCCGAATGGCCTCCTTCTGCACTGTAAAGTCTATGATTTTATTTTAATTCTGAACCAATGTCCCTAACAGAAGAAAAATTGCTTTAAAAATGCAAGTATTGCATTTGTATGTCTGTGATAATGAAACCAGAGTTGCATGTTCATGTACAGTGTTGTGTAATGGGAACTCATGTGTTAAGGATAAGAAACTGCATGTAATCTGTTATTGTTAGAGCTGAAGTAAAAGTTTAAATATTGTTTTCATTAATTTTGTTTTAATAAAGTTTGTTTATAAAATAGCCAAACCCTATTTCTTAAATACCACTCCTGGAATAAATTGATCTTTCCGCATTGTCTTAAAACGAAAAAAAGTTACGTCAGCCATTGTTGAGGGCTGATCAGGCATACGTAACAAATTTCATCAACTGCTCTGGTGGCATTCGAACCCATCTCCCCAAAGCATTAGCTTGGGCTTCTGGATTACCACTATGCCACCATCTCTGGAGAAATGGAGCAACTGGATGTAGTACAGCAGCTCGTTCCTCTAATATGGGTTGAAAAACATTTTGTTTCTCCACTTCACTACTTGAGCCCATCATCTGCTGTACCAGCTTGATGACACTTTACTGTAGTATCAATGGCAAAGCAAAGTTGCCATAGTCCCAGATGACCATAGGCTGCTTTCTGCTTTAAGTGGGAGAGCTGGCTGGTGGTGATTTAATCTAAGGGTCACCACACCTCAGGCAAGAGGCAAGAGCCTTCATAACCTAAGTCAGTGCAGGAATTGAACCCACACTGTTAGCTTTATCTGCATCACGAACCAGCTGTCCAGCTAACTGAGCTAAATGACCCCAGTACAATTAAGTGCTGCACTGTTGGGGATGTGACCTTAAACAAAGGTCCTGCCTACCCCCTCAGGTGAGAATAAAAGATATAGCACTATTTGAATAAGTACAGAGGACTTTTCCTTGAGATATCTATTCAGTTCTTTACATAGTGACTACACTCCAGTTGTACTTCATTGGTTGTAGAGCGCTTTGAGACATTTTAAGGGCTTAATGCATGCTGTACAAATGCACGTTATTTCTTTCTAATTGCTCAACCTTATTTCTATCAAGAAAGATGAATAGGATGTTGCTTCAGTTAACTTTGTCAGCCCAGAAATGAATTGATGAAACCATTTCCTTCAGTGGTCAGATACCCTGGTGACGTTGAAATGAACCAGAGTTGCTTCTTACCTCATACTCAACCCTGACCTTTATTCACAGGTCAGAACCTAGTGTAGCATCTGCTCAAATCGAACCCATTCCTTAAAGCTGAATCCACACCATCAATGAAAGAGTAGATGAACATTTCTGTGATTTCCCAATAAAAAATAATGCATTTCTGTTCTCTCCCCCCCCCCCCCCCCCCCACCCCCCCCCCCCCCCCCCCCCCCCCCCCACCCCAGCTCTGCCCCCGGTCCCTCACGTCCTAACCAATTATACTCCGAAAGTGTTTCTCAAACTGAGGTCCCAGGACCCATGGGCTCCATAGTGACTTCCTGGGAGTACGCAAACTAATAAGAAATGTGGGAGGGGAGGTGAGAGCAGAAAGCAGTTGGCTGTTTCACTTGGGAAGAGAGTGCGTAAGAATAGACAGGCTGCAGTGAAATGTAGGCACACCCATTTCACTGATATGATAAGTAAATAGCTGTTTTCTTAAAAGTATTATTAAAAACTATTCACGTGTAAGGCTTCCATATTATGAGTATCAAATGGTACAATATAGGTGGGGAGAGGTCAATGATTACTAATTATTGGGCTGACAAGTGGCAAGTTACATTCGTGCCACACAAGTGTCAGGCAATGACCACCTCCTACAAGTGAGGATCTAACTATCGCCCCTTGACATTCAATGGCATTACACTCAAGCAACATCCTGGGGGTTCCCATTGATCAGAAACTGAACTGGACTAGCCACATTAATACTGTGACTACCAGTGCAGGTCGAAGGCTAGGAATCCTACGGCGAGTAACCCACCTCCTGACCCCCCCAAAAGCCTGTCAACCATCTACAAGGCACAGGTCAGGAGTGTAATGGAATACTCTCCACTTGTATGGATGAGTGCAGTTTGAACAACACTCAAGAAGCTTGACACCATCCAGGACTAAGCAGCTCGCTTGATTGCTTCCCCTTCCACAAACATTCAAACCCTCCACCACTGACGAACAGTGGCAGCTGTGTGTACCATCTACAAGATGCACTGCAGTAACTCACCAAGGTTCCTTAATCAGCACCTTCCAAACCCAGGGCCACGATCATCTAGAAGGACAAGAGCAGCAGAAAGCTGGGAACTCCAATACCTGGAGGTTCCCCTCCAAGTCGCTCACCACCCTGACTGGGAAATATATCTCCATTCCTCCGCTGTCGCTGGGACAAGATCCTGGAACTCCCTCCCTCACAGCACAGTAGGTGTACCTACACCTCAAGGACTGCAGCAGTTCAAGAAGACAACTCACCACCACATTCTGAAGGGCAACAAGGAAAGGGAAATATATGCTGATCTGACCAGCAATGGCCACATCCCGTAAATGAATTTTTAAAAACAAATCTATTTGTAAAGGCATCTTTCAACCAAACGACTGATTGCCCTAAAGACAACTCACTCCAAGTCCCTTTACATTTTAATTTTAATTGTGTAGCATGTCTCCTGATGGCAAGGTTGGGATCAGAAATTCATTGAAATGGAAATCACAATGAGAACTAATGCGTCTCTCCATCGTACATTTACAGGATTCATTGCAGAAACTCAGCAAGTTACTTCAATAGCACCTCCTGTCCTCTACAAACTCCATTACTGAGTAGCAGTAGAAGCAACATCATTGAAATGCCATCACCTCCAAGGCACACACTGCCCGAATTTTAACATATGTGCCATTCTGCTATTATCACTGGGCTATAAGCTAGAGCTTTCTACCTAACTGCATTGCAGGAATACCATCACCACAAGGACTGAAGTTGTTCATGGAGAACACCTACCACCAGTTTCTCACGGCAAGTATGCATGTGTAATAAATGACAACATTGCCAGTGGCGCGCACATCACTGCATCAATATTTTGTTTTAAGAATAGGAACTATTCACAACGCCTCACCTCCAAATAGTATTGTTTGTGCAACCCAACTACTTCAAACTGTAATAAGGCAAATCTGGATGGTACAACTCAAACTCCAAAATCAAACCTGGAGCTGTGTTAACATCCTACAAAGAGTAGTTTCAACAGCACAGCTCAAGAGGCACAGCTTGCACTACCTTTATTCTATCAGATCGTTTAGTTGTAAAATACAATCAAGAAAATGTAATTATAGGTTTAAAAAAGTATATATTAACCCCTTCCCTCTATCCTAATTTCCACTGCTAAGTGTAAGGTTCAATGGCTTTTTTGTCTTGAAGTTGAAAACACAGATACAATGTAGTAGACTTATTGGATACAGATTTTAGGAAAGCTTTTGACAAGATATTCCAAAGGAGATTATTAAAGGAGACTGTGAGGTGTGAACTACACAGAAGCAGGCCAATTGGCCCATACAGTTTGTATTAACATTTATCTTCCACAAAATAGTTCCATTCAGATTTATCCACTCCATTCCCATATCTCTGCAACCCTTTTCCCTTTATCCACCTATCCAATCTAATCTTGAATGGTGTTGTAATTTACACCTCAACCATTAACCCTAGAAGTGGATTCTATAACCCCATGAGTCTCTGCCTAAAGAGGTTTCTTCTGCCACTGCACTAAATCATTTTGCATTAATTTTGCATCTGTGGACTCTTGTCCTAGTGATATCAAATTCTAGATACAATGTCCCATCTTTTTGTAACTTTAGACATTTCTGACACAGGATCCTTTAATCCATATTCCAACATTAGAAGACCAAACATTTTAATTATTTTTCCATCTTTATATTTCCTCATAGCAAGTAGCATCCTACCCTCTATAAATCCTCAATATCCTTCCCATTGCATCGTGTCCTGAATTGCAGGTAGCACCCTCATTTATTAAGGTTTATACTTTGTGGCTTTATTGCTCTATATTTCATACAATAGAAGCTAGATTTCTATTTGTTAGTTGTTGGCACCGATTTAGACTGTGAACAGAAATAACACTAAAACAGAACCCTGTGGCACAATATTGCCCAATTCCAACCATTCTGAAAAAGCTGATACTAACTATTACTCTGTTTTCCGCCTTCCAGCTAATGTTCACGTTAATTTGCAATCCTCTGAGAAATTCCACAGCCCCCTTTAATAACCTCCTTTGTGATATCTTGTCAAAAGCTTTCCTAAAATATGGATACAATACATCCACTACATGTTTCCCATCTACCATGTCTGTTATCTCCTCAATGAATCCTATGGGTGTTGTCAAGCAAAATCATTCCATCCGAAATCCATGCTAGCTACTTTTAGCTATTTCCTCTTTATCTAAATATGTAGTAATTTTTCCTTGATTAAAGACTGAGTAATTGACTCTTCTCTTCCTGTTTTCCACACTCTTGCACTCCCCTATCATATTCTTCATCACATGTCTCCTAGCTTTCCTCCCCTCTCCCCAGCTACATCAAGCTCACTCACTCACTCCTTTAGCTTCAACTCGCCCTCACATCAGTCTTTAGCTGCCCCAGTTAGCTGTTATCAATGGTTCCTCTTCCCCATGCATTGTGCCCTCCACTCTTAATAATGCACCTCCAAAAAGCTTCATTCACTCCCCTCTCTCAACTGCCACATTATTTTTAAATCTCCCCTCCAAAGTCCTCAAATGCCATTGCCATCCATTTCTGTACTCATTACTTCTACTATTCTCTGTTTGAATTATTCTGCCCAGATTCTTCCACCCTGACAATTGCACTGAGACAAGCTTGGTCTCCATCACGAAGAGGATCATGGCAAACCCTTCTTGTCCTTCTGAGGACTCCATAGATTCGGGCAATCATCCCATCTTCATCCACCATCTCATTTTACAGTTGCTGTCAGCATCCAACTGTACGTTAGCCACCACAACAATGCGATCTGCTACTTGGCTGACATTGAGTTCCGGACAGGCCACAGTTGTCTCCAATTTAGCATTGATAATACTGAACTCGCCCGATTTTTTCGCCTCAAAACCACCCCTTCGCCAACAACAATGTTGAGATCTTTAAAATGACAAAGGTCATTGATTCTGTTTTGTTCGAAATTTTGTTTTGTTCGAAATTTTGTTTTATCTAGGTAGGAAGGGGAGGAGTAGGAGATGTAATCACAAAATACAGAAACATAAGAGCTAGGTTAGCAGCCAGGAAGCATTTGTTTTCAGAGTTATCAACCCGGGCAATGAAAAAAGGAAGAAAGAAGGATAGGCATTTATTTAGCACCTTTCACCACCTCAGGATATCCCAAAATGATTACAGCCAGTGAGACACTTCTAAGTGCAGTCACCATTATAATGTAAGAAACATGGCAATCAAATCCCACCAAATCCATCTGTCTTGAGCACTGTAGTTACGTAGGAGCAGACTGAAAACTAAAACACCCAGCTCTCCTCACTGAATTTTCCAAAAGGAATTAGAACTTCCAAAATCCCAAGTCCCTGAATTACATGGCACTCCAATCACAAAGTAATGGGGGCACAAAGAGGAAACCAAATTCTTTTTTTCAGGAAAAAGTTTCTATCGGGAATTCAAATTTGAATGATTCATTTTGAGGGGAAAATTAAATAATTCCCTCCATCCACACCCCCAGAATGTTGTAACTTTTGTACTTCCAATTGTTTTGTTTCTAGCTGTGTGCGTTGATCTGTGTAAAGAAGGAAAATGGCAATAGAAAGTAATTTCTATAAAAAAAACAGCTTTGTTGGTTTTGTGCAGGTTGCGAGTTCATGATTATTGGCTTTTTGTCAATGTGAGCAATTTGATTGCTTGGATTTATGTGGGGCTGGTGTGTTAATGGCACTGGTAGTTTTCCCTACCTCATAGGTATTTAAGGAAATTAGCTGAAATAATAACAGTTTCTGATCTGAATACTGAGTGTGGATTTTGATATGTGCATATTACTTGAGAGGTATGTGGTATTTTGATCATTAAGAAGTTGCCGAATGACACCTGATCATTCCTGTGTCTTGTTCTAGCCTCCATTTGTGATGAAACATTCATTTTGAGATAACAAATTCCAAGCATTTGATGCAAAACACATGTCCACTCCTCACACTGCTGTCAACCTCCATCAAAGCTGCCTGAATGGGGTGGGGAGGGGTGGGGGGACACATGTATTTACACATAACACAATAAATTAGAGCCAGGTTGTTTGGGAGTGATTTCAGGAAGCATTTCTTCACACAGTGGAAATCCAAAACTCTTTCGTTCCCTGAAAGCTACTGAATCGAGGTCAATTGAAAATGTCAAATCTAAGCTTGATGGATTTTTAAATAAGATATGAAGGGTTATGGAACCACAGTAGGTAAGCGGAGTTAAGATACAGATCAGCCACAGACTAGTTGAGTGACAGAACAGGCTCTTCGGACTGGATGGCCTACTCATGCTCCCAAATTCCAAAAGTGAAGTAGACCTCCGACTCCACTTTCTAAAATATTCTTTTCCCTGCTTTGTGACAAAGGGGAGTGGGACTAGACGAGTTATCCCTTTAGAGAATGGCCCAGACATGATGGGCTAAATGGCCTCCTTCTCTGCTGTATCATTCTATGATTCTAGATGTAAGAAAGTGCATACTGTACCAGCAATTGACTGATAATCAGTGACGATGGTCAAAATTGAAATACCCCTTTGAAATGCACAAAACACTTGGTAGAGGTTATATATTCAAGGAATATCAAGTGTGTTTGTGTGATTTTTGAAAAATATGCATAGAGGTTCTCTCAACCCAGACTCTATATATAGCTACCATTTATAGTGTAGATCTTCGTGAACCAGACCATTATGTTATTTTAAATGACAGTGACTGAGCACATGTATTAAGCAAATTGATATAAAAGAGCACTCTCCTAGAGCACTTGCTGGCACCCTAAGAAATAGCCTGCCATTTTCTCAGTGTCTTGTTACATTAGGAATTGTGCAAGGATCCAATATGGACTCATACATTTAAAATGAACATTACTAGGAAGGGCCGGCTTTAAACATATCTGAGAACACCCAAAAGCTGCCATTCAGTTTTTTTTTTCTCTCTCTCTATATATATATATATATATTCACACAGAAAGGCTGTTTGCGGATGTATACTTTAAAATCTGGCCCAGTAAAAATATTAAGCACCAGAAATATTCTCAACCCTGTCATCCTGCGCTGCAGATCTAGGCATTTCTCTCAGATTCTGCAAGTTTACAAAAACACAGATAAACGGTCAGGTCTAAGCCTTAGCACTCCTTGTTATTTTTTAGTGTATCTTTATGCATGCAGCTCTTCCCCTATTGGGGAAGTTGGGGAAGGATTCCCAAGCTGATTATCAGCCCATTGAACTGCATTATTAACGCTCCTTCTGTGGCCAATAAGAGCTGCTGGATTTAAACCCAGAGCTTCTAGTCCAGAGGTAGGGACACTACCCACTGTGCCTCATGCTTCTAGCCCCTATGCATTACTCTGCCATAGAGGCGGCACGGTAGCACAGTGGTTAGCACTGTTGATTCACAATGCCAGGGTCCCAGGTTCTATTCCCGGCTTGGGTCACTCTCTGTGTGGAGTCTGCACATTCTCCCTGTGTCTGCGTGGGTTTCCTCCGGATGCTCCGGTTTCCTCCCACAAGTCCCGAAAAACGTGCTGTTAGGTGAATTGGACATTCTGGATTCTCCCTCGGTGTACCCGAGCAGGCGCTGGAATGTGACGACTGGGGGCTTTTCACAGTAACTTCATTGCAGTGTTAATGTAAGCCTACTTGTGACAATAAAGATTATTATTATTATTTTAGAACTCAATTTTAACCATTTACTGTGGTAGGATTCAAACCTGGAACTCCAGGTTTGTGGTTTACCACTTCAGTGACCTATTCCACTATGCCACAGGAGGGACTCTGGAGCTCATTTCCAGTGATGGCCTTGTGTTGTCCCTCCTGCTGGCAAATTTACATGGCAGAAGCTGAGAGGCAATTGAAAGACCCCACGCATGTTGTATGCAAACACGTGCTCCAAAGCACAGCTCATACGCCATCTTCCCCTTTACCTTGTTCTTCTTAAAAGTTTGTGTGGAGTTCTCACATTCTCCCCATGTTGCATGGGTTTCGCCCCCACAACCCAAAGATGTGCAGGGTGGTTGGATTGGCCATGCTAAATTGGCCTGAATTGGAAAAAATGAATTGGGTACGCTAAATATATTTTTTAAAAGTCTCTCTTAACCAGTGCCCTCTTTCTTTTCCAATGGCCTCCAGTTGAAGAAACGGATTTGTGCCCAGCAGCAAGATTCCGGACAGCAAGCATCAGTAGGCTACCTGACCATTGGTGTGTGTACGTGTGGGGGGGGGGGGGGGGGGGAACACAATAGATAACTAGATTGAAACACTGAAGGTCAGAAACCGGCAAGGTCCTCAGGCCCAAGACAGGGCAACCTTAATAACATGAAGAGGAATTTAAAAAGTCAAGAACGTGACATCTTAAGAGTTCCAAATGGCATCAATATTAAGGCAACAGGTGGGCATATTTCCATTTACACAAATGGGAAAATGGATGCAAAAAAATACGAAAAGATTTTACTTTAATGCAATTTCTGATGTTGGGATTCTTTTCAACAATAGTTCGACGTTTGAACAAGTGGGAAAAACGGGCGCGTTCGACCGAATAAGGTCGGAAGCAACACAGGGAGAGATCTTAATGGGGCTCTCGGAGTCGCCGCTTGCCCACCCCCTGTGCTGGGCAAATCCACTTGTAATTTTGGAAGGACGGTGGGTTTGTTGTTTGAAGATCTGAATGATTTATGGAAGTCCTTTCTACCAGGGTATACACAGGGACAAGATATGGGGAATAATCTGCATCTCACTACATAGCAAATGAATCTGGGACCCGGTGATCTATTGAATCACCAGATTACCTATTTCACACTGCCATAGTGCATTTTGCACTCCCCCGAGTCCAGATCTCCACCCTTGAGAAATGATTTAATCAATTACTTTGGTTGGCATTTCCATTATTTTCAGCCATAACACTCAATGCGGTGCAGATTTAAAATGATGATAAAACATAATGAGCTATTTAAAGATCAATTACGAGACAATCGTATCATCTTGTGCGGGACATGAGCTGAAACATAATGTCAGTGTGTTACTAATCATTACTAATCATCTCTGTGTATATGGGACAACATCGGCAAAGACTGGAGCGGAACCAACGAGTGAATTTTCCACGTTTCATTTTTGGATTTAGAATAAACGCGCGTTGGTTAATCGGACTCGCTCGGCCTGGGCACTGTGATACGTGGATTGTGCTCAGAAGGATTGTGAATGGGCTGGTGCTGAGAGATGAGAAACGGGACATCCCACGTCCCTGGTTTGACTGCACGAAGACCACACACCAAATCTTCCTCCAATACATCAAATAAACACGTACAGGTTTGTTTGAACCTTTCTAAGTCAATTCCAACACAAGTAGCGCCTTCAGTCTGTTCACCGGGACTCTCATTTAGTGACTCAGTTCTGAGGGCAAACTGTCTCCTCTTCCCATTATTCCTCTTTCCTGCTTGTGCCTGTTGAATTCTGGAAAGATTAGGGCGGCACGGTAGTATAGTGGCTGGCACAGTTGCTTCACAGTTCCAGGGTCCCAGGTTCGATTGCCAGCTGGGTCACTGTGCGGAGTCTGCACGTTCTCCCCGTGTCTGCGTGGGTTTCCTCCGGGTGCTCCGGGTTCCTCCCACAGTCCAAAGACGTGCAGGTTAGGTGGATTGGCCATGATAAATTGCCCTTCGTGTCCAAAAAGTTTAAGTGGGGGTACCGGGTTATGGGGATAGGATTGATTGGTGGGATTGAGTAGGGTGCTCTTTGCAAGGGCTGGTGCAGACTTGATGGCCGAATGGCCTTCTTCTGCACTGTAAATTCATGTCTATGACTAAGATTGTGTTCTGTTCCAATTCCGATATTCCCAGAAGGAGACCCTTCTGTGGCAGGGTCATCATCTGAACTCGAAACGCTAACTCTGTTTCTCTCTCCACAGATGCTGCCAGACCTGTTGAGTTTTTCCCCCCAGCATTTTGATCCTTTATTCCCAAGTCTGCCATTAAAGTGTGGGATCGCTCATCTCCCTCGGCTCTACGATTGGTGTGCTTACAAAAGCCAAGCTGGACATCACCCAGACACTGTGGCTTCAGTCTAACCGTTCCCTCCCACCATGACAACATCCTGCATCCTGCCCACAGCGCTGACCTGAGCTCCCCAGTTTAAACCCCAGTGACCCGACCCCATCTGACCCACCCCAGGTAGAATCCAAGTCAAAGAACTGGTTCAGTTCCAAGAGGAGAAAAAAACCACAAGTGTTTGAAAAAGTAAACTGCAACCCTCTGGAACAAAGTCAACGTAAATAATTTTAAAGAAAATCTATGTTGGAGGGTTTGTTTAAACACAAGGGTGGAGGGGATGCGTAGAGCTGTCTTGCACCAACGCACATGGATAACTCTTCAAGTTGCTGTTTATTTTATTCGATTCAATGGGATTTTACAGCAGGAAAGAGTGGCGCCTGGTCAATAGGAGTAAAGCAAATCACAAGGAAGAGCCCCAGGTCTCTACTGCTACAGTGGCCATGGGATAAACTAAGATTTCCCCAAAATGCTTACAACCATGACGTACTTTGGACAGCAGTTACTCTTATGATACAGGAAATATAGCAGTCAATTTGCACACAGCCAGGCCCTACAAAGAACAATGAGAGGGGTGGCACAGTGCTTAGCCCTGCTGCCTCACAGCGCCACAAGGGGGGAGGGTGGTGAATTACAGCTGCAGGCCCCGATCCAATTATCCCTCTGACCCTGCTTCACCTCCAAGTCTACACGCTCCTGTTTATTCGAGTGCAATACCTCAGGAGATCTGCTCGGGGACTGAAATAGTGGCTTAAGGTAAACAGTCAGCTGGGCTGTAAGTGTGAAAGATTCACCGCAATGGACTGCCAACATATTGGCATCCGACCAGTGACATTTCTGGGTCTACCAGAACTGTGTGTGCTCTGTAGTGCAATCCAAAGAGAACTGTATGGGTATTCATACAAAAAAATAGGTGAAAGTTTTATTTTAAATTAACCTTCGCAAATCAACATGTTGTCTCGTTTATTTTGCAGGCATACCTGGTCATTGCATTAAACAGTCATTGGAGACCGATGCTATGACCACGTCTCCTATTCAGCTGGAAGGCTCACCTTCTCGAGTATTTGATGGTTTCAGTTTAACATTTTGTCCTGTATTGTTGATACCTCTTTAATAATCATCAAACACAATGAGTTATGCAGCAGTGTTCTTAATAGTAAAGCCTCCATAGTCCCAGATGACCATTGGCTGCTTTCCCCTTTGAGGGGGAGAGCTGACTGGTGGTGATTTAACCTGAGGATCACCACACCTCTGGTGAGGGCAAGGTTGAGAAGGTTCATGAATAACCCCAGCCAGTACCGGAATTGAACCCACGCTGTTGGCACAAATCAGCCATCCAGCCAACTGAGCAAACCAGCTGCCTTACATTATTAATAGACTCAAAGAGACCATCATTCGGCAAGGTAATATATGCAGTATTAGCTTCCTGCACAACATCCTGGTTCATTGTTTACTCCAGAGTGCCCCAAATTTGGAAGGACCAGCCAAATTTCACCCAAATGTCCCGCTTCCTGACTAACCTTTCCCTTTGATGGATGCAGGCGGTGGGCAACATTTCAAACACAACCTCTGGCAGTTTGTAAACATCACTCAAGTGTTATTGTACTGAACACACCTTCACTTTCTGGGTTTCAGTCTGGGATTTCTGCAGTCATTATAGTTTGGATGTTTGAAGTAGTTCAAATTCAGTCAATGACTTCATCCAACAGAATTCTCACCACATCTGGTTAATAACCTGACCATCAATACTGTCGAAATCCCAACACGTGAATATATATATATTTAAAATCCAATTCCTTCAGGCCTGTTAGAGGTATTAGGATGTTTTGTACAGCAGTGAGTTCGATTACTGTATGAGGCTGCACATCTGAGAGCAAGAGCGTTCAACATGCCAGTCAATTTCAGTCCAGGATATTGCCCATGTTTTGCTACAAGAGATGATGTAGTTCTATTACTGACTCGACCCCGGCACTCAAAGCAGACCGCGGTTATTAACGAGAAACTAATAGGCAGCCCAGCGAAGGGGGTTCTCATTACTGCATGTCAAGGGGCAGGTATGATGTGAGCCCTTATAATTCACCATGTGCTGAATTCTCAATCAGGCCGGTCTCCACGGGGAGGGGTCAGACATCCCACTCTATGCACGCAGCCAGCTGGTCGCTAGAGCGAAATCTGCAGACGTAGCTCCCCCTCTAGACGGGAACCCATTCGTGGCACGTGGCATTAAACAAGGAGGGAGTGAAAAGGTCGTTTGTCTTAAAAGGGTCAACATTTCAGAATGAATAATTTACCCTTTCTTAAGTTCAATCACTGAGCTCTCAAAATAAAAGGGCCAGGGGGCAGGGGTCGGATTTATCTTGAAAGAGAGAGAGAGAGCATTTATTCCAAGGGGGGGGGGGGGGGGGGGGAAATCTCACTGCATGAATGATTCAAAACATCCCGGCACTGGATGGGTTAAGTAATCGTTACCATTGACAGCTGCTGGCTGAGCAGCTAGAATTGAAATGGGAAAGTTGTCCCTGTTAGTAACTAGACAGGTTGACGGGGATCTCTCTATAAGAGTCTAGACAACTTGTCAGCAGGATTAATTGACATGCGTCTTTGTTAGACTCTCTACCACCTCCCAACCTCCCCCCCCCCCCCCCCCCAAATACAGCTTGGCAAGGATATATGAGGAGTGTTAACTTACAAACATCGGAGCGAAGAGTCAAATTCACACAAGCCCAGCTCTGCCAGTTTTCTCAAAGGCATCCATCCACACACAGGTAGAATAACGAGCTGCTCTTTTCAAAAACGAAATGACTTTCGTGAAATGGCAAAGCTGACCTCAAAAGAGTTACAGCAATCTTCACAGAGTGTGTGAGGACTGTAACAGATCGGACATCGACGCTGCTCCCAGATTCTCTCGCTGTGTTAGTTTCAACTCGGAGGGAGCTTGTGAAAGTGGCACCCCTGGAGGAAGTGCCAGAGGTTCAACTGCGGACACAGAATGAAAGGCTGGCCTTCAACTCAACGTTTTCTGAAAGCAAACAGCGCAAGCGTCATCCCCATTGCGCCTCAGCAAAGGTCAAGACATCTTCACACCGACATCCCGGTGGGAGACAAGCAGAGAAACACCCCCACACACAGCCCAAGCCTTGGCCAAGCTGGCTCCTGTAGAAATAGAAAGCAAGTCCTTTTTTTTTCCCTCTCCCTTTTTTAGTATTTGCTCCTCAAAGGCTCCACTGTGCAGCAGTAACAGTGAACACAGTTTCTCGCCCTGGCTAAGGCCAAGTTTCACAGCACACCCTGTTAGCTGTGCCTCACGAAGCTGTGCAGTCTCACTTTGCACCGATTGAAGGTTCCAGCAGGTTGATGCCACTGAGTCTGCACGTGTAACACACAAGCACGGATAAACCCTCCCCGCGTCCTGAGCCAAATGACTCTCCCCTGGCCCCCGAAGCTGGCAGACAAGAGTGGCGCTATTGGAAGTTTGGCACAAACTTGACTCCAGTGAACAGGAGCTTCCTTGACCGTTCAATGGAGTTTATCAACCGGTTCTCACTTTGCAGAAATCGACCCACCACGCTGGAAAGCTTTTTTTTTCGGTGGATGCTAGCAGACAGATTGTAAACGTTTAAAGAAAGGAATTCGGCATCTCAAGATCACCAGTCGAAGGAAGGCCATTGAAGCTGCTCACACCGGCTTCATTTACCTGGCAGATGAGTTTGCACAAAAATAGAACAAGTTAAAGCTTTCAAAATCACTCTGGGGGAGAAATAATGGACCTGCTTTTCCAAATGCAAACTGGAGTCAGGACACACCGTCTGCAGCCTCGCTGTCCCCATTCAGATTGAAGAACAAAGTGCAATGCTGAAAACCGATTGTCCTTCAGCAATATCATCCATCCTTCGACAAACCAAACCCAGAGACGGAGCAAGAATCCTCACTTTCCAAATGTAAATATTTGTTAATTTTCCCGGGGAAATAAGTAATTCCAGGCCTTCTTCAAGGCAACAAAAAATCGTTTAAATGGGAGGGTTCCAGGCGCTAACAGCGCCTTCCAGCAGCCTGCTTGCCAAATCCATGCCCCCGTGAAAGAAAAGGGAAGCACAAAGGATTGAAGCACTGGCACATTCACTGTTCAGATGTGAACCTCATTGATCAGATGCATTTAGTTTGAGCTCAAGTTACATGGCAAATCCTCAAGAGTGAGGAGTGAATTTGACTGTTGCACATTCTCCCCCAGCACAATCTGATAAAACGCACAGGACAAAAGAGTGTTTTCCAAGCGGTTGCTCTGACACCTCCCGGGTGACAAACCAGGACCAGAATGAACGCTGCAGGCAGATATCAGGGATCTGGTTCAATGGGCACGCCATTGTCTAAATTCTTTAAAAACAGCAAAACTAGTCCACGATCTGAAATATTGCAGTTAGAACATAGAACATAGAACATAGAACAGTACAGCACAGAACAGGCCCTTCGGCCCTCGATGTTGTACCGAGCAATGATCACCCTACTCAGACCCACGTATCCACCCTATACCCGTAACCCAACAACTCCCCCTTAACCTTACTTTTTAGGACACTACGGGCAATTTAGCATGGCCAATCCACCTAACCCGCACATCTTTGGACTGTGGGAGGAAACCGGAGCACCCGGAGGAAACCCACGCACACACGGGGAGGACGTGCAGACTCCACACAGACAGTGACCCAGCCGGGACTGGTTGACAGGGAGAAATGACCTCATGCTTTTTACAAGATTCCAGAGGACCCTTCTCAACACCATTCGGCTCTCTGAAATTGCTTATTACACTATTGCGAATAGATTGGGATTAGAATGTGAATTGGCAGGAGTGGCAGTGGATAATTCAGAAGGGAAGATAGTTGTAGCGAGGAGTGTTTCCAGTACAAGATATTCTCAGTCCCCCGTCACGACACATGAAAATTATTGTCTAAAGTGTCCAACCCTGCAAAACAGATTCAACTCCTTCTCAGAGAAGCATAGCGTTGCGCCTCAGATTCATCAAGGAACAGTTTCCCCCGATTATCTATGGCAGGACATCACACAGAGTGGCTCTATTAGGGAAGGACCAGCAACCTGTGTGTTCCATGGTGTCTAAGCTGGGAATCTATAGCACTGGCTAAGTATAGCTGTCTACTCCTGCATGGCAGGTCCCCATGGCGAGGGTCAATAGACTCATATAATCCCTACAGTGTACAAGGAGACCGGTGGGCCCATTCAGTCTGCCCTGACCATGCCCATTCAATTCATTCTAACCCCTCATCAGGTAAGGGCGTGACTTAATGGAATTGTTTCGAAGTGTGGTAGCAAGCGGGAAATGCTGGACCTTCCCAGCGCTTGGCCCGACAAGACCATCACCGCTATAAAACCTTAATTCGATCACTTAGCAAGGCCCCATGGACTTCACACTGCAAATGACTGTCCCGTCAGCTGATTCGCTGGGACCACCCTCGTCAGCCCCCTGCTAACAAGGGAGAGCAGCACCCAAACCGTTCCTGCACAGCCAACCCCACTCAGCTAACAGCAATGCCACCGAGGAACCAGCCCCCCGATTTGGGGATGCCACCCTGGGCAGAACATTTGGCACGTTAGAGGTCAGAATGGGATGCCCTGTTCCCCCGAGGGTCAGCCACAGGGCAGCCAGTGCTGCCCAGGAGGAAGTGGCAGCAGCCGTCAGCTCGGGGAGCGTCACAAGGCGGACTGGCAACCAGTGTCATAAGAATGTCAATGACCTCCACTGGGCCACATGGGTGGGTTGTCACTGGCCCCTTCGACACCCCCCCCCCCCCCCAAGACTATACACCTGGCATGGTCCCCACCCAGCATCGTTCTGTGCCCAGCCCACCCATGTCCAGCAGTGGCGCCCCCGGCACTCAGCATAATCCCCATACTCCCCATACCCCCCAAAAACCCCACCCCACCAGTACTTTCCACCTCCATTATCCCCCATCCCCTCAGACTCCCCACTCCCCCCCCCATACATCCCATCTCTCCCCTCCACCAAACCCCCCCCCCCACCCCACAATGAACAACACCCCCTACGAGGAATGGGCACAGGAGGCAGGAAGGTAACCAAGGACAGATCTTTCACCGATGTAGAAGTTGGCGTACAGCACAGTGGTGAGTTACACCGGCCCCACCCAGGTGGCCTGTCACACGTGAGTTGTTAATACCATACAGGACTGACCCATCCCTCCCACTGATCACAGGCCCATTCTCCCACAGGATCTTCATCCGACGGTGCTGGCTTATCCGGGGTGCCCACACACCCGCCCCACCTCCCATGGGGACACCTTGGTGGGGGACTCCAAGGAGACCACCATATTCATGGCACAGCTGTCAACCCCACCCTCCACCAGCACAGAGATGCACACCTCTGTGGGCGGCAGTAGTGCACAGACCTCTGGGGCACAATCTGGTGAGCAACGCACAGTTGCTGATGCACATCAGGTGGAGGAAGGAATACCCAGGCGAGACAGCAGTCGGAGGTTTTCTGTATTCCAGGACCCAGCTGGGTCCCAGTCAGATGCTAGGACCAGGTTTACCCAGAGCTGATGCAGACGCTAAGGAGTGGCCGAGAGATTCAGGGGGGTATGTCAGCGACACTCCAGCACAACCATAGCCAATTGGAGGAACCCAGAAGCTACAGGTGCAGGAGATGACACAAGCAATGTGTGGCACTGAGGCCAACACTGCTAGGGCGGCGACCGCAGTGGAGAGCCTGGTGCACTTCATCAACAGCATGAGTGGAGATGTCCAAGATGTGGCTCAGTCGGTGACGGCCATGGCTGAGCATCTTGACAGCATGTCCCAGTTGCTCGGGCCGTGAACCAGTACCAGGTGGACCTTGATGAGGCGCTGCGAGAAACTCCCAGTCTCAGGTGGGCATTGCTGAGGCACTGCAGAGCATGTGCCAGTCACCAAGGGCGTCGACACTGTGCTGCAGACATTGGGGACTAGCCAGGCTGGCATAGCCAGACGACACTGGGGCAGTTGGGGCTCGATCCAGCTGCCCCTCCATCCCGAGGTGTACCCCAGGCCCTATGGGCACTGACCGGGATGAGGGGTCACTGGGTACCAATGCGGAGGCACCCTAGCGTGTGGCGACAGTGGTCACCCTCTCCCCCGAGATGCATCCCCCTGACAGCGGCAGGTGTCGGAGTCAGCACCGGTAACAGGGCAGCGCGGCAGGGCCTGTGCTGCCGGCATGTGTGCCGGGGCCTTCCAGCCCCAGAGCCCTCATCGATGCCGCCAGGAGCATTGAAGGCCACATGATATCGTAGAATTTACAGTGCAGAAGGAGGCCATTTGGCCCATCGATTCTGCACCAGCCCTTGGAAAGAGCACCCTACCTAAGCTCACACCACCACCCTATCCCCATAACTCAGTGACTCCACCCAACCTTTTTGGACACTAAGGGCAATTTATCATGGCCAATCCACCCAACCCGCACATCTTTGGACTGTGGGAGGAAACCGGAGCACCCGGAGGAAACCCACACAGACACGGGGAGAATGTGCAGACTCCGCACAGACAGTGACCCAAGCCGGGAATCGAACCTGAGACCCTGGAGCTGTGAAGCAACTGTGCTAACCACATGCTACCGTGTCGCCCGGTACGGTATGGTACGCAGCACTCTGCCTCCACCTCTGATGTGCATCCTCGATACACACCTTGGCACAGCGGTAGAGCATCAGAACCCCATTTTGAGCAGTCCAATGTACCGGTCAATGACAGTCCAGGTGGCCAAATGGGCCTCATTATATCGGGTCTCCGCATTGGTGTTTGACCTCCAAACTGGCGTCATTAGCCAGGTGCTCAGCGAGTACCCCTTATCCCCCAAGAGACAGCCTTCCATCCTTGGATGGTCCTCAAAGATGCTGGGGATGACCGACTGCCCCAGGATGTAGCTGTCGTGCACAGTCCCTGGGAAGGGTTCACTCACGTGCATGATCTTCATGTGGTGGCCGCACTTGAACTGGACATTCAGGGAGCGGAACCCCTTCCTGTTGAATGAAGGGCACTCCTACATGGCCGGGTGAGCGGAAGGTGACATGCGTGCCCGGGCATCCTATTGGGCATGGTCCATGTCAAAGTGTATTCAGTTCGCTGCCCAGGCAAACAGGGCATCTGTGACCTCACGGAAGTGTCCTGTAGCTTGTGAGATGCTAGGCAAGTCCCTATTCGAACCCTGGAATGATCCTGAGGTGTAGAATTTCAGGGCTGCGGTGACCTTGATGGCCACCGGGAGTGGGTATCCTCCTCCTCCACATTGTGCCAAATCCACCAATGACAGGAGCCGCACCGTCTCCTAGTTGGGGCAGAGACTCCTGCGGCACATGCTGCATGTCATTTGTTCGAAAGACCAGCGACACCAGTACACTTTGGGCCTTCGCTGGCCTCCTCCTCTTGGTCCCTCCCTGGCCTGATGGGCAGCTGTTTCCTCAGGGTGCAGGGCGGGGCATTGCACATGGGCCGCCACCTCGAGTCTCCGTTGGTGCTGCTGCCACCGCCCCCTCTGGCGTCTGGTCGTCTAGCCTGCCAGCAGCACCATAAGGGCAGCTTCCGCGGGGCCCAACATATTATCCATTCCGTGTAATATCTGTAAGGTATTGTAAAGGGTGAGACAGACGACCAGTGGTGTCTTCCTCCCCAGGGTCCTCCATTCCCCCATTGCTGCCTCCTGCCCCCCGCCACATCCTCAGTCATCCAACCTGCCCTGTCCACAAAACCCAGGCTGCAGCAGGGGCCCCTGCTCACGGGATCCCACACTCTTTACCCCAGATACCCACAAGTAACATTACCAGCCGTTGGCTCTTCCTCGGTGCACGCACCTACCCTCTGGACGCCGATATGCCCCCAGTGCCAGGGCCCAGCCCCTGGGTGTTCGGATGTTGGCTGCTGCATCCGTGATGTTTCCTCCTGCAGTGTTCAGGCACAGTGCCCAGACATCACGGGCTGATTGGGATGCTAGGCAATACCACCCACATGCTACATGGCACGCCTACCCACGCCGATCCACTTGGGAGCTGTGAAGTGCTCACCTAACTACTACTGCCAATTCCCAATTAGCAATAGCCTTTAGCCAAATGGTCAGAGGACTCCGTGGTCAGTGGGAGTTATGGGTAGTCGGTGGGGCTGGCAGGCTCGGGCTGGGGTTTGCCCCAGAACGAGAACACACGATCCAGGGATTGGCATGGAGGACCCATGGGTGCTGAGGTACCCATCTCCCCCTCCCCCCCCCAGGCCAAGGGCGGCCATCCCCGCCTCACAGCCTCCACCCCCCCCTGCAAAGGGGCAAACAACCCCTTCGCCCATCTTCAATATCCTTCCAGACCTAAATATTCAAATACAGTAACTTTTATTCTGCAAAATTTAATGTCCAGATGATTTTTCTCCACGATTGCTCACAGAAAGGAATTCCCTGGAGATCTGTCTTTAACTCCCGAGACACAAGGGACATTCTGAAAGGTTGCCAAGCCTTTCTGCAATCTCCCACAGATATGCTGCCTGGAGTCAACCTTAACCCATGTCCAACCTCCCTAGTCTGTGAAGCCCCTCCTCAATGCCCCACATTTAGATGTCAAATCAATCCAAATGGTTGATTTGGGATTGTCAGAGAGGGCGCACCTACTGCCCTCGCATTATTTACACCTCACCTATTCCGGCGGGCGCAGGGATTTGCTACTTAATGCTGTCGTGATTGATAATGTGAAGCTCATTCACACCCCGGGAAACGTGACTGAGTTTACAAATGTCCTGACCCATTACTGAGCATTTCAGTCAGTAGGCTAATTCAATTTAAATGAGTCTGCTGAATGGATTTAATTAAGTTTTATCCCAGGCCTGTGATGGATAGAGGTAGATTAGAGATGTGAAGGGCTGTAATTAGACTGTCATGCTATTATCATGTGGACAATGCATCCCAGATAAATGAGTGGGGGGATTTTATTCTTACAAAGGAGGAGATTTGTAGTTACAAGTTTCTTGAGTTTTCTCTTAAATATTCTAACCCACTGTAAGTTATTTCCTGCATCCTGCAAATGATGCGGCTTCTTGTGTGAGTGTAACAGCGGGCGAGGTTTTTATCTCCTGAATATTGAAATGATAGAGAACAACTTTAACATCAATGCAACAATTTTCATTTAAATAGCATTTTTAACATAGCAAAACATGCAAACATAAGAATTAGGAGCCGGAATAGGCCACTCGGCCCCTCGAGCCTGATCTGATTGTCACCTCCGCTCCACTTTCCTGCCTGTGGTAAACACCACTAGTGATATACTGAATGTATTACGGCACTGCCCGTATATTATAGGTACAACGGTAAATCCCTGCCTGCTGGCTCCGCCCAATAGGCAGCTTATAAAAGTGTATGCTCTCCTGCGCTGCTTCCATTCTGGTGCAACACCTTGTGCAATAACGCCTCAATTGTTTCACCATTCCCGTCTCGTAGTAATTGACGGTACATCATTGCATAAGATGTTGTGCCTCCCGCAGCTGGAACCAGAATGGCAGTAGTGCAGGAGAGCATACACTTTTATACGCTGCCTGCTGGGCGGAGCCAGCAGGCAGGGATTTACCGTCGTACTTGTAAGATATGGGCACTGCAGTAATACATACAATATATCACTAGTGGTGTTTACCACACCGCCTACCCCAAGAATCCTTCACCCTCTTGTTAATCAAGAATCCACCGAGCTCAGCCTCAAAAACATTCAAAGATTCTGCTTGCACTGTCTTTTGAGGAAGAGAATTCCAGAGACTCACTATGAGAGAAAATAAATTCTCCTCATCGCTGTCTTAAATGAGCGATCCCTTATTTTTAATTCTAGATTCTACCAGGCTACCAGGGCAGGTCAACGGCTAGGAATTGTACGTATAAGAAACTCACCGCCTGACCCCCCAAATCCTGTCCACCATCTACAAGGCACAAGTCAGGAGTTTAATGGAATATTTTCCACTTGCCTGGAGTGCCTCCAACAGCACTCAAGAAGCTTGACACCGTCCAGGACAAAGCAGCCTGCTTGATTGGTCCTCCTTCCACAAATATTCAAGCTTTCCCCCACTGACAAACAGTGGCAGCCGTGTGTACCGCCTACAAGATGCTCTGCAGTAACTCACCAACGTTCCTTAGCAGCACTGTCAAACCCCACGACTGCTACCATCTAGATGGACAAGAGCTGCAGATACCTGGGAACCCCACCACCTGGAGGTTCCCCTCCAAGTCACTCACCACCCCGTCTTGTAAATATATCGCCGCTTCACTGTCCTGGAACTCCCTCCTTCACAGCACAGTGGGTGTACCTGCAGCTGAAGGACTGCAGCGGTTCAAGAAGGGAACTCATTGCACCACCTTCTGAAGAACAACTAGGGATGGGCAATAAATGCTGGCCTAACCAGTGACGCCCATTTCCCATAAATGAATTTTTTTAAAATTCTCTGACAGGAAGTATCCTCTCCACATCCCCCCCTGTCAATAACCCTCAGGATCTTAAAAATGCTTCACGATGAGTTTTAACAAACAGAATTTGACAGCGAGCCATATAAGTAGCTCTTAGGACAGGAGTACAAAAGGTAATTCAAAGAAGTTGAAAAGGAGGAGCGAGAATCAGAGGGGCAAAGAGATTTAGGTAGGGAATTCCCGAGTTTGAGACCTTGGCAGATGAAAGCACGGCTGTCAAAGTTGTCAAAGTTGGGGCGATGAAAATCTGGGATGTTTAGGAGAACAGAACTGGAGGAGCTGAGGGCTCTGAGGGAATGTAGGGCTGGGGGAGATTACACTAAGTCTCTCGTTTGGAGAGCCAGCACAGACAGGACAGACCAAATGGCCTCCTCCTGCGTCATAACAGTTCTGTGTGGGATTCTGGGATTCTGGGAGAGCTAAGGCAAGAAAGTGATTTGAAAACGAGGATGAAAATATTTACAGCGATGCGTTGGTGGACTGAGAGCCACTGCAGGTCAAGAAACGTAGAGATGTTAGGTGAACGGGACTTGGTGTAAGTTAGGGTGTGGACACAGTGGGTTGAATTTTAGCCCTCGGGCACCAATCCCGACACCGAGCTGAATTCCAAGTCAGGAACCCAGAGTGGCTGTGGTAGGACTCTGGAGAGATGTTTTGCAGAGGTGGTCAATCAAGAGGTTGCCACCGGGAGCACCATCCGATTAAGGATGTTGGGTAGATTCTGCAGATAGTTGGGCCGACAGAAGCGCCCAAAGATCTGGGTAGCTGTCAATCATGCCAGGAGGTGTGGACACCAACCCTGTACATGGGAGATCACAAGGCCTCAAGATTGGGGGGGGGGGGGGGGGGGGGGGGGGGGTGCGTGCAAATGATACAAATTATACCATGGACACAGCTGCCAGGCCATCATGGCAGCAGCGGGCTTCCACGGGATGGCCTGTGGCTATGGCTGTAACTCATATGGCCCAGTAAGAAGTCTTACAACACCAGGTTTGTTGGACTTTAACCTGGTGTTGTAAGACTTCTTACTGTGCTCACCCCAGTCCAACGCTGGCATCTCCACATCATATGGCCCAGTCATTCCTTGCTGTGCTGCTTTGCAGAGTACACCTCTGGGCCCTACCGGCCTGCTGCCAAGAGGCTGTCATCATTCCATTTACGGGCTCCAGCCTTTTCGGGGAAGCTATCTGTAAAATTCAGGCACAGGCAATTGGCAATTGAGCCTAACGTGCTTCCTGCCAGAGGCGGGCACTTAGCTGCCACTCGCCCTAGAAATCTATCTCCCTGAAAATGGGCTGGATGTGAGAACATGCCGAAAGATCGACACACTGGCCAGTGAAGCTGGCAGCATACCCGCCTCAAACTTGATTCTGGGTTGGGATGAAAATTCGGCCTGCTATCTCATTAAAAACACAGCTAAAAAATAACAACTTATTCTATGCTCCCAAAAGATTCCACATTGCATATACAAATGGAAATGTGAGCTGCATGGGGTGAGGTATGGTATAGTGAGAAGACATCAGTCAAGATTTCTGCCTTGGTGACCATGCCTGCAAACTACCTGAGTCGGGACAGGGGCAGGCTTGACGTGATGCATCTCTTGATTAAATAGTCTGTTCACCCTCATTCTCAAGTTTCACACAGAAAGAACGACTGTTAATTTGGATGGGATACAGAGAGGTTTGTGGCCTGGGACTTTGCACAGGCACAAGTTAGCTCCTGAGGGAGAGGAGAGGGGGAAACTGAAACAAGAACATAATTGTCCTTGCGAATTTGAGAAAAAAACACAGCAGTGATTTTACTAAGTCAACCGGGGCAGTTTCAAATAAGTGACACAACTAATACTAGACCGTGGCGCAGGCTTAGGAATTAATTCCTCTTGTAATGAAATATGGCACATTAGCATCTTCCTCTATAATTAAGAGCCTGTTAATGAAATTGTGCAAACATGGACCTTTGAAACACACAATTTCTGAGCATACCATTTCAGTGGAGGTTACTAATTAACTTGCAATCTCCTGTTCTTTGTTGATGGGGAACATCCACCACGCAGTGTTCCAGCCTTTGGTGCACTGTGAGCCTTTTGTCTCAAGCTCTTTGTTCAGAGATTGTCCTGTCAATATGAAGTAGAAATGAGTACGCACAACACCACAGGCAGCACTGCAATGCCAGCTAAAAGGACTGCAACAATGTTGATCACAGAGAAAATAACATATCATACATTTATGGAAATCATCTAATTTACCAAGGTACAAATCTATTCCTACGTCACAAAGAAAGCTGCAAATCACTCGGGAATTGAAAGGCACCACATACATCCAATCCTTTCTTTCTGGTCAAATCATCTATTGCACATCTGTATGAAACAAGTGTATTGCGTTGTTTGTACAACATGCATCACAAATCTAGATGTATCACACTTCTGGACATATAACACATCATTATAAATTCATGTCACTAATCTTTATCAACCTCCATTGTGTATCTTTATTTCGCTGTATCATGTCATTTGTTCCCACTGCTCAGTCATTAGAAATCACTAGTTTTGAACTGACCTGCTAGTTAAAAGATCAATACAATTTTGTACCCATTCAAAACCAGAAGGTTATGGCTTCAATCCCCAGTCCATGCCGAGTTTGCTGATCTCCCACTGCTAAATGACCCATTATGGAAAGGAGGAGCTACATTAGCCCTTAACACAAAAAGCCTAAGCTACTTGACGTGCTTGTTGTTTCGTCACTGTGAAAAATACTGAATCAATATAATCAACCCCAATATCAATACTGTAGCTCTAATTACATATATAACCATTGGAATTCTTAGCTGATATTATTTGTCTCTGACAATCCCAAGAGCATTAAGTAAATTCTTTAATTCTAGAGATTATCTGTAATTGTCATTACAATGGGTTATTTGGGTAACTGGGGATGGGAGGGCAATTCTCCACGCAACCATTTTCCAATGTTCATCCAGCTAAGAGAATGAAGCACCATCAAACACTTCTAGGTCAGGTATGGCAAAGGTAGGCATGGAGTTAAAGGTCCCCAGGTTCACCATTACTAGAATGACGACAAATATTATGAGACCTCACCATCATGATTCCTTCCTTCCATCTGTTGCAGTTATCAGCGTCCTTCCAGTACACTCTGAACCTTTCCATGCAGGTGTTCCATGTTGTTTTTGCCAACTGGGAACTACTCCAACATTTTCCAAGAGAACTAGTCTTCAGCCATGCAGATACATGTTCCATCCGTTCATGTGGAGGCTCAGTCATTGTGTAAGTTTCAAGCAGATATTGATAGATTTCTAGATACCAATTACATTAAGGTATACGGGGATAGTGCAGATGACGTTGAGGTAGAAGACCAGACATCATCTGATTGGATGGTGGATCAAACTCAAGTGGCTGGATGGCCTACTCCTGCTCCTATGTTCCTATTACAATCTTCTTGCCATGTTAGATTGTCACTAGCCCAGGTAAATGGACCACTACCTTCACCACTGGCTCACCATCATCATCTCCATTCTTGAGCCTTCATCCATTCTTTTGTTTTCTTATCTCTTATTGTGGCATTGGGGAAGCTGATTTTCACCCCCCAATTATTTTTCATATCAATCAGCTCCTTTGTCATCATGGTGTTGGCAACCAGAATATATAAGAATATCCTGGGAGCAAAATTGGTCTTCAAATGGGAACAAAGACTGATATGGTGTAAAATTGGCTGTCAATTCACCATCAACCTATTTTTTAAATCTCCTGATTCAACATTGCCCCTGTCGTACTTTTTGGCAAAGACTAATTTTACCCCCATAATCTGAATATACCAGGATATTAATATGCCAGGTCCCATGTACCAGGCTCCTCAGCACACCTCTAGGTTTTACATATAACATTACATATGGTGTGCAGCACAGAAATGTGCCGGAAGGTCAAACTGGTCTGCCAGCGTCATGCTCTAGGGTGGGAAGATGACCTTCATGTCGAACCCAATGTCAAGCTCATCAACTTCAGTGCCTTGGCTTCCCAATGGCACTTGCTGAAGATAGCATCCATGGCTGCTGTGCCTGATTTCACAGCCTTGCATTACATCATAAAATATTTTATCTTCTCTTATTCCTTTTTTAAAAATTAGGTTAATGGGCAGAATTTAAAACAGAAATATAATTGGTTCTTGCGTTATTAGTGCAGCAATTACCTGGCTGTAAACCTAATAAAGGCAAATCTGGTTTGGTCAGCCTGTTGTTTGTTGAGATTACCTGAGGTAATTTGAAATGAAGCAATGTTGATGAATTTTGAAGGATTACCCTTTAATCTCAAACATTGTCAGCTTGCCCCCGAGAGACACACTGCTAGAGGAACTAATAAACACGGACAGTAAGGCAGGAGGAACCGTGGGAACATCTTTGGACAGTTACTGGATAGGGCGAGACTACCGCTGGACGAAGGCAGACAAACATGCGAGGACGGACTGGGGATGGAAGTGCGTTGGGGCTCTGGAGCGAAGCACTAATCAGGGCCAACTCCACCTCCTCCTGCGCAAGGCTCAGCCGCATGTCGTTTAAAGTGGTGCACAGAGGACACCTAACCAGAACCCAAATTAACAGGTTCTTCCCAGAGGTGGAGGATAAATGTGACCGGTGCCAGGGAGGCCCGGCCAACCACACCCACGTGGTTTTCCCAGACTTGTTGGGTTCTGGACATCTTCTTCGATGAGATGTCCAAGGTTGTAGGGGTGAGGGTGGAGCCGTGCCCGAGAGTGGCAGTCTTCGGGGTGTTGGACCAGCCAGAACTACATATGGGGAAAAGGGCCGACATCCTGGCTTTTGCTTCCTTAATCGCACGCCGGATAATCCTGCTCGGCAGGCGGTCAGCAGCACCACCCACAGCTGCAGAGTGGCTGGCAGACTTGTCGGAATTTTTCCACCTGGAAAAGATCAAGTACACCATCTGAGGATCGGACGCAGGCTTCCACAAAGCGTGGGGGCCATTCGTCAGCCTGACAAGACCTGTTCTAGTCCAACAACAACTAGGGAAAGAGGGGAAGATGGGGGAGAGCAGACAAGAACGCATACAACGAGGTGGAGCAAAGGAGGAATGGGCAAGGAGATGAGGAGGGAACTCAAGGGACTCACAGAAATAAACATGGGAAAAAAGGGAGGAGGGGAGGGGGCAGGAAGCCCCCCCAACTGCTAACCGACAAGGACAACAACAAAACCCAGAGAAAAGAGGAGCGGAGCTCAGTAGTATGACACCCAGGGCAGAACAGGGGGCTATAAACTGGGCAGGGAAGGGGGCCGGGAGGGGGAGAATGTATGTCGAAATACATGCAAATAAGAACCTGTACAACATGTAAATATCAGGTGCACTGTCCGCCATATTGTTATTCTGTAAAAATTGAAAAATGCCTATAAAAATATTTTAAAAATACATTGTCAGCTTGCACATCAATTAATTGACAAATGAATCACAGGAGGGCAGATGAGGATAAAATTGTTTTTTTTTAAACAGAGCAACCCTTTGTGACGTGGGAAGCACTGAAAGGGAGATGGAACAAATTCACTATTAACAAGGCAGGGCCTGAGACTTCCGGTTACGGCCATGCTTAGCTAGGTCGCACGTTCGGCAGCTCCCGCCAAGAACGGACTTTTGGCTCCTTTTGAGGAGCCCCAGCGGCACTTGTATGATGGTTCCCAGTTTGGGAAGGTGATAGTAAGGTTCCCCCGGCACTGTATGGAGTGGACTAGGAGTGGAGCGATCAAAAAAGTGGTTTTGGAGCAGCGAAGACAGCGGGGGAGAAAAAGCTAGATGGCGGCGGGTGGAGATCAAGCAACTTGGGCGCAGTGGTCGCGGGAGCAGCAGGAGTTCCTCAAAAACTGCTTTGCGGAGCTGAGAGCAGAAATGCTGGCGCCAATGAAGGCATCGATAGAAAAGCTGGTGGAGACCCAGAAGCAGGGCCGGCTCAAGGCACCGGCAACTCGGGCAGTCGCCCGGGGCGCCATGTGCTGGGGGGCGCCAGAGACTCGGGTCCCACGCGTGCGCAATTGGGCCGGTGCCAACCAGCGCATGCGCGGTGGCCGCACTCCCCCAGGGCGCCCCCCCCTCTGTCCGCCCCCCCCCCCCCCCCGGTCCACCCCCTCAGTCCGCTCCCCCCCTGCCTCGGGTCCGCCCCCCCCCGCCCCGCCCCCCCGGGTCCGCCCCCCCGCTCGGTCCGCTCCCCCCCGCCCCCCCCTCGGGTCCCCCCCCCCCCCCCCCCCGGATCCGCCCCCCCTCTCGGCCCCGCCCCCCCCCTCTCGGCCCCGCTCCCCTCTCGCCCCCCGCCCCCCTCTCGCCCACCGCCCCCGCCCCCCTCTTGCCCCCTGCCCCCCCTCTCGGCCCCGCCCCCCATCAGCCCCCCCCTCGGCCCCGCCCCCCCTCTCGGCCCCGCCCCCCCTCTCGGCCCCCCCTCTCAGCCCCGCCCCCCCCTCTCGGCCTCGCACCCTCTCAGTCCCGCCCCCCTCTCGGCCCCCCCCCCCCCCAAGGGCGCCAAAGTTCAGCTTGCCCGGGGCGCCAGCAACCCTAGGCCGGCGCTGCCCAGAAGGCCCAAAGTGCGGCGATTCGAGAGGTGCAGCAGAAGGCCTCAGAGAATGAGGGTGAGATTTTGGGCCTGGCGGTGAAAGTGGAGGCACCGAGGCGCTACACAAGAAGTGGCAGGAGAAGTTTGAGGACCTGGAGAACAGGTCGAGGAGGAAGAATCTGCGGATCCTAGATCTCCCTGAAGGAATGGAGGGGTCTGACGCTGGGACGTATGTAGTTACAATGCTCAACACGCTGATGGGCGTGGGAGCTTTCCCGAGGCCCCTTGAGCTGGATGGGGCTTATCGAGTCCTGACAAGGAGGCCCAAAGCCAACGAGCCGCCAAGGGCTGTAGTGGTGAGGTTCCACCGCTTTATGGACAGCGTCCTGAGATGGGCGAAGAAAGAACGGAGCAGCAGGTGGGAGAATACGGAGATCTGTATCTACCAGGACTGGAGTGCGTAGGTGGCCAAGAAGAGGAGTGGTTTTAATCGGGCCAAGGCTGTTCTCCATCGGAAGGGGGTGAAGTTTGGAATGCTGCAGCCAGCGCAATTGTGGGTTACGTTTCAGGACCGTCAACACTATTTTGAGACGGCAGATGAGGCGTGGACCTTTATTCAGACTGAAAAGTTGGACTCGAACTGAGGGTTTGTTGTGGGGTGGTGTTTACTGTATTGTGGGGGTGTTCTTCTTCTGGTTTCGGATTGGGAAGAGGTGACATGGGAAGGGGTGAGTGGATATGTTGTGGGGGCTGTGTGAGAGTGTAGGCGCCGGTACTGTAGGGGCAGGTCCCTGCTGATGAAGGGGGGTGTTGGAGGCCCGGGGTCGGAGAGCTGGGGCGAGGTTGCAGAAAAAGGAGCCGCGCCATTGGAGGTGGGGCCGGAAGGGTGTGGTGGGGCCTGGGGGGGAGGGCGGTGCTGGAGGAGGGCGCATATCGGTCGGCAGGGGGAGGCGGGGGGGATTCCGACACTAGGGGGTAGTTGGAATGGCGGGAGTGGCCGGGGTCAGCAGGAGTCAGCTGACTTACAGGAGAGTAATGGGGGGAGCAGAATGGCTGGACCGTGGTCTGGCCTGGGGGGGGGGGGGGGGGGGGGGAGACTGGTTTGCTGCTGTATTGGCCAAAGGGGAGCTGGAGGTAGAAGAAGTAGTCAGGGCGGGGGTCCGCCGCCTGGGGGACTGGAGGGTGCGGAAGGTGCGGCACGTGGCTGGCCTAAAAAAGGGGATGGCTAGTCGGCCGGGGGGGAGGGGGGGGAGTAGCCCCCTGATCCGTCTGATAACATGGAATGTGAGGGGCCGGTCAAGAGGGCCTGGGTGTTCGCGCACTTAAAGGGACTGAAGGCAGACGTGGTCATGCTTCATGAGATACACTTGAAGGTGGCAGATCAGGTCAGACTGCGAAAGGGATGGGTAGGGCAGGTCTTTCACTGGATGTGAAGAATAGAGGGGTTGCGATACCGGTGGGGAAGCGGGTGTCGTTTGAGGCGATGAATATTGTTGCGGATAATGGAGGTCGATATGTGATGGTCAGTGGTAGGTTGCAGGGAACGCAGGTGGTACTGGTGAACGTTTATGCCCCAAATTGGGATGATGCCGGATTTATGAAACGTATGTTGAGTCGGATCCCGGATCTGGAGGCAGGGAGCTTGATAATGGGGGGGAACTTCAACACGGTGCTGGACCGTTCCAGGTCCAGGACGGGTAAGAGCCCTGCTGTGGCCAAGGTGCTCAGAGGGTTTATGGACCAGATGGGGGGAGTGGATCCGTGGAGGTTTGCCAGGCCGGTGAGAAATTTCCATAAAGCCTATTCCCGGATAGATTTCTTTATAATGCGTAGGGCACTAATCCCGAAAGTGGAGGGAACGGAATATTCGGCTATAGCCATCTTGGACCACGCACCGCATTGGGTGGAGCTGGAGTTGGCGGAGGAGAGGGACCAGCGCCCGTTATGGCGCATCGATGTGGGACTGCTGGCAGATGAGGAGGTGTGCGGGCGGATCCGGGGGTGTATTCAAAGATACATGGAGGCCAACGATAATGGGGAGGTGCAGGTGGGGGTAATCTGGGAGGCTTTGAAGGCAGTGGTTAGGGGAGAGCTAATTTCCATTAGGGCCCATAGGGAGAAGAGAGAGAAGAGGGAGAGGGAGAGATTGGTGGGGGGGGATATTATGGGTGGACAGGAGCTATGCAGAGGCCCCCGAGGAGGGGCTGCTTAGGGAGCGACAAAACCTCTAAATGGAATTTGATCTATTGATCACGGGAAAAGCAGAGGCGCAGTGGAGGAAAATGCAGGGGGTGGTATATGAGTATGGGGAGAAGGCGAGCCGGATGCTGACAGATCAACTTTGTAAGAGGGAGGCAGCGAGGGAGATTGGTGGAATTAGAGATAGAGGGGTGAATACGGTGCGGAGTGCGGTGAGAATAAACAAGGTATTTAGGGATTTCTATGGGGATCTGTATAGATCTGAGCCCGGATCAACTGAGGTTCCCGAGGGTGGAGGAGGAGCAGGTGGCTGGTTTTGGGGCGCCGAATGGGCTGGAGGAGCTGGTTAAGGGATTGGGGAGCATGCAGGTGGGGAAGGTTCCGGGACCGGACGGGTTCCCGGTTGAATTTTACAGAAAGTATGTGGACCTGCTGGGCCCGTTGCTGGTGAGAACTTTTAATGAGGCGAGGGAGGAGGGGACCCTGCCCCCGACAATGACCCGGGCACTGATCTCGCAGATTTTGAAGTGGGACGTGGATCCATTGCAATCATATAGGCCAATTTCGCTCCTCAATGTAGACGCTAAGTTATTGGCAAAGGTTCTGGCTACGAGGATTGAGGACTGTGTCCCGGGGGTGATCCATGAGGACTAGACTGGGTTTGTGAAGGGCAGGCAGTTAAACACGAATGTGCGGAGGCTCTTAAATGTGATCATGATGCCCTCGGTGGAGGGGGAAGCGGAGGTAGTGGCGGCTATGGACGCGGAGAAGGCCTTCGATCAGGTGAAGTGGGAGTATCTTTGGGAAGTGCTTTGGGTTCGGGGAAGGGTTCATAAGGTGGGTCAGGCTATTTTATAGGGCCCCAGTGGCGAGTGTGGCTACGAACCGGCGGAGGTCGGAGTACTTTAGGTTGTACCGCGGGACGAGGCAGGGGTGTCCCTTATCCCCCTTGTTGTTTGTACTGGCAATTGAGCCGCTGGCCATGACACTGAGGGAGTCTAGGAACTGGAGAGGATTGGCCCGGGGGGGGGGGGGGGGGGGGGGGGGGGGGAGGAACACCTGGTGTGGTTATATGCTGATAACCTGCTGTTATATGTTGCAGACCCAGTAGAGGGGATGGTGGAGGTTATGCAGGTCCTTGGGGAGTTTGGGGACTTTTCGGGTTATAAGCTCAACGTGGGGAAGAGTGAGCTCTTTGTGGTGCATGCGGGGGACCAGGGAAGGGGGATAGATGAGCTACCGCTGAAGAGGGCGGAGAGGGGCTTTCGATACCTGGGGATCCAGGTAGCTAGGAACTGGGGGGCCCTGCATAAGCTCAATTTGGCACGCTTGTTGGAACAGATGGAGGAGGATTTAAAGAGATGGGATATGCTGCCACTCTCCCTGGCGGGTAGGGTGCTGTCGGTCAAGATGATGGTCCTCCCGAGGTTCCTGTTTGTGTTCCAGTGCCTGCCCATCCTAATCCCCAAGGCTTTTTTTAAACGGGTAAGCAGGAGCATTATGGGATTTGTATGGGCGAATAAGACCCCGAGGGTGAAGAGGGTGTTTTTGGAGTGTAACAGGGACAGAGGGGGGCTGGCGCTGCCGACTCTATGTGGCTATTATTGGGCAGTTAATGTGGCGATTATCTGTAAGTGGGTAATGGAGGGAGAGGGGGCGGCGTGGAAGAGGCTAGAGGTGACGTCTTGTGTGGGTACGAGTCTGGGGGCGCTGGTGATGGCACCGTTGCCGCTCCCGCCGACAAGGTATACCACGAGTCCGGTGGTGGCGGCATAGGGGCGAGGTCTGGCCCCCGATACGAGAGAACCACAGGTTTGTTCCGGGTAGGATGGATGGGGGGTATCTGAGCTGGCATCGGGCAGGGATTAAAATAATAGGGGACCTATTCATCGATGGGACTTTTGCGAGCCTAGGGGCGCTAGAGAAGAAATTTGGGTTACCTCCCGGGAATGCTTTTAGGTACTTGCAAGTGAGGGCGTTTGTGAGACGGCAGGTGAGGGAATGTCCGCTGCTCCCAGCACGAAGGATTCAGGACAGGGTGATTTCGGGCGTATGGGTTGGAGAAGGCAAGATCTCGGCGATCTATCAGGAACTGCAAGAAGTGGAGGAGGCCTTGGTGGAGGAGTTAAAGGGCAAGTGGGAGGAGGAGATCGGGGAGGAGCTGGATGAGGATCTGTGGGCTGATGCCCTGAGTAGGTATAATTCCTCCTCCTCCTGCGCCTGGCTCAGCCTAATACAGTTCAAAGTTGTTCATAGGGCGCATATGACGGGGGCGAGGATGAGTAGGTTTTTTGGGGTGGAGGACAGGTGTGGGAGGCGCTCGGCGAGCCCAGCAAATCACGCCGTCTGGACGTGCCCGGCGCTGGAAATGAAAATGAAAATGAAAATGAAAATCGCTTATTGTCACGAGTAGGCTTCAATGAAGTTACTGTGAAAAGCCCCTAGTCGCCACATTCCGGCACCTGTCCGGGGAGGCTGGTACGGGAATTGAACCGTGCTGCTGGCCTGCCTTGGTCTGCTTTCAAAGCCAGCGATTTAGCCCAGTGTGCTAAACCAGCCCCTTAAGGGAGGGGTTCTGGAGGAGCTTTGCGAGGACTATGGTCCAAAGTGGTGAACTCCCGGGTCAAGCCTAACTGGGGGATAGCATTATTCCGGGTATCGGACGAGAGTGCAGGAGCCGAAAGATGCCGGTGTTCTGGCCTTTGCGTCCCAGGTAGCCTGGCGGAGGGAGGATCCTACTAATGTGGAGGGATGCGAAGCCCCCAAGCATGGAAGCTTGGATTAACGATATGGCAGTGTTCATCAAGCTGGAAAGGATAAAGCTTGCCTTGCGAGGGTCTGTGCAGGGGTTCTCCAGGAGGTGGCAACCGATTCTAGACTTTCTCGCGGAACGTTAGGTGGAGGTCAACAGCAGCAGCAACCCGGGGGGGTGGGGGGGGGGGGGGGGGGGGGCGGTTGGTTTTTATTTTTTGTTTAGATTAGAGTGGGGCGTTTTCCTTACTGGCGTGTTTATCTGTTAAATGGGGGTTATTGTATTTTGATGGAAATCCCATGTATAATTTTTGCTAGTTTTGTGCTATATTCCTTTTTCTGTTTGGAGCGTTTTGTTGAAAATCATTGAAAATTTGAATAAATATATTTTTTTTAAAACAAGGCAGGGCCTGAAAAGGTAGAGCAAGGGAATGGAACTAATTCTTCCGAGGGGCTGGGAAAGGGCTGAATGGTCTTCTTCTCAAGTGTAAAATACCATCATTCAATTTCAGACCAAAGCTGTTGTGTGCATAATTCCAGTTTAAGCAGCTGTACTAAATTGCTTACTGCAAATGAACAAGTAGCTTAAACCGCTTGAAATTATATTTGTGACGTGGCGGTGTAGTGGAAAGTCTAATATGTGACGCTCATGGTTACTATGGAAACTGGGCAAAAATATTGGACAAAAAGTTATCTGGAGAGTATTTCAAAACAGCTGCTTTATTGAGAAGAGAAAATACATCATAGGTCCTTGAGTAGGTATGTCTTGATACCAGAAAGAGTTTTATTTTTGTTGGATACACTCACAGTCATATTCGTACTCACAATGAAACTGTTTGGGGAGAATTCATCAATATGTTCAGCACAGAATGAAAATTCCTTGTTAAATAACTTTGAAAATGAAGGTCAAATTCACCCTGAGGGGGTCGATACAAGGGTTCTTTAGGCGGTGGCAGCCTTTCCCCGACTTTCTGGCTCAACGATAGGGAACTAGGTCAGCAGCAGCGGTAACCCGGGGGGGAGGGGGGAGGGGGGTGGGGGGAGGGGGGTATTGTTTATGTTAATTTAATTTATTTTTAATTTATTTTGTTGTTCATCGGGTTTGGGGGGTGGGGGGGCTCGTTATATGCATTGTTACGGGTCCAGGGGGTGTTTATTATTGTTATTATTATTGTTTTGTTATACATTTTTCAAAAATTTCAATAAAAATTATTTAAAAAAAGACTTTGAAAATAATCATTAATGATTCTCCCCTCACACAAGTTTTCTCCTGAAGGTATTGGCTTATTCCGGACATGGCTCCACAAATATCGGCCATTCTCCCAATGCCTGATGCTAGTGAAGCACCGAGACAGTTTTAGAAGCTGTTGCCAATGCTCTTGTTCCCTCTAACCATCTTATTAGTAGGAAGCTTGAATAAGAACAGAAAATACTGCAAACACACCAGGCCAGGAGTCAAGCAAATGACCTTTCATCACAACTGGCCCAGACATTAACCCCAACTACATTCTGAACAACAATTTGCATTTACGTAGCAACTTTAACATAAGAAAATAACCAAAGATGCTTCACGGGAACATCATTGTTACCAAACCACATAAGGAGACATTAGACTAGATTTAGTCAAAGTGACTCCACAGGCATTGCTGAGGTTTTCCCCACACTTTCTCTTTTCATTTCAGATTTTCAGCATCTGTGGCATTGTGTTCTACAGCAGTAAACTGGCCCCGCTTTTAGAATAAAAAGTTAAAAAAGCGAAACTGCTCAGGTCATCCAGATGTTTTATGCTCTATTTATGAACTTGATCTTCTTCAGGGTAACCACGGTAGCATAGTGGTTAGCTCAGTTGCTTCACAGCTCCAGGGTCCCACGTTCGATTCCCGGCTTGGGCCACTGTCGGTGCTGAGTCTGCGCGTTCTCCCCGTGTCTGCGTGGGTTTCCTCCGGGTGCTCCCATTTCCTCCCACAGCCCATAGATGTGCAGGTTAGGTGGATTGGCCATGATAAATTGCCCTTAGTGCCCAAAAAGGGTAGGTGGAGTTACTGGATTATAGGGATAGGGTGGAGATGTGGGTTTAAATAGGGTGTTCTTTCCAAGAGCTGGTGCAGACTCGATGGGCTGAATGGCCTCCTTCTGGACTAAAATGATATGATTCATGATTCTATGATAGTACATTCCCTGGAAGAATACTATTCACAACGCGTATGCCGCTCTTGTTCATGTATTTGCTTTGTTTGGCCCCTTGTTCCGCACTGTAACCAATCACTGTTTGTCGAAGTACTTTGTCGATTATTCTTTTTGCCTACTGTGTACGTACTGTGTACATTCCCTTGGCCGCAGAAAAATGCTTTTCACTGTACTTCGGTACACGTGACAATAAATCAATCAATCAAAAAGCACCAGCTGGGGCACAGGGAGGGACAAGGTGCTCCAGATATGCCTGAGGGATGCAACTGGCAAAGTAGTTAAGCGATTGCTTTTCTCCCAGCCTCCAGTAAACCGGCTTTACCCCGGCTTCAAATATAAGAGGATCAGCTCTACAAATGGGATAATCAAGAGACGATAACTGCAGTGTTGTACGATCCATACCTAACCCCTGATCTGCTAAAGGGAGCTGAGCAGCCACTTTGTACACTGTGGCAAGTTGCCTTGCCCATTGCAGAATATTTCATCAGACTGAACCATAACTTGTAATGCAAGACGCTTGGTCTGGTTAAAATTACAGAATGGTATCAACAGTAAAACAAACATCACTGCGAAGTATAGGGGGTTTATATGGATGAACCTAAAAAATAATTTTTATTGAAATAGGAAGATAAGTGATGTCAAGGGAAAATGAACGGAATTACAAAAATGTGACACAAAATCCAAATTTTCTGCTCAGGAACCTTGCAGCTAAATTCAATGTGAGGAAAACCGACAACTCTAATGGTGGTATAGCCAGTCCATAGAAACTTTATTATCGTCCTCTTCTCCCCACAACCTACCCACCACCCCTCCCCCAACCAAACATTCATTGTTCTGTACTCCTGGTGTCCAAGAAAGAAACGCAGCCTGCTCCCAGGTAGCTGCCTTACAGGGCCGGGGTGTGAGAGAGGAAGCTCCAAGATGATTCACTCATCTACTGGGAACTTTGGGGAAAACTGAACTGGAATTCGAACAACCAATTACTACAGAACCCTTCCACCTGAATGAATAGATGAAAGAATTACTTGTCCTAACCTCGAGTTCATCCTCATTTTACTTCTTCCTCCTTTTTGATTCTTTTGTTAGTGTTTATATGGGTCATTAAATCCAATACATCATCCTTTGTTGCTGCTGGCAAGTTTAGGCAGTCAACCCGAACACTGTTTTTCCTTCCCATTGACATTCCCCTTTTGTAGGTTGAGCCTTCACCCCCGTCTTTCCGAAGCCACTTTATAACCCAACAACCTAGCTTGAAATATCACCAACTTGCAGTGCACCTTCCAGCATTTTCGTCGCTTTTTGAACATAAATTGATAGTACGCAATTCATCTTTTCCAATTAAGGGGCAATCTGGCGTGGCCAATTCCCCAACCCTGTGCATCTTTTGGGCTGTGGGGGCGAAACCCACGCAAACACGGGCCGAACACGCCCCAGATCTTGCACTCAGTGGCAAAGTGAAGGCGTACACAGCTGACTGCGTTAAAAATGACTTGCCTGCCTTTATCATTGGCTGCAGCATGGTGAGCAGTTAGGCCAAGTTGCAAGGTGTAATTCCAGCAAAGCCACGTCCCCTTGAATCCCGTGAGTTGAAGGCACAACCCTTGAATTCTCAGCTCAGTGACAGGTAAGTGTTCACAATCATTTTAAAAGATTGATCAAATTTACTTTTAATAGCAGATCCCCCCCCCCCCCGCCTTTCCTTTCATCATTTATCAGTGGGAATGCGGAATTGGGGGAGGGCGGGGGCAGTGATGGTTGGTGGAACCAGGTGTCATGTTCAATTGTTCTGTGTATGACAATGTAAGTCTGGTAACTGATCTATGCACACTGTGCTCGATTGATTAAGCCTGGATGTGGACTCAAAGCAAAGAAAAGAGGAGCCACAGAAGCTAATAGAAGCTGAGCTATAAGCATGAGTGCAGACATTTTGTGATTGCAGAGATATTTAAAAACTCTTTTGAATAAAACTGATGCACAATTACAAACTAGTGTCATCTCTGCACTGCTCTATGCTAAATAAAATATACATCAGGTGGGCAGACAGGGGCCTGGGAGGAGATGTGGCGGAGCTGGGTATCTCCTGATTGCAATGGAATTCAAACAAAGCCACACACACCATGTA
Organism: Scyliorhinus canicula; assembly: GCF_902713615.1. Lineage (NCBI taxonomy): Eukaryota > Metazoa > Chordata > Chondrichthyes > Carcharhiniformes > Scyliorhinidae > Scyliorhinus > Scyliorhinus canicula. The sequence continues at coordinate 257,379,360 of NC_052148.1, read as the reverse complement.
TGTTACCCCCCCCCCCCCCCCCAACGGAAAACAATGACGACACTGAAATACTTCAATGGTTTAATGCAGTGGTTGGAACATTCCAGGGGCCCAAGACAAATTGCGGTAACTTGGAAGTAGCGTTTTACTAAAAGCGGAAACTCCTGTTTATTTAAAGGACATTGTATCCGAGCAAGATCCCACCTGCTAGGAATAGCCCTAAAAATCACCACAAATGCAACTGTAACTGCAGGAGCAATCAACCCGAGGTTTCATGCTGACATATCCCAGTGAGACCATCAGTGTGGGTTCCCATGGAGCCCATTCAAGCAAATTGCAACTTCCAGATCCAGAGCAAGTGGGGTCCCTGGAAAGTGCAGTGTCATTGCAGCCCTCAATAATGGCATACATCTCAGCCTTCACCGCTATTGGGACCACAAGATCCTGCCCATTGTAAATTTCATCGCACGTTCAAAGTTTGGATTTGACAGCAAAAAGTCTCTGTAAAGGTTTAACATTAACTGATACCAGTCAGCAGTCTTTACTAGATCATAGGCATATTCATGTCTCAGTACTGCACATGCTCAAGTTGCAATTTACAATGGAATGCCTTGCCACTCTTACATCTAACAAATGGTTCACGCACAAATGTTTTGCAATGCATTCCAGCTGCACGATGCATGCTTATTTGCTCGCACGCTGAATGGTTTTCTGGCTCTTGCACTTGTCCCTCTGGCATTGAAAACCAGTCCCACCTTTGCCTTGTTGACAAGATTGCAAATACGCAAGAAGCCAAGCAAAGTTGGAGAAGATTTAGAAATCACCGAGTTTCGAGTCATTGAACCCTGCATCCAATGTCTAGGCTACACACATTGCAAATATCCACTGCGATGATCCCAATCTTGGGAAATTCATTTTCCTGGTTACATGCACCATGACATGGGTGACCTTATTTGGTGGGAAGGATGTGGGACCTGGTCTAATTGATTCCTATTCTTCCAGTAAACTGGAAGCATTTAAATTTGGGGCCACGTTTCTGTTCACAAAAATTTCAGAAGCAGGGGAGAAGCGCTGTAAGAAAAGCACAGCACAAAATACAGACCGTAGGAATTGGAAGATAAGGAACAGAAGGAAAGAAGTTAGCCATTTAGACTCTCATTCAATGAGATCATGCCTGATCTGTGACTATACTCCAAATACCTGCCTTTCCTCATATCCCCCGATACCTTAAGCTAACAAAATTCTAATCATCTCAGATTTAAAATTAACAATTGATCTAGCATCAAAATTCATGTGCGGAAGAAAGTTCCAAACTTTTACCATTCTTTGTACGAAGGAGTGTTCCCTAATATCACTCCTATAAGGTCTGTCTTTAAATTTTTAAAAAATATTTTCATTAAGGCATTTATAAATATATACATAAAACACAACTGTCTCTAAATTTTTGACTATGCTCCTACTATAGTATCATAGTACATATATTATAGTCCTAAACTCTCCAAGGGACGGAATACTTTCTCCCCATCTACCTTATCTGTTCCCTTAATATTTTGAAAATACAAATTTTTTAAAATCCAAATGCAAACACACCAAGCTAGTTCCTTGCTAAGAGCTTCATTGCATGCAGGAATCTTTTTAAGACCATTGAGAATAGACTTTGACAGGGCGGCACGGTGGCTAAATGGTTAGCACTGCTGCCAACGGCGCTGAGGTCCCGGATTCAATCCCAGCCCCAGGTCACTGTCCGTGTGGAGTTTGCACATTCTCCCCGTGTTTGCGTGGGTTTCACCCCCACAACCCAAAGACATGCAGGGTAGGTGGACTGGCCGCACTAAATTGCCCCTTAACTGGAAAAGAATAATTAGTATTATAATGCACCATTCAGATCCTTTTGGAAGCTACCAGTTGTAGGGTTGTATGTTGTCTCATGAAGAATCTAGACGCATGTATGGCTGAACAATAACTTTATTATTATCAATGATACATAACAATATATATATATATATATATATATATATATATATACACAGGATACAGTCCTGACTAGGTGCTATCTTAATGTTGACCCATTACTACATTCTACTATTCCCATGTGACTCTCTACATCATAATGTGGGCGGTACGGTTTCCCCAGTCCAATCTGAAATACTGGCTTTATGCCTCCGGGACTAACTCACAGGCACTAAGGATGACGGCCTTGATCTGTTCATAATTAGTGGACACATCAGGAATCAGCATGGATTAGGCCTCATGGGCCTTCCCTATCAACTGACCTTGTATCATAAGGGTCCACATACCTGGTGGCCATTTTAGCTCTTGTGCTACTTTCACAAAAGTGGAGAAAAAAGGATTCCACATCACTCTCTACAAATATGGGATGAACTTAAGCATATTTATGAGCTGCAGAACTTGGTTCTGGGGTAAGGGAGGTTTAGACAGTTACCAGGTAGAGAAAGGTTTTTCCTGGCAACTTCATTCTGTTTGATCTCTCTCTCTCTCTGGTTGACAAGTGGGGTCCAAATGCTCGATCAGCATCTGGAGTAGCTGACTTTTTTTTGTCTCACTATTTTTTGTTGTACTCGTACCTCCCTAGCTATAGCTTTCAATGTTTGTGTTTAGGCATGCTAGCATCTCCCTGTTTATGTCTCCAACAAATTTGCCACTTCTCTAGTTTTGGGGAAGGGAATTTGCTGTGATAGTTTAATTATATTTCAGGCGCTGTACCTTACCTCTTGGTTTCCAATTGTTTCCTTTTGTTTCAGATTTAGCTCACTTCTTAAATTTGGCCTTTGGTTCAAATTTTGATTCACTTGTCATGGATCCGTTTCCAGACCTGAGACACACTGATTTCTGCAACAGACAGGAGAAAGAGGCAAAATGGTACTCCTTTTCTTTATCGCCATCTCGCCTTAAGTCAGGCTGTTTTTTGTTGCAAAAACAGGCTGTGACATCTATTCCAAAAGCCCTTTATTTGTGTAGGCAACTTTTAAAGTGACTCACAACAACCTCTTTTAGGATTACGTCCCATTTTAATTTATTCACGCATGCAAACCCGGGGGGGGGATAATGACAGCTTCACTCACATATAAATATAAAGTAAGGGGTAAAGAGGGGTTTTACACCTGTGAATAATGTAATGGTAAAACGAACCACAGATATGGATATTAGTTCGCTTGATTGCCAAAGTGCAGAAAATGCAAATCCAGAGGACGTTCCCTCACGGAGAAATTTGAGTTCAGGTGGGTTCTCGCTGAAGGCAGACGTGCAGAATTCCTGAAAAGTTGATGGTGATGCGGTGAGATGAGGTCGGAAATTAGAGACTTGATCTTTTAGGCAGACGATGACCAAAAGCCTCTTAAGAAACAGGCTTTGAAGGGTCTCAGACTTGTAGCAGGTTGCCTGATCAGCCTGGACCCTGCTTTTTGATGTTTGCAGGTTGGAGCTAAATCAACAATCTGCCCTGTTTCTGTGTTCGCAACTGAATGCAGATATTTCAAAATGGTCACTTGAGTCATGTGACTTCATTCCCCCACAGTGATGCTTTAAACGAATATTTACCTTGTTTCAATCTGACTTTAATTTTATGGATTATAATGACCCGGTCATTAGCCTCTGAAAGAGTCGTTATCAATTTTGATGCCCCTGTTCCAGGTAGCTATTGTCTTCACAAGACCATAGAATCTCTTCAATGCAGAAGGAGGCCATTCAGCCAATCGAGTTTGCACCAGCCCTCTGATAGAGCACTCCACCCAAGCCCACTTCCCCGTTCTATCCCAATAACCCCATAACCTAACCTACACATCCCTGGACACTAAGGGGAAATTTAGCATGGCCGATCCATCTAACCTTCACATCTTTGAACACCTTCGTGGACCCTCAAATTCCGCTAGAGCAGCAAGCTTATAAACATGAAAATAATGCCCATTGTCTCTCAATTGGTCCTTTTTGAAATGGGCCTTGACAGTCCCAGGTGTGGGATTCCATGAGAAACAAGTCTGGGCATGTCTCCAGTGCAATCCATATAAAATCATAGTGGTCACCTTATAATTTCACATATCAGGTGACTTGAGGCGGCCATCCTTTGGTTCAGCAAAGCTTATTTTTATATAAGCAAAAAAAAATAAAGATTGGTTTGCATAGTTGATGATTTCTTCCATGTTTTAATGACATGTCAGTTGCCAGACCAGAGTGGCTCTAGAATCACGCCTATAACTGATAGTTGGATTTCTCTGCGACCATACAATGGTGTGTCTGTTCTCTGTGGCCAAAGGTCTTTTAGCCACGGTTCCTGATCCGACAGGACCATTACACTGCCTCCTGTGCCTAACTTTAAAATTGTGAGGTGACCATATACAGCAGGGTTGTCCAACCTATTTGCCTGGGGGCCACGTTTCAAAGTTTTTCTTGCTCAAGGGATCAATAAGCAAATTTCAGAAAGTTAAAGTTCGGCGCAACAATACACTTGAACTAAAAAAAAAGAGATATGAAAAGGAACAATTTGCTGAGCAAAAAAATAAGTAATAAATAAAGAGAAATATTATAGTGTAATAGTGTGAGTATGTATGTGTTTGAGTCCAGTTCACGCCCAATCTCAGGGTTCTCACTCCCTTCACCCCCGTGAGAGTGGATGAGAGTGCATGATGGTATGTGGCTAAGGGTGAATGAAAATCCTGATACTAGGAGTGAACCAGGCTTAAGGACACAACCTGCTCCCACACACACATTCTCTCTCCTCTCTCCCCCACCTCACACACTCTCCCTCCTGCCTCTAATCCTCGGTCCCTCCCCATTCGTATCCTCTCCCCCACAAATTCTCTCTTCCCTCATATCCTCTATATCCCTGCTGTTGAGGCTGCTCCGTACCACAGTTTAGCTTCACCATGCAAAATGCATTACCTTTGCTGACATATCTCCAATTGTCTGACCATTTGGAAGGCTTTTTCCAAAGTCAGATCATCGTTAGGTTGGAGTACATCTGAAAGAGTTTCATTGGCCACTCCCACTCTTGTCTGTCTCTTATGAACTCTGACTTAATGTCATCACATCACAGCTATCAGACAATCTTTATAACTAATTTGTGAAAGAGTCTCTGGGTTAACTGGGCTTTTGAACTCTCTTGTTAAATTTTGCTCACTCCAAAATGTTATTTCTCCATTGGTTAAAGTAAGCATTAAAGAACTTCATGACCTCTTCAAAGTTATTGGAAGATTTATTTATTCCTTGACTGGCAATTATGTTGTTGGCAATTGGACCTACTGAATGGAATAGTGTATTCAGTTGTGTAAGATAGGCAATCAATTGTTTGTAGGCAATTTTCAGAAAACTTAGGTTTATTTAGAAGCAACACTTTAGATATGATGAATAATTAATTAGACAGAAAAGGTATACGACCCACTTGACAGTTCAGAGTGGTTTATCTATCCCAGAGGATGAATGGATGGTTAGAACAAATTCGGTTGATTTCAGTAGCTTCTGATAGCAACATTCTGCTCTCTAATCTGAGTGTTAAGGAAATCTTCCCTTGGTGTCCTTCCTCCTCTGATCCATCTTACATTTGAAGAATGTGGCTGCTTAACAAGCACTGTCACCTCAACAGCACTGCTCCCCCCACCCTCCCATTCCCCTCCCATCCCATTCCCACCTAACCACACCTCTCCTGAGTACTTGTCAATCTACCCTTTTTGCTGAGGGCTGGTAGCTTACCCGATGTCAATCATCGATTCAAACCCTTCTGACCAATGGATACAGGACAGGTACCAGGAAGTCTGAGCAGTCCCCCCCCCCCCCCCCACATCCCCCCCCCCCCCCCCCCCCCCCCCACCACACCCCTGTCCCTGCCCATACAGCCTCCCTCACTGTCCGTCACCCAGCGTGAGATCAGCTCTTTTAGCTTAGGTCATGCTGAGTGTTATTTCCTGGTCCCTTCTAAACACTTGCGTAGATAAGGAAGTAAACAAGATGCTATCCTACCAACTTAGGAATGTCAACATGAAAGCCTGAACCATGTGACCCTGACACTTCCAGGGAATGTTTAGAAATTGCCATTTCGGAGAGAGAGAAAAGTGTCAGCTAATCTCATGCCCATTCCATACTATGCAGAAAATGCCGGTTTGTTAAAGTCCCAATTTGTTCCTTGTTCAGCCTGTTTTATTATCCAAGCCTGATGTTATCATACATCTGAAAAATCTTTTCCAAAACGCCCAATTGTGAGCATGCTCTGACCCTTCCATCTGCCTGGCAGCGCTGATTCGCCAACATGGTTGTTTTCAGCACAGGAAAATACAGCTTTAATATTTTTTTAAGTGGCACTTCAGTAATTGTTATTTTTCTTTCTTCCCACGCTTGTTGAGATTCAGCAGGCTCCTGTCACAGTTATGGAACCATTTGATTCTGCAGAAAATATTTTGAACATTTTGAATGAATTGCTATGCCCAACTAATTGCTTTCCTGAGTTTGGTGAATCAAATTGAAGCTAACTGTTTGCTATGACTTCTCTTCAAAAAATGTATTTTTGTTTGTGCGCAGTTGCCACGTGTTATGGCGCCGACTTGAGATCCAGCCTGGACCATCCATCAAGCTGCGCTAATTAAACAATCAGTCTTCCAGTACAGTCTGATTATTGTGCCGCATTTAAAGGCTTATTTCAGCCTTTTCTTTGGAGTTGGTTCACCCTTTAATCTGGCTACGTCCTTTGACTCTGCTTTCAATTGGGTCGTGCAACAGACCTCCATGTGCTCCAGTGAATCCTTCTATTTTGCACAGTAGATTTTTGTTCTGCCATTCAGCCTCATTGCCTGTAATGAAGAATCTCAGGCAATCTATACAGGCAACCAGGGGCTTGTTCAGCACAGTGGGCTAAACAGCTGGCTTGAAATGTAGAACAAGGCCAGAAGTGTGGGTTCAATTCCCGTACCGACCTCCCGGAACAGATGCCGGAATGTGGCAATGAGGGGCTTTTCACAGTAACTTAATTGAAGCCTACTTGTGACAATAAGTGATTATTATTATAGTTGTGTATTCTAGGTCTTTAAGTTAGACACACTTCTCTCAGGTCAGACTGCAGTTTCTTTACTTCTTCATTCTTAGGAATCTTTTCCCATGTTATAAGGTTGTATGTAGTCTCATGGAGAGGTCTAGAGGCTTGTATGGTTGAACAATAACTCTATTAATAATACATAATCATATACATAAAGACAGGACACAATCCCGTCTAGGTGCTATCTTAAGGCTTACTACTAGACTCTACTACAGCCATGTGACTCTCTAATTCATCATGTGGGTGGGACTGTTTCCCCAATTCCACATTAACCCCTACAGTGCTGAACATCCTAATACTCCACGGCAAGAAAGTGGGAATCCCCCCCCCCCCCCCCCCCCCCCACAAATGGCAGGTGCCTGTCCTTGCTGCGGGAAAAAGGCAAAAAACTCCTGCCTCTTGGAAGCATTTGGCATTTCTAATTGGGCATCAAGCCCACCTCCTGCCTAATCAGGTCATTTAGAAAGACACAGTTCATGCGCAGGGTTGGGACCCGAAATTCAGCTGGGTGTGAGGTTTACGGTCCCCCCCCCCCCCACCGCCTCCTTTTGAAAGTTCAGTCCATTAACTCTTCTCTCCAAAGATGCTGCCAGTCCAGCTGAGTCTTTCCAGCATTTTATGTTTAGATTTCAGATTTGCAGCAGATGCAGTATTTTGTTTTTGCAGGTGACTGCCTGCTTAGGATTGAAAGCAATCCCAGATCTAAAAGATTCCACCTGCTAATGGACAGGCCCCTGACCACATTCCCCTCAAACGCACTCCTCTTATGCGGTCTGACCCCTGGATATAAAACAGGTGGAAATTTCTGCAATTCTCCACCTGCAGACAATAGCCAGATCCAATGCCAGGTTAGAGGTCAACATCTGGTCCCGTGGACTCAAGTAGAAGTGAAACAGAGGGATTGGGGAGGCAAATATACTTCTCCAAGAAAGAGAGGGGAAAATACACTGCAATGACTCAGTTAAGAAACTGCCAATGATGAGGAAATGGAGGCAACAGTGGATTGATGGAGTCATTCTGAATGAGGCTGGGCAGAACCTGGCAGGGAATAAGGGGTTGTGGGGGGTGGCAGAAGTGGCAGCTCGTACTGAGGGTGGTGCCATATAAGGTGCGTACGAGCTTGAATTGGGTTGAAGGCAGGAGAGACTTTGTATAAATTGGAAGAATTGGAAGAAGAGCCTGTCTTTGTGAAAGGGTGATATGTTGAACAGGCTATGGTAAACTGGCTCTAGAGTCTTTGTACACTGGGTTTGGGGGAGAGGGAGGCGGTGGCAGAATGCTTTTAAGGATGGGCAGGGGATTTAATGTGGGTGGGTGACCAAAGATGTTACATTTGGCTCAATTGCCTCAGTGAAGATTGGTTACTTCAGCGAACCCCTGAGGTTATACCTCAGCAAGGTCAACATTTGTAGGAGAGGCAAAGAAAAGGAACAGGGGTACTAGATCCACTATGGTACACATAATCATCTTAAGCAGTATTTTTATTAACTATTACTGGTTTAGTAATTCACTGGTATAAACAGTGCAAGACACCTTCCTCCACCTGAAGCAAGTCAGATCAAGGCCCTTCCCAAAAACTATTTTATTGTTTTTTACAGCATATGACTCACTCTCTAAACAAACAAAAGTAACAATTTCTAATATTCAATATATTTAATCAATAACCATATTATATTGATTATCCTTTCATGCAGTGTATCTTTTTCCCAAGTTTTCCCTCATATGCAGAATATTCATAGATTAAGATATCAGCATTAGTTGTTTTGTTTGTGGAAACAAAACACATATTAAAAGTATAAGCACTCAATATCCTTCACATTACGTCTTTCAAGTTCTTTGGTGTTGTACCAACAACATTACCACATCCATGTATTTGAATTTCAAGTACATCATTGGGAATGATGAGAATTCATATGCTTTACAACAAAGTCAGAATTAAAAGCATCAATCACAAAATGTATTCAAGACTTAAAATCCCACGGGGATTTATTTTTCGAAAGGTTTTCTAATTTTCTATTCCACCACAGTTCAGTTATAATGCAGACTCCTTCACAGAATGTGTAAGTCAAACCTTCTGGCAACATTTCATGACTATGATCCTGGGCGTTAAACGTCTGCATCGGTCTGAGGAATTAATATTTTGCCACATGACTGGTATGAATCCATAGAAACCCTATAGTGCAGAAGGAGGCCATTCAGCCCATCCAGTCTGCACGGCCCTCCGAAAGAGCACCCTACCTAAGCCCATTCCCTTGCCCTGTCCTGTAATCCCATGCATTAATCATGGCCAATCAACCTTAATCTGCTCATGTTTGGACTGTGGGTGGAAACCAAAGCACCCAGAGGAAACCCATGTAGGCACGGGGAGAAAGTGCAGTCTCCACACAAACAGCAGTGCTAACCTCTGTGCCACCTAAACGCCCAAACAGGTATGCTACATTACAGGTATGCTATTAGGATTGAAAGCAATCCCAGATCTAAAAGATTCCACCTGCTAATGGACAGGCCCCTGACCACATTCCCCTCAAACGCACTCCTGATCCTGATCCACCTACTGTAACTATTATTAATAAGCTATTTTTTTAAATAAATTATTCTTAGGATATTGACATAGATGGGAAATATTTATTATCATTTGTTAGTTGCATGAGGGCACTGACTTAACCACATAGGGTGGGATTGGAGTCACAGGTTCTTTTCTGTGGAAGGGAAATTAATGAGTTGCCCACTTAGAAGCATGATGGGAAATGCTTGACTATAATTTAACACTGCTTTTGAACAAAAATAAGGCGGTCAGGTAACGTAAACAAAATACAGCTTAATATTTTGGACTCAGCCATATTATGATAAGAACTTGTTCTTCTGAAGGATAACAAAATGCGTACTCGAGAATTGTTTTTAAACCAAGGGCAAAACATTCGTATTTCCACTTGCGTTTGTTTCCAATGTTTATCTCTTCAAAGCTTTTTTATTTCACCCTCTAAATATAACGGTTTTCAAGTGTATAACTCAGAGTACTGTGGAATGGCTATGCAACCAGACCACTCCCCTCTCCGCAAATATTTGTGTAAATAAATCTCCTTAAATTGAACCTCGAAGAATTTGTCTTTATTATAATTTCCACGACATCTTCCTTAAAGGATACTCGTGAATCACGTGAGTGTTTATGACAGTCTTACAGTTTCCATGCTCATTTATTTTGACACCAATCCACAAATTACCAGACTAGTTGAAACTCATTTACACAGGCAAAGATTTTGTTGACAGCTCCCAATGTTGTAACCAGAACTGTGCGCCACTTCTCCTCTCTCCCTTTATCCCATTCCTCACTCAGTTACAATAAAAATTCAAAGTGCTTGTGGCATGCATGGAAAACCTATGTAATTCAGCGGTGGGGGAAGCTTTTCATTGGTGAAACCCACCATCAGATGGCAATGCAGCATGTCTAGTAGGCTACGAAAGGGTCTCCTGATCAAATGGGTAGGCTCCCCATCACAGCCACAACTTTAATGAAATGAAATGAAATGAAAATCGCTTATTGTCACGAGTAGGCTTCAATTAAGTTACTGTGAAAAGCCCCTAGTTGCCACATTCCGGCGCCTGTCCGGGGAGGCTGGTACAGGAATTGAACCGTGCTGCTGGCCTGCTTGGTCTGCTGTAAAAGCCAGCGATTTAGCCTTGTGAGCTAAACCAGCCCCTTGTGAGCTAAACCAGCCCCTTGTGAGCTAATGCCCAACCACATCGTAAGCTCTGTAGCAAGAGTAAAAGAAAAATACCGCAGATGCTGGAAATCTGAAAGGTAGCAAGAGCTTTTTTCAAAATTAAGTACTTCACATGACATTGGATTTATTTTATCCATTTGGGCATCACCATTATTTCTTGACACTGGGCGGGATTTTCCGTGCAATCCGCCACGTGTTTCGCGGGTGGCCCACCATTGGCTGGTGGTGGAATCTTCAATCCCGAACTTGTCAATGGGGTTTCCCATTGAATGCACCCCTCGCTGCCGGGAAACATGCAACAGGGGATGAGCCATCGGCGAGACTGAAAGATCCCACCGAAAATCCCAGCCGCTCACTTAGTCAGAGATCTAAATGTACTGGAACACCTCATAGAACATAGAACATAGAACAGTACAGCACAGAACAGGCCCTTCGGCCCTCAATGTTGTGCCGAGCCATGATCACCCTACTCAAACCCACGTATCCACCCTATACCCGTAACCCAACAACCCCCCCCTTAACCTTACTTTTATTAGGACACTACGGGCAATTTTAGCATGGCCAATCCACCTAACCCGCACATCTTTGGACTGTGGGAGGAAACCGGAGCACCCGGAGGAAACCCACGCACACAGAGGGAGGACGTGCAGACTCCACACAGACAGTGACCCAGCCGGTGATCGAACCTGGGACCCTGGAGCTGTGAAGCATTTATGCTAACCACCATGCTACCCTGCTGCCCTCATGATTGGCACATATTGATGATTGAAGTTGAGTTAGCGACATTTTGTTTATTTTGGAAGAAACAATGTTGTGTTTTTCTGTTGCTCTTTATTGAATATTCAGGTTAGTGTTGTAGCCACCTAAGATGGACACTGGGCTAACAAAATGGAGAACTGCTAAGACTGCAGGGAAAAAGCAGTTTAGCCAGGACAAGCAGTCTGCAAAGACTAATTAGCATTCTGCACGTAGCAAAACTAGTTTATGGCCAGGTGGAAGATCTCAACCAAAGGTGTAAATAGCAAAACGCTTTGCATAGTAATGAGGCAATCCAGATCTGGGCACACACAATAGCAACATTTGGTTTTGAATAGATACTTTAAGTGGACGCCCAGACGAAACGGCACCAGAAGTATCCACCACAAAAGACCCTAGAGACCGCCCCACCCATCGAGAAGAGACCCTCAGATTGGGGGATTTGTGAGACATCGATTGGGAAATGATCCAATTGATGCATGGCAGGTAAAGCCCGCCCCGAAAAGGCACGGACATTGGGGACCCCTATAAAGATAGACCCCCGCACATGGTTCTGTCTGTTCTTGCTCCGGCTTGCTGTTTTGTGCTCCGGCTTGGACTGCTGTTTTGACTTCGACCCAGATCTGCTGTTGTATCCTGACTCCGACTTCAGCCATTGATCCTGTCTTCCATCACCAGCCGTTGAGCACCAGCCATCGTTCAGTAAGTCCCAAAACGACGCTCGCTACGTGAACTTATACAGTATTCGACTAATAACGAACAGAAGGTGCAGCCAAGAAAGGAACAAAGGCCTTGTCCCCTGACCTTGCTGGTTCCCACTTAGATAAGTATTTAGTCGTTTAATAGTAGAAATAGGTATTAGTCTTTAGCGTGTGCATGCGTATTTATTATATTTGTATAATAAATATTGATCGTTGGAACTTACTAATCGGTGTATAGTTTTATTACTTTGAACCTGACCTTGAGATACTTGTGAGGTGTTTATATACGACACCTGGCGACTCCGAGCTGAAATTACACATACAGAGCTATAGCAGTGTTAAGCACACGGCCTTTAAATGGAGGCGTGTTAATACACTCCAATAAACGCGTATTACACTCAAGTAAAACGTGCAACAGTGTCCAGTGTTGTAGTCTCCACTCTGTAGGACATGGCTGGACTGGTAGGCTCAGCTGCTTCTCCCTTCTATGCATTGTAAACAGCACTGTCCAAAATCACTCTGCGAGGATAATTGAAATCTCACAGGTGAACTCAAAGGACTCTTGTCAGCCTACACCCCGAGATTGTTACACATTTGGACAGTAAAGACACCACCCTTTGGACGCCTAATTTTCTAACCTTGACTAACTGTCACACCAACAATCCAGACAACAATCTCTCCCTCAATGCCAGCAAAACTAAAGAGCTGGTCATTGACTTCAGGAAGCAAAGTATTGTACACACCACTGCCAGCATCAATGAGGCTGAGGCGGAGATGGTTAGCTGTTTCAAATTCCTAGGGGTGCACATCTCCAAAAATATGTCCTGGTTCACCCACGTCAACGCTAGCACCAAGAAAGCACAACAGCACCTATATTTCCTCAGGTAACTAAGGAAATTTGGCATGTCCACATTAACTCTTACCAACTTTTACAGATGCACCATAGAAAGCATCCTATCTGGCTGCATCACAGCCTGGTATGGCAACTGCTCAGCCCAAGACCGCAAGAAACTTCAGAGAGTCGTGAACACAGCCCAGTCCATCACACAAACCTGCCTCCCATCCATTGACTCCATCTACACCTCCTGCTGCCTGGAGAAAGTGGGCAGCATAATCAAAGACCCCTCCCGGCTTACTCACTCTTCCAACTTCGTCCATCGGGCACGAGATACAAAAGTCTGAGAACACGCACGGACAGACTCAAAAACAGCTTCTTCCCCATTGATACCAGACTCCTAAATGACCCTCTTATGGACTGACCTCATTAACACTACACCTCTGTATGCTTCATCCGATGCCGGTGTTTATGTAGTTACATTGTGTACCTTGTGATGCCCTATTATGTATTTTCTTTTCTTTTCATGTACTTAATGATCTGTTGAGCTACTCGCAGAAAAATACTTTTCACTGCACCTTGGTACACGTGACAATAAACAAAAATCCAAAATCCAAATCCAATGTCAGGCCCTTCGCACTTCACTCCTGCATGCTCCCCATGCCCTCTTCTGCCCTTTCCTGGATTTCTCTTCCACTCCTTCATGCCCCCAACCCCACACCACACCCTCCCTCACCACCTGACTCGCACTTGCCAGTCCTGAGCCTCCAAGCTGGAGTCTATTCTCCTCCCCACTCCTTTGTACCATGGAGGTTTTAAGAATTCTTTCATGGGGATGTGGTCATCGCTAGCAAGGCCCATCCTAATTGCCATTGAACGGAATGGCTTGCTTGGCCATTTCAGAGGGCAGTTAAGAGTCAACCACATTGCTGTGGATCTGGAGTCACATGTAGGCCAGACCAGTATGGATGACAGATTTCCTTCCCTAAAGGTTATTAGTGAACCAGATGTGTTTTTATGTCAATCAACAATGGTTTCATGGTCAACATTAGACTTTTAATTCCAGATTATTACTGAATTAAAATTTGAACCTGGGTCCCCAGAGCATTATCTTGAGTTACTGGCCAAGTAAAAATACCATTACGCCACCACCTCCATTGACTTTGAATAGTGCAGACCACTTTCAAATGATCGCAAACCTGGTGCCACGTGATCCTCATGCATTGCTGATGTTATCAAAGTGTAGGACTTTAAGGTTTTCATGTTAATGAGTATTCATGGTATGCAAATATATCACAAGTATGAATCCACCACAGGCTAGCAGGCCACAAACACACTGCTGACTTTATTTCTGCATTTCAACCCACCATCGGAAGATCAGACTTTTGCATCCCCCCTGACTAAATCACTCCACAGGCCGCATATCCAGATCTTGCGGGATCCATAAAATCAAACCCCTCCGGTGGAATTTAAACAATGCGCTAGTCTGGTACATTAACCAATAGTCTGCTGCACCCGTTGTCACATGTGAATCCTCCACATCATTTTGAAAATAAACTTAGAGTACCCAATTCATTTGTTTCCAATTAAGGTGCAATTTAGCGTGGCCAATCCACCGAGCCGGCACATCTTTGGGTTGTGGGGGCGAAACCCACGCAAACACGGGGAGAATGTGCAAAGTCCACACAGACAGTGACGCCGAGCCGGGATTGAACCTGGGACCTCAGCGGTGTGAGGCAGCAGTGCTAACCACTGCGCCACCGTGCTGCCCCCTCCACATCATTTTCAATCAGGCAATGAATTTGAAAGGCCACAAAATAATCACCTCAAACTTCAAATTTTCTCCAACCGTAAATTGTCGAATGGATTTATAGTTATAGAAATCAAGCTGGCGACATCCTGGGAAATGTGTGAAAGAGAACTTTACAGGAACACACTAATCAGTGCACAGTGAGGGATAATTCGACTCCCTAAATCGCTCCAGAAAAAATACTTATTTGTTTCTAAATCCAATGAAACATTTGTGAATTAAAAACAATGAAGAATATCAACACCGAATACAAGTAAACTGTAAATAAACATAATGAGCCAAATGACTAAGACTGTCAGGCGCAAGTGATTCAATCGCACTGGAGTTCAATAGAGCAATATGTATCAGAAATAGGAACACAAAAAGTAGTCTATATGCATAAAAATGCACATTTTCAGGTTAGCTGATAAATAAAAATCTTATTATTTGCACAGCACTGTGGAAGACATCCATATGTTGTAAGCAAACTGAACTATGTACATACTGGCTCCATGTATATTAGATACAGTGAGACAAACCCCAAGTATATTATATACTTAAACCAAACTCAGTCTCTAACGGCAGAGGATATTATCTGAAGGCTGGATTGTTTTGCATTGATTATTAATAATGCAGGTGTATACTCAAGTTGTCAATTCCTGTACTGCCAGGCACTGTACATCAACTACTGTGATCAGCACACGCAACTCTGGTCAAAACATTCAGAAAATAAGACAGATTCATGACTCAATGGAGAGAAAGGTACTACCTCGAAAGAGAAATGAGATTGCTTCGGGCTGAGCGACAATGCGAGGTTGATGGATTTGAAATCCATCTCCCACTCCTGTCTCATTGGAACTTACAATGTGTTTTTCTTCCAGATTCTGGTGAGCAGTGTCGCTCTCCCTTTCCAGCAATTCACTTAACCCCGCTGTCACCCCGAGCCTGGCTCATTTTCTGTCCAATATCATGCTTTCCTTGAACTGAGCAGTGGAAAGACTAAGTCTAGTGTTTTGCTTTTCTGTGCCTGCCATAAACTCTGCTCCCTTGCCAGTCTGCCGCCTGGCTACCAGCCCAAACTGAAATGTGTGCAACCTGGGGATCGTTTTTAGCTCTGAGCTGAATTTCACTGATATGCCAACAGTGTTAGATGACGTAACATTGGGAGAATGCTCACGTGGAACATAAACACCAGCACAAGAGGGGGGGGGGGGGAACTTTTCTCTGCTGAAAGTTCTATGCAGTTTCAAGCACAAAAATCACGTTCTTTCCATCAGCAAGATCTCTGCCACAAAGTTCTTCACCAACGGTTAGCACTGCTGCCTCACAGCTCCAGGGACCCGGATACAATTCTGACCTTGGGTGACTGACTGTGTGGCATTTACACTTTCTTCCCCTGGTGCTCCAGTCCCACAGCCCAAAGATGTGAAGGTTAGATGGTGTTACTGGGGTCGTGCGGGGCAGTGGGCCTAGGTAGGGTGTTATTTCAGAGGGTCAATGCAGACTCAATGGGCCGAACGACCTCCTTCTGCAGTGTAGGAATTCTATGGTTCTAACGCTTCGGTCAACGACTAACTCGATTACTCGCAACAATCTCTATTTGTTCTTCTGCTTTCCATCCAGTGTGAATTACAATATTGCCAAAACAGTTCTTCCTGCATCCTATCCACAACTCATGGCTGCCTATTATTCCAAATTCAAGTTGGTTCCTCTGAAGGCTGAGTTCTTAAATGTGATATTTATCATGCAATAAGAAAGAAGGAAAGATGTATTTTTGCTTTTCAGGGCCGCATTAGCTCAAGTGGTAGAGCGCTCGCTTTGCATGCGAGAGGTAGTGGGATCGATGCCCACATTCTCCACTTTGACTTGTGGGTGTCCCAGTGGTTAGCACTGCTGTCTCACAGCGCCAGGGAGCCAGATTCAATTCTGACCTCGGGTGACTGTGAGGAGTTTGCACATTTGCCCAATGTCAGCATTGAAGATGAATGGCATACGCCATATCCGCACCGCTCCACACCACTTGGCTTCCAATGGATTTGGTTTCCTCCCACAGTCCAAAGATGTGCAGGTAGGTAGATTGGCCATGCTGAATTTCCCCTACTCCTTGGACAAAAGTTTCGGGGGGTTGCAGGTATTGGACGGGGGATTGGGCTTAGGTGCTGTAATAATCCACAGGAGGCAGGAGTCCCGTCACCACACCAATTTATTGCCAATAACTAGATACAAGAGCAGCTCCAAACAGTGCTGCTAGCATTCCAGTCAACGTAAGACTGGGGTCAGGGCAGCACGGTGGTGCAGTGGGTTAGCCCTGTTGCCCCACGGCGCCGAGGTCCCAGGTTCGATCCCACTGTCCATGTGGAGTTTGCACATTCTCACCGTGTTTGCGTGGGTTTCGCCCCCACAACCCAAAGATGTGCAGGGTAGGTGGATTGACCGTGCTAAATTGCCCCTCAATTCAAAAAAATGAATTGGGTACTCTAAATTTATTTTTTTTTAAACTCAAGACTGGGGCACAAAGCCTACACAGGTGCTTACATGGCCCCCCTCAATGAGCTATCATTGAGGGAACTCATACTCCAATTGGCCAACCAATAATGCTAATTGGAGGTCATTACAGGTGCGATGCTCTTTTGGAGGGTCTCAATGGGCCGAAGGCTTCCTTCTGCACTATCGGGATTCTGTGATGTCCCAAAGTGCTTCAGCCAATAAAGTACTTTTGCTGTGTAGTTATTGGTATGGTGTATGCACCAAAGCAGCCAATTTGGCACAGGAAGCTCCCACAGACAGCTGTGCAATAATGGCTAGATGATTTGCCTTATTGATGTTGGTTGGGAGACAAATGTTGGCCAGGACAGCGGTCAGAACTCCTCCACTCATCTTCAATAGGACCATGGGATCGCTTACATCCACCCGAGAGAACAGAAGGAGCCTTGTTTAACATCTCGTCTGAAAAACAGAACCCATCACAGTGCAGCACTCCCTCGTCATTGCTGTGCCAGCCTCGCTACAAATAATGTCCGCCCACTTTTAGCAATGCACAAAATAAAAGGCAATGAGGAAATGGGAGAGGGAAAAAGCAAGACGGAGAAAGAGAGGCAGAAGAGAAGAGAAAAAGGAAAGTGAGAGATGGAAATGTCAAACCTTTCCCTGGCCCTAACTCCATGTACAAAACAAAATGTAAATCACATGAAAAAAAAACAGTTTTAAACCTTTCCCCTTAAGATACTTAATTTCTTTCCTTCCAAAGCAAACATAAAGTGTGGTTCTATATTGCCCATTTGGGAGCTGCTTAAGGTGATGTCATGCCTGAGCAATGCCTGCAGAAGCAAGCACAGCTCCCTTTACCCATTGTCTTGCAATCCAAACTCTGCCCAATTGTGATTAGTTCCACGTACACCCTCCACCAACCCCTCACCCCCACACACACACATCCACACACCCCTTCCCTAATGAAGGCCCACTCTGGGGAATCAGCTCTTTAAAAGATTGATTGTAGCTGAGTGCACCGAATGCTAATGGTTGCTGGTTAACGACCCCAGAAGGCTCTGTGGTTTAATTCCGGAGGCTGTGGTTACCAACTCCTTTATTGCAACAGTTGCAGGTTCGGCCATTTTCTGGTCAAATTGCTGGATGAAGAGCCACTAAAAGCTTTGTGAAGGGTAAAGAAACACAAAGGGGCAGCACGGTGGCGCAGTGGATAGCACTGCTGCCTCACGACGCCGAGGTGCCAGGTTTGATCCCGGCTCTGGGTCACTGTCCGTGTGGAGTTTGCACATTCTCCCCGTGTCTGCGTGGGTTTCACCCCCACAACCCCAAAGATGTGCAGGGTAGGTGGCTTGGCCATGCTGAATTGCCCCTTAATTGGAAAAAATGAACTGGGTACTCTAAATCTTAAAAAAAGAGAAACACAGAGAATGCGCCAACTGATATTGATTCTTCCCTCTGTGTCCAGTTGCCTTATTTCTGAAGAAGTTGTTCCCTCAAGCCTTACTTTCATCCATTCTTGTATTACCTAAATGGGAAGGTACCAACAAAACGTTACACTTATATAGAACTTTTAAGGTTAAGAAAATATGCGGGTACCATTAATTTTTTTTCACTATGTCTGTTTACACCAGCAGTCTATACTTACGTATTATAGTTGCGCAATCATTACAGTTACTGTCACCTTATACTAAGCACATTGTTTAGGGATCCTAATGAACAATCTGCATAAAGTTCAAATCAGCCTGGTCTGTGAACCTAAGCCAAGTATCTGATCAAATATACAGCCGAATGTACCCAAGTTATCTGAAATATGTGCTGCTGTCCCATCACACTCAGAGTGTCACATTCAGATTGTCACATGCATTCCCGAGGATTTACGGAGGTGGGTGTTAATCTTCAATTCCAACACTGACCTGCAATGAAATCTTACTATTACAGTACTTCTTTCATTGCGAGCAACACCCTGGTTCATTTTATTGAACGTTTATTATCAGTACAGACCAAGAAAATCCTGGGTTCACTCACAGGCCTGTGGTTTGATGTGTTAGGCAGGTTGGTTCGACGTTGACTGCAACGGGATGCAGGGAAGCTAGAAACAAACATCTGACACAGGAGATGAGCCGACACTGTTTTATTTAACTAGTGGACTGCTGTACATGTTCAGCAGTGGGTTGACAATCTACTAATCTAACTGATGACCTCTTACTGGCTTGACCAGGCTTACTAGCTACCGCATGGTGATAGTGCTCACTAGCGTGAGCACTCTGACTGTCTCAGCAGCTGGGTCCTGAGAGAGAGTCTTAATGCCCTGTGGGCTTTATAGTGGTGGTGTCCTGTCTGCGGATTGGTTGTTCTGTGTTGTGTGTTCATTGGTCATCCTGTGTGTCAATCACTGCCTGTCTGCATCTCATTATATACACGAGTGGATATTATGACGTGGTTGAGTTACCATTCTCAGCTAGAGCAGTGAAATGGTGCGAGAATTGACCTTCACGTCCCGGATTCAGCTGGTATTCCTGCTCCTGATGACAGACTAACAATACTACTGAAAGTGTATCTCTGTACATACTAGTGTGAATGTCTGCATGCCAACAAGCATGTATGGCCAGAAAGATGTGCTCATCTGAACAAATGTGTGCGCACACATGCAAGTGCATGGGCATGCATACATCCCACAGCTGTCACTTGGCAAGATGCATTTCTTTCTGGAGTAAGTTCTAAACTATTCACAAGTAATACTTTTTTTTTTTTTACAAAAAAGATATCAGTATATTTATGAGACGAAAAGGCAGTAAAATAGAATTCATGGTTTCTCTAACACACTCAGTCTATAAGGGCCTAGAAAATTGCCTGCGTTGCAGCTAATTTTGGGTAACTTGCTCTGTTACAATCTATCACAGACCATGGAGAACTACAACTCAAATTACCAGTGCTAGCATTGCCACCATTATATCTATACCAGAGGATTCACGAACAGAGGCAATTCAATATAAACTTCATTACCTATAGAAATGTGTTTTTCAATTTGTAAAAGACAGTGAATGGAAGAGTCCATATTTTACAACATTAAAAGGCATTAAAGATCATAGACCATTGGATCATTACAGCAGTCATTTGGAAATAATGAAACCTAAATATAATTGTATTCATTTATTCAATGGCATATGCTTCTACAGTTCCAGATGCTGGTTAATCAACCTCCCAGCTTATATTAAATGACTGATTCTTTAAGTAGGCAAGAGCTGTTTTGTGAGGGCCACAAAGAATCCAGCACGAGTTGTAGGATAGAAAGAAATAACATTTATTTACATATAGCAGCAGCAGCAGCAGCAGCAGCAGCAGCAGCAGCAGCAGCAGCAGCAGCAGCAGCAGCAGCAGCAGCAGCAGCAGCAGCAGCAGCAGCAGCAGCAGCAGCAGCAGCAGCAGCAGCAGCAGCAGCAACTCCCTTGCTGCTCACTCCTCTCTAGCTGGTTCCAAACTGGCCAGCTCTATTTATGCAGAGAATCTGCTAATGATTTCTCCCCCCCCCCCCCCCCTCCCCCCCTCCCTCATTGGGTAAACTCATACTCTCTAAAGAGTGTGGGATTGCCATTAGTCCCCAGCCAGTGGTAAGCAGGCAGGTTATAACAAGCTCCAGAGTAGGGTTATTTTGAACTGCATGGGTGCCATACCTCATGGAATAAACATTACCACTACCCATCTCTCTTAGTTCTTTTTATACTGCGGAGTTTATTCACTGATCACCGCACAAGGGGACGAGGATGGCTTCCAAATAACCTCAGCTATCTTTTCTTCTTAATTGTTTCCTCAAATTAAAAAAAATGGGCAGTGTTTTCCGATCGTGCCAGTCCCGAGACTGGAAATTCCCGCCCGATGTCAACAGACCTATAGTCCGTCAAATTGTCCGGCCCATGGCTGCGATGATTCCCAGGGCTGGAAGCACCGGAACATTTACCCCTATATTTCCACAGATAAAGGCATTGGATAAGCCATGTTCATAAAAGGATCAAGAAGGAGAGCGCACAGATTTCAAGTGACTTGCGAAAGGAACAAATGTGACGTGAGAAAAACCTTTTCACACAATTAGTGGTTTGGGTATGGAATGCACTGCCTGGAAGTGTGGTGGAAGCAGGTTCAATTGAGGCATCAGATGATTACTTGAACAGAAATGGGGTAAAAGGGGAAAAGGCATGAGAATGCCATTGTCATGTTGAACGTTTGGAGAGCCGGTGCAGACACGGTGGGCCAAATGGCCTCCTTCTGCATCGTAACAGTTCTGTGATTTTTATGGTGCTTGCATTTTAAGTGGTAGTGAGTATTAGAGTATATGTGATCTACACATTTGGCTGCCATGCCCACCATCTACCCATTCGTCCCTGCCCTGTCACAATTTTACCATTGGCAGGCTGCCATTGCCCACCCGTGGACCAATTGAGGCCTTTAAGTAGCCATTTAATGCCCATTTAAGGGCCTCTCTGCCACTGGGATTTAACCAGTGACAGCAGAGAAACTCCCAAGTGTCCAGCCTGTCCAACGTTCTTGCCTGAGCCCATTGGAGAGTCCCCAATATAGCTCATCACCCCTGGTTCTCTTCCCCTCCCTGATCTGTGACCTGACCATCCTATTTCCCCACCCCTCTTGCCAGGGCCTTTTAACCTGTCTCCAGCGATATCCCCACAATCCACTTACCTTTCATTACTGCTCCGGGTCCACAGTGATGGGAACTACTGTAATCATAGTAGTGGCCGCCGTTCCAAGTGACGCTACTGGGACTGGAGACCTGTAGGCATCTGAATGGCTGGCAGTTCTCAGGAGTGGGGACTTCCTGCCCAGATGGCTCAAAAGTTTCACTTCAAGGTAATTAATGCTCGTCCAAGTATTAAATTCCTGAAAAGTGAATCGCTGGAGTAGGGTCGGCCTTGTTCCCCCCCCCCCCCTCCCCCAGCTTTCTCACCAGGGGCATGTGGTTTGCAGCATCCAATTAAATCCAGCCTCAAGAAGTTCCGAGTCATCTTTCACTCCAAAGGATGCTAAACTTTGTGTCTCAAACTTACTCATGGTCTGAATCTTACAATATTATTTTCTGAACCAAATCGATCTGAATAAATCAATACTATCTGCTTCCAACTCCTGAGGCATGATGTTCCCAAAAATTGACCACTTACTCACTAGATCAGCTTCAAACGTAGCTCCTCGTGTTCTCTGTTTGTTTTCTGTTCGGGGCAACTCTACACACTTTGCATTGGCTTGCCTCTTTAAAATGCTAAAAACAGTGATTAAAATTTCTCAGCCATCTCTTAGAAGTAAAACACCAGAGTTTTACTTCTATACTCAGCGTACAATGTTTTTGGAGGGGTGTTTCGCGACTTCAAAAGTTGAGTTATACGCTGGTGTCTATGACAATCATTTCTCATTATTTCTATATCTCCATGTCCTCAAACGATCTGGTTGCTCGGTTGTGCATCCTTTATATGGAGACCAGTGCCTATCAGAAAATGGACATGGAACATGGGAGGATGGAACAAAGAGGAAAGGGAAAGCATTCGTCAAAGGAATATAATGGGTGGGTTGTGTCAGGTTGTCAGGATGCAAGCCCAGAACTTCCCCACAGCCCAGGGGAAGCTCCAACAACAGCAGTTCTATAAATTAACTTAACTCTGGGGTTGATTCTCCAGGGCCGTTAGCCCTGACCGGGATTCCCGCTGGCCGGTTGAATCGGGCGTGAGGTGCAAAACGGGATTCTTGCCAGGCAACAAAACCCATTGCAGGACTCCCAGCCTGCTTTCCCTGGCGAGATCAGGTTCTAGCCCAGAAACAGCGAGAACCTCCTGATTAGGATAGCGAGAGTGAAATGGAATGCTGTCGCCTCCCAGGACGCTCCTGGGCCCCGTAGGTGTGATTCACTACTGGTTCCTAAAAGTGGAGAAAGGGCATTTCTCCACTAGGGACTCCAAAGTGGCAAATACCCCCTCTACACTTACCTCCAGGATGTCAAGGGGAGCTTCTCAGGGGAGGTGGGGGTCGGGGGTGGGGGGGGGGGGGGGGGGTGGTGGGGGGGGCTGGAGAGGTTTAGCGCAGGGATCTTTCTCATGTCGAGGTTTGTGTGACAAGTCTTCCCTCTGTAGGCTTGAAAATCTTTAAACTCTCCCAACATGACAACTTCAAAGATCTGGCAGATGAAGGTAAAAGTCTTCCCTCTGTAGCCTTCAAACCTTTGATGTCTCACCCAGCATGTCAACTTCAAAGATCTGCCATGTGAAGATAAATGTCCATCCTTTGATGTGTTGTAAACCTTTGAAGTTAATTATTCACATTCAATTTAATCCCCTTTATCTTTTTCAAGCCTCTGGGCTTGCTGAGAAGCCTAAAGCTTTGAACTACATTGTTCACATTCAATTTTACAGTCCATTACCTCTTACGAGCTTCTTGATTGACAGGTCCAGGCTATTTCAAAGCAGGGTTCAGCTTTGTTTGTTTTTCTAGCTCTTTGTGGTCCATTAACTCTGAAGTGATTGCTCTTTTGAACAGGTGTTGTTTCTAACAGCAGTTTTTTTTTAAACAAAAGCTGTTGCGTTGTTCTAGAGTCCTTCCTAGAAAAATCTGGTGCTCTGCCTGAGTGCTGCCCCTTGACACCCTGGCAACTCCAACCCGGCAGTGCCAACTTAGCAATTGCCTTGGATGGGGCCTGAAATGGGGGACTGATGGGGAGGTCCTAAATGGGGGTTCCTTTGGTGATCCTAAAGCGGGGTGTCATTCATTTGGGGGGGCCTTGTCAGTGATTTAGCGAGGGGTTTTGCCAACGATTTGTGGAGGGGGCTTGAATTAATCGGAGATCGTGGCGCCCTGATCTCAGAGGATCCAGCCTCGCTGATCCCAGAGCATGAATCACCCTGGCTCCAAAAAAATGTTTAAATATGAGTGCATTGAGATCGGGATCATGCCGATCCCCAAATTGCACCTCAATTTCAGCCAGAAACCACACTTCAGAAATATTTTGGGAGAATTGTAGCCTTTATATTTGAACACTCACATACAAGGAACAGAATTCCAGGTCTGCAAGACGATTCCGTGAGTGGGAAAAGCTGATGTTGCTTACAAACTTTGATGCGGAAGGTCAGAGGGGCAAATGCAGTAGCTCTTGTATCTGTGTCATGAGTAGGGTATCATGCAGAAGTTTAAATGCAGTTTGGAGCCAGGCCTTAATTGGAGAGGACCAACATGGCAGGAAGGTCGGTGAGAATAAACTCTGGGGAGAACCAGCTTTCCCAGCATTTTCCTAATCAAATCCAGGAATAATATAATGGGTTTCCTCTGCAACAAATATTCATATGATGACACTAACAAATAACATATTGTGTATCTGGGTAACTTTGAAACTACTGCTGTATAATTCAATTAGCAAGAAGATTGTCTCAATGCAATTATGACTGATGATGCTGTGGTCAACATACTTGCTCAAGGTCAATGCGTTGTTTTCATTTTATGGTGTTACCCAGCAACAGCGACAATCAATATTTTGTATATTACTCATTACTGTACACTCGCAATGCTCTGCTCCTTGCATCTAATTTTCAAGCACCCTCTCGAGCATACAGACTGGGAACTGGGGAACGCCACGGGAAGCGTTGCAACCCTGAGTGTTACCTAAGAAAGTGAGTCCCTGTCAGGAGCCAGAATTTACATTGCGGTGTTTTGAGCAGAGTTCGTGCATTGACACAACTTCAACCTTCATGATGGTGTTCATAATGCAGGGAAAAATCCCAAGGAAATTCCTGTAAACAAGAGCCGCCAAATATACATGCAGCATATGAAAGAAAATCTCCGCTCATTTGCGCAGGAATCCCATTAAACTAATAATCCACGCTACTTTGTCATCTCCAAAATATTAGAACATAGGGACAGAAGTCCAAAGATGTGCGGGTTAGGTGGATTGGCCGTGATAAATTGCCCTTAGTATCCAAAATTGCCCTTAGTGTTGGGTGGGGTTACTGAGTTATGGGGATAGGGTGGAGGTGTTGACCTTGGGTAGGGGGTAGGGTGCTCTTTCCAAGAGCCGGTGCAGACTCGATGGGCCGAATGGCCTCCTTCTGCACTGTAAATTCTATGTGAAGTAGACCTTTCAGCCTGCCATTCAATGAGGCCATGACTCCTCTGTATCTTAATTCCATCAAACTATCTTAATTCAGTAACCCTTGCTGAGCAAAAACCTATTGATCTCTAATTTAAAATTATTAATTGAGCTAGCATCCACAGGTTTTTATCAAATTTTCACACTTCTCCCAACCTATACATGAGGAAATATTTTGCTCCCGACTGGGTCTGGCTCTGATATTAAGGATCGGTGTTCCTCATCTCTGAATCCTTTTTTTAATTTAGAGTACCTAATTCTTTTTCTTTTCCAATTAAGGGGCAATTTAGAATGGCCAATTCACCTACCCTGCACATCTTTGGGTTGAGGGGGGTGAGACCCACTCAGACATGGGAAGAATGTGCAAACTCCACACGGACAGTGACCCGGGGCCGGGATCGAACCCGGTCCTCAGCGCCGTGAGGCAGCAGTGCTAACCACTGCACCACTGTGCCGCCCTATCCTTCAGCTTAATAGTGAATCCCTTACCAGCTGAAACATTGGAACGCCATCAATTATTTTCAATAACCTAAAAACTTCAGTCAGGTCACCTCTAACCTTCCATAGTGCAGCGAATACTAACTTAGTTCCAGTAATCTTTCCTCAGTGGAAGCCCTGGAACAATTCCTGTGATGCCACATTGCACTCGTTCCAAAGCTAATGTAAACTTTCTGAGGTGTGGTGCCCAGTACTGTACACAATACTCTAGATGTGACCTAACCAGAGCATTGCAAAGCTGTAGAAAACATGCTCACCCTTAGCTTCAAGGTGTTGATTTATAAAGGCTAATGTGTCATTAGCTTTCTTGATTATTTTTGTACCTGATTACTACATTTTAGTGTTCTGTCCACCGGGATTCCTAAATCTCTCCACTGTTGCTGGTATGAAACCATTGAATTAATACTTGGATCTGTTCTTTTTGGGTCCAAAATGGTTGAAATGGTTACCTGCATTGAAATCTACCTGCCGCTGTTTCATTCATTCATTTAATTTATCATAATAATCTTTATTGTCACAAGTAGGCTTACATTAACATTGCAATGAAGTTACTGTGAAAATCCCCTAGTCGCCACATTCCGGCGCCTATTCGGGTATACGGAGGGAGAATTCAGAATGTCCAAATTACCTAACAGACATTTTCGGGACTTGTGGAAGGAAACCGGAGCACCCGGAGGAAACCCACGCAGACACGAAGAGAACGTGCAGACTCCGCACAGACAATGACCCAAGCCGGGAATCAAACCTGGGACCCTGGGACTATGAAGCAACAGTGTTAACCACTGCTGCCTCAGAGTGCCGAGATCCCAGGTTCAATCCCTGCTCTGGGTCACTGTCCGTGTGGAGTTTGTACATTCTCCCCGTGTTTGCGTGGGTTTCGCCCCCCACAACCTAAAGATGTGCAGGGTAGGTGGATTGGCCACACCAATATATCATGCAGAAACCTGGACATCATCAAGAAGAGAGGAACAACGACGGGACATTATTGAGACACAGATGCTGAGATGGGCGGGCGGAGTAACAAGGAAGGAGAAAATCAGGAACCAGCACATCAGGGAGTCAGTGAAGATTGTGGGAGCATCAAGAAAGTAGATGAGAAGAGACTGAAATGGTTCGGGTCATTTGTGGAGGAGAGAAAGTGGTGAGGTCAACAATGGAAATGGGATTGCCAGGAATAATTAAATTTTAAAAATTCCAATTTAGGGGCAATATTGCGTGCAAATCCACCTACATTGCACATCTTTGGGTTGTGGGGATGAGATGCATGTAGACATGGGGAGAATGTGTAAACTCCACACAGACAGTGACCCGGGGCCGGGATAGAACCCAGATCCTCGGCGCCGTAAGGCAGCTGTGTTAACCACTGCGCCACTGTGCCGCCCAGACTGTCAGGATGAAGGCAAGGAGGAAGCCGTAAACCCAGATGGAAAGTTGCGGTGGTGAGAGAATTAAACATGGCAGGATTGGAAGAGGAAAATGGGTGACTGACAAGAAGAGATGGAAAAGGGAGATGTTATGAAACCTAAATTTACCTTAAATTAAGCGTGATGGTCAGGAGCTCCAAATTCCGACAAACTTCTGATTTCCCCCGCAAGCATAGACCAGGAGTGGGCTGTTCAAGCGCAATTCAGCAGATTTGCATCTTTAAGTTCTTCAGGCCCAGGGAATGCCTAATGTGTCTGTGCATAAAGAGAGAAAATAAAAAGTTAACAAAGGGCACGTGTTGATGCTGTCGAGCTTGATAGCTGAAGCGACCTCAAGATCCAAGAAGGCAGTTGAAAGTTGGTGAGTCTGTTTTGCAGGCCGTTAGGGACAACATGCTCCTTTGGAGTGGTAACATTCTGCTTGGTTCAGCTGAAGATCTGGAGTTGTGTTTGCGAGTTGGTGCTTGAGTGAGTATTCTGGAATCCAGAGGAACAGAATCTTGGGAGATGGTATTGAAACTCTGCGAGATGGACCGTTGCTGGAGCCGCCTGCGTTGGATGGACTTTTGGAGAGAATTCTGATATCTCCACTTTTCAAAGGTGAAGATTGGAATCCCTCATGAGAGGAATGGAGTTTCAGTGAGATTGGTTAACTCATAGTGTTACTGATATCTGGGTGGTTTGTTGAAAAATCCGTGGAATTTGATTTGGTCACATCTGTCATTTATTGTGCAGTTTGATGTTTTCGACCACAGTTTGTCTGTTGATTCATATGTACCGCATATTAACCCTGAATGTTAGAGCACCAGATAGATATTGTAAATTGTTTTAACTTTCAGACATTGAATAGTAAAGGTTTATTTTTGTTTATTCAACACCTACGGAATCTTGTGGCTTTACTCACTGAGTTTTGAATCCTACACTTTTGTCTACTTTAAATAAAATATTATTGATCCCGAACTGAATCTTACTAAAGACTTGGGGATCTGGTCAAGGATCATAACAATGATCAATCAGCATTCTGGCGACCCCAAGTAAAATGGGAGGAAGATGAAGTTGAAAACAAAGAAGGAGAGGCAATAGAAGTTGCTGATACTGCAGTGTAGGTCCTAGTGGGACACCAGTAGTCACTTCCTTCCAATTCAAGTACAAATCTGTTAGCCCTGCTTCTAGCTTTACTGCCACATAGTCATGTCAGCACTTTTCTTTTAAGTTATGTGAGCGGACTAAGTGGTACAAAATGTCAGAAAGCACAAGACAGTGTCCACTTGGCAATATACCAAGCGGCACGGTAGCACAGTGGTTAGCACTGTTGCTTCACAGGGGCAGGGTCCCAGGTTCGATTCCCAGCTTGGGTCACTGTCTGTGCGGAGTCTGCACGTTCTCCCTGTGTCTGCGTGGGTTTCTTCTGGGTGCTCCGGTTTCCTACCACAAGTCCTGAAAGACGTGCTATTAGGTCATTTGGATATTCAGAATGCTCCCTCTGATACCGAACAGGCGCCAGAATGTGGCGACCAGGGGCCTTTCACAGTAACTTCATTGCAGTGTTAATGTAAGACTACTTGTGACAATAAAGATTATTATTGTAACTTTCTTCTGTCTTCCCCCTGTCTTGTTATGCTCTTGGCGTAGCATAAGCTGCTTCCTTGATGTTCACTCTTCACTCTGACAAAGGAAGGTTCAGACGTGGAGATAACTTCAACACGTTTATTAAACTATTAACAATTCTCCTACTCGGATTCGCCTCTACTGTTAATCCTTCTATAGCTACTCAGACTGACGAACCAGTCTGCTACAATCCACGTGGTGGGTGTGATGTTCAATCAACCCTGTGTCTGTACTCACTGAGTGTCTCCACTGGAAAGAGGAAGATCATGTGTGCTGTGTCCTTTATATATGGGTTGGTGTAATGCCCCCCTGTGGTAGTGTCACCTCTGAGTGTATTGTGAATGCCTATTGGTTGTGTCCTATCTTACTGACCTATTGGTTGAGTATCTGTGTGTCATGTCGCTGGTGCTCCCTCTAGTGTCTAGCTAGTCTACGTGTACTTACATTAACCCCTTGTGTATCTACAGTGATGCATATCACCACACCCCCTTCACTAGAACTGCGTTGAGAGAGGCAGTCAAACCAATCTGGTTCACTAATGCCCTTTAGGAAAGACAATCTGCTATCCTTACCTGGTCTGGCCTACATGTGACCCCAGACCCACAGCAATGTGGCTGACTCTTAACCACCCTCTGAAATGGTCTGCAAGGCCATTCAGTTCATGGGCAGTTAATGATGGGCAACAAATGCTGGCCTTGCGCACATCTAATTAAAGAATAACGTTCTCGGAGACAGTGTTGAAATTAGTCAGCAGGAAAAGTACATCCAGGACAAACAAAAAGCAAGAGCATAGTTGACATTATCTTGATGTTTACCAAACACTGAAAACCTATCAGAGTTTGTTTGAAGTGCTTTCCTTGTTGTCTTCAGAATCTGATACTGTCCTAATTCCCAACGTCTATGGAAATAAAAGCTCTCAACACAGGTTTTGTAATCATAAGAGGCCACTGATGAATGTGGCCAAGAAAGAAAAAGATTAACCTTCCAAACATATCTGAAGACAGATGCATTTGATAAATACTCCTAAACATCCTGTACTGTAATTATGTCCACTGCTGAATCAGAGTTTTCATCTCCACAGGAAATATTGGAGATACAACTCTAGTTGCACACAATTATTCTTGTACTACCAAGAATAACGGTGCACAAAAGATTCAGTAAGGCTTATTGATGAGAGTTTGAACAGAATTTAAGCCAGCCCATTGCAGGGGAAATATGGTGGCCTGGGCCATTAAATCATGGGGGAGACCTCCCACGATTAAGCCAGTGGCGGAAAGGGGCCGATATGCGCAACTCATAGAACATAGAACAGTACAGCACAGAACAGGCCCTTCGGCCCTCGATGTTGTGCCGAGCAATGATCACCCTACTCAAACCCACATATCCACCCTATAGCCGTAACCCAACAACCCCCCCTTAACCTTACTTTTTAGGACACTACGGACAATTTATCATGGCCAATCCACCTAACCCGCACATCTTTGGTCTGTGGGAGGAAACCGGAGCACCCGGAGGAAACCCACACACACACGGGGAGGACGTGCAGACTCCGCACAGACAGTGACCCAGCCGGGAACCGAACCTGGGACCCTGGAGCTGTGAAGCATTTATGCTAACCACCATGCTACCGTGCTGCCCGCATGCAGTGTGACATCAATCACTCCTCTTTTTTTTTAATATAAATTTAGAGTACCCAATTATTTTTTTCCCAATTAAGGGGCAATTTAGCATGGCCAATTCACCTTCCCTGCACATCTTTGGGTTGTGGGGGTGAATCCCACGCAGACATGGGGAGAATGTGCAAACTCCACACGATCAGTGACCCAGGGCCGGGATTTGAACCTGGCTCCTAATCATGCCTCTTTAATAAACTACACAAGACACCAATTATTCCTGATTCCACTAGAATTTAGTGGTGGCTCAAGGATGGGACGCACGGTAGCACAGTGGTTAGCACTGTTACTTCACAGCGCTAGGGTCCCAGGTTCGATTCCCGGCTTGGGTTCACTGTCTGCGCGGAGTCTGCACGTTCTCCCCGTGTCTGCGTGGGTTTCCTCCGGGTGCCCAAAAGATGTGCTTGTTAAGTGAATTGGTCTTTCTGAATTCTCCCTCAGTGTACGCGAACAGGCGCCAGAGGGTGGTGACTAGGGGATTTTCACGGTAACTTCATTGCCGTGTTCATGTAAGCCTATTTGTGGCACTAATAAAGATTATTATTATTATTAGGTGGGAGTCGCACGGCATTCCCATGCTGCCAGCAAACCTAACTGAGTTTGCCTGTGGCCTCCAGGCAATCAGTGATTGGTCGAGGAACTCAGCTTCAGGAAGTGGGAGGTAGGAGGAGGAACTGAAAGCCACATCCTTGTCCTTGCCTCTGACTTTGCTCCCTCGCCTTTGCCAACTATCTGCCCCCTCACTCACCTGTATCCAGGGATCCAATGATGAACCCTGGCGAAGCCCTTAGGGCATTATGACAGCAGCCACCACTCTTAGAGAGTTGCCAGCCTCTGATTGGGCAGCAGCTCTCGGCAGGTGAGATTACAAGATGTCCTAACTCCCAGAGAGGGCCTGTCCCTGGCTCGTTGGGCACTTAATTTTGATGTTACTCTCCCAACGGTGGGGTTCCCAACGGTTCTCCAATCGGTGGGCGTGACCCCTGTCGCCCACATAAAATCCTGTCTATTATGTTAAGGTCCCATCTCTCTGTTCAAGTAGAGCCAAAAGATCCTATTGTACAATTTGAGAAAAGTAGTTCTTCCAGTGACCTGGTCCACATTTAACCTTTAACAAGACACCAGAAGTCAGATTAATTGGTCATTTATCTCGTTTGGAATCTTCCCGTACACAATCCCGTGGCTGATCCATTTGCCTATAGGACAACAGCACGATTCAATAGTGCTTAATTAGTTGTGAAGCACGTTAGGCTATAAAATTTACTTGAATTATATCGAAAATGAGATACTTCACTTATATGGAGAGACCAGAGAAGCTGAAATAGCTCTCCTGAGAGCAGAGAAGGTGAAAGGGACATTTGATGGAGGTGTTCATCATCCTGAATTATTTGGATTGGAGTAAATGAGGAGAAACTGTTTCCACTGCAAGAAGTGAAAAGAGAAAATACTGGAAATACTCAGCCGGTCTGGCAGTATCTGTGGAGAGAGGAAAAAATTAATACTGAAGGTCACTGACCTTCCTTCAGAACTGGGCCACTGGCTAAGCTGCCAGGTCACAAATCAAGTCCCCCCACAAGACAAGTTTGGGGAGGTGGGGCATATAATTGGAGAGGGTGCGAGGGGGGGAGGTGGTTGCTTGGGGGAACCTTGCCACCTACCCGCCTCAATTATATCCAGGGTGGAAAGACTTGTGGGTGGCCTTTCATTCCGACACTAACTGAGACCATTAAATTGGCCATCAATTCCCAGTTACGGGACTCATCCAACTAGTTGCAGGCATTGAGGGGAGGGTCTCTTGTTGTCAGGCACTCAGTGCCTGATCAAGGTAACCGGCTCTGGGAACATCGGGAGCCCTCCGAGAGCCAGACCCTGTCCTTTCGTCCACCCTGATGCCCTCCTCCCCAGCTAGCGAGACCCTCCCCTCAATCATCATCCTGCCCTCACTCACCTTTATCCTGGAACCCTCCCTGTTCCTGGTCTCTGCTGGATTCATTACTGGCAGATACCACTGTCCTGCCTATGGCACTGACCATAATGAGGAGCTGCCAGCTTCTGACTGGTTGGCAGCTCTCAGTGGGCCGGGGGGGGGGGGGGGGGGGGGGTTGCAGTCTAAGGGTTGGGGGATGATGGTGGAGATTTCTGCCCTGGGGTCGGTGATCCGATTTACACTTAATGTGACATGTCATCCCCAAGGAAGATTTCCAGCTGGCAGACAAGATCCCATTAGTTGGATTAAATTCTGCACCGTGTGACATCTCCAAGAGTAACTATCTTTGTTTTGGGTTTTTTTTTTATTTTTGTGTTTGTTTTGTTTTTTTGCGGGCAGCAAGTTATCTTTGTATCATTTAGCAGAATCACCAATGTTAGAGGGTTCACTTGGGAGAGTAGTAGCAGTATATATATAAATGTTTTTAAGGGTCGAATGGGTGTTTAATCTTTTCTTTTTTGTTTTTCCCTTTAAATCAGGAGTTCTGAGCAGAGGGGATAGAGGCTACGGCAGTTGCATGCTCCTCCTGTAGGATGTGGCTGGTGAGGGACACCACCAGTGTCCCCGCTGACTCCACCTACGGGAAATGCAACCAACTCCAGCTCCACAGAGACCGCGTTAGGGAACTGGAGATAGAGCTGGATGAACTTTGGATCATCCGGGAGGCAGAGGGGGCGATAGAGAAGAGTTACAGGGAGGTAGCCACACCCAAGGTGCAGGACAAGAGTGGCTGGATTACAGTCAGGGGAAGGAAAAGGAACGGGCAGACAGTGCAGGGATCCCTCGTGGCCGTTCCCCTTCAAAGTAAGTATACCGCTTTGGATGCTGTTGGGGGGATGAGCTACCGGGGGAAGTCCCGAGCGGCCAGGTCTCTGGCACTGAGCCTGGCTCTGTGGCTCAGAAGGGAAGGGGGGAGAATAGAAAAGCAATAGTGATAGGAGACTCAATGGTAGGGGAACGCATAGGAGATTCTGTGGTCGCGAATGAGACTCCCAGAAGGTATGTTGCCTCCTGGATGCCAGGGCCAGGGATATCTCGGATCGAGTCTACAGGATTCTTAAGGGGGAGGGGGAGCGACCAGAAGTCATGGTGCACGACATAGCTAAGAAAAGGGATGAGGATCTAAAAAGTGATTTTAGGGAGTTAGGTTGGAAGCTAAAGAGCAGCACAAGCAGAGTAGTGATCTGAGGATTGCTGCCGGTGCCAAGCTGCAAGTGAGGCAAGGAACAGAGAGCGAGTGCAGCTGAACACATGGCTACAGGGCTGGTGCAGGAAGGAAGGCTTCAGATATGTGGATCATTGGGATATCTTCTGGGGTAAGTGGGACCTGTACGTGAAGGACGGATTGCACCTAAACTGGAGGGGCACCAATATCCTGGGTGGGAGGTTGGCGAGAGCTCTTCGGGAGGGTTTAAACTAGTTTGGCAGGGGGATGGGGACCAGAGCTATGGATCGGAGGATAGAGCAGCTGTTGAACAGGTAGAAATAGTATGCAGTGAGTCTGTGAGGAAGGACAGACAGTTGATAGGGCAAAGTTGCACTCAGTGGAATGGGTTAAAGTGTGTCTGTTTCAATGCAAGGTTGTGTCAGTAATAAGGGAGATGAACTTAGAGCATGGATCAGTACTTGGAACTACGATGTTGTGGCCATTATGGACACATGGATTTCACAGGGGCAGGAATGTTTGTTAGATGTTCCGGGGTTTTCAGAAGAATAGGGAGGGAGGGTGTGGCACTGTTAATTAGGGAGGGCATCACAGCTACAGATAAGGAGGTACTTGAGGAGGGTTTGTCTACTGAGTCAGTATGGGTGGAAGTCAGAAACAAGAAAGGAGCAGTCACTTTACTGGGAATTTTCTATAGACCTCCCAATAGCAGCAGAGGGATAGAGGAACAGATTGGGCAGAAGTAACAGAGTTGTTGTCATGGGTGACTTCAACTTCCCTAATATTGACTGGAACGTCCTTACTGCAAATGGCTTGGATGGTTCAGATTTTGGCAGGTGTGTACAGGAAGGTTTCCTGACAAATATGTAGATAGGCCGACTAAGGGGGAGGCCATATTGGACTCGGTGCTCGGCAACGAACCAGGCCAGGTGTCAGATGTCTCGGTGGGAGAGCATTTCGGTGACAGTGACCACAACTCCTTGACCTTTACCATAGAGAGGGATAGGAACATACAGTATGGGAATGCATTTAATTAGGGGAGGGGAAATTATACTGCTATTAGACAAGAACTGAGGAGCATAAAGTGGGAACAACTGTTCTTAGGGAAATGCACAAGAGTATTGTGCGGGTTGTGTAAGGAGCACTTGCTGCGAGTGCTGGATAGTTTTGGTCCCACTGAGATGTGGAAGGAATGGTAAGGTGAAGGAGCCTTGGATGACAAGGGAAGTGGAGCTTCTAGTCAAGAGGAAGAAGGAAGCTTACGCAAGGTTGAGGAAGCAAGGATCTGGCACGGCTCTAGCAGGTTACAAGGTAGCCAGGAAGGAACTCAAAAATGGACTGAGGAGAGCTAGAAGGGGGCATGAAAAAGCCCTGGCAGGGAGGATTAGGGAAAACCCCAAGGCATTCTACACTTATGTGAGAAATAAGAGGATGATCAGATTGAGAGAAGGGCCGATCAGAGATAGTGGAAGGAACTTGTGCCTAGAATCTGAGGAGATGGGGGAGGCCCTAAATAAATATTTTGCTTCAGTATTCACTAGAGAGAGGGACCTTGTTGCTCATGAGAATAGTGTGGACCAGGTTAATAGACTCAAACAGGTTGATATTAAGAAGGAGAATGTGCTAGAAATTTTGAAAAGCATCAGGATAGATAAGTCCCCTGGGCCTGACGGGATATACCCAAGGTTACTACGGGAAGCGAGGGAGGAGATTGCTGCGCGTTGGCGATGGTCTTTGCGTCCTCATTCTCCACTGGAGTAGTACCGGATGATTGGAGGGAGGAGAATGTTGCTCTCCTGTTCAAGAAAGGGAATAGAGAACTCCCTGGGAATTACAGACCCATCAATCTTACGTCTGTGGTGAGAAAACTATTGGAAAGGATTCTGAGAGATAGGATGTATGATTATTTAGAAAAACATAGCTTGATTAAAGATAGTCAGCATGGCTTTGTGAGGGGCAGGTCATGCCTCACAAGCCTCATTGAATTCTTTGAGGATGTGACGAGACACATTGATGAAGGTCGGGCAGTGAAAGTGGTGTGTATGGATTTTATGATGTGGAGATGCCGGCGTTGGACTGGGGTGAGCACAGTAAGAAGTCTTACAACACCAGGTTAAAGTCCAACAGGTTTGTTTCAAACACGAGCTTTCGGAGCACGGCTCCTTCTTCAGGTGAATCCTTCTTCAGATTCACCTGAAGAAGGAGCCGTGCTCCGAAAGCTCGTGTTTGAAACAAACCTGTTGGACTTTAACCTGGTGTTGTAAGACTTCTTACTGTGTATGGATTTCAGTAAGGCATTTGATAAGGTTCCCCATGGTAGGCTCATTCAGAAAGTTAGGGGGCATGGGATACAGGGAAATTTGGATGTCTGGATACAGACTTGGCTGGCCGAAAGAAGACATCGAGTGGTAGTGGATGGAAAGTATTCCGCCTGGAGATCGGTGACCAGTGGTGTCCCGCAGGGATCTGTTCTGGGACCTCTGCTCTTTGTGTTTTTTATAAATGACTTGGATGAGCAAGTGGAAGGGTGGGTTAGTAACTTTGCCAATTACGTGAAGGTTGGGGGGGTTGTAGATAGTGTTGAGGGCTATTGCAGGTTTCAACAGGACATTGACAGGATGCAGAGCTGGGCTGAGAAGTGGCAGATGGAGTTCAACCTCGATAAAGGTGAAGTGATTAATTTTGGAAGGTCGAATTTGAATGCTGAATACAGGGTTAAAGGAGGGATTCTTGGAAGTGTGGGAACAGAGGGATCTTGGGGTCCAGGTACATTGATCCCCAAAGTTGCCTCCCAGGACTTCCGGTGGCGGCTATGAAGGAGTAGGTCGCACATTTGGTGGCTCCCACTCGGGTCGGAACTTTGGACCTTTTTCCCTGATTTTTTGTCGGATCTGAAGTAGAAAATTGATGTTAGATGCAATTGTGAAGAGGAATCCTACATCAGTGCATGGAGAAGCGAACCAGGAGTGCTCGCAAAGGAAGAAATAGGCAATGGAGAAGGCTTGGGCTGAGGCCACAACGGCAGAAAGCATGGCGGAGGAGAGGAGTTCTGGCTTGACGACTCAGCGATCGACAGAGTAGTTGATGCAGTTTATACAGGAGGGCTTCGCCAAGCAGAAACAGCAATGTTTGGACCCGACTAAGGAGTCGATTGCGCGACTGGGACTCAGACTGGATGCTCAAGATCAGGCGATCCAGAAAGTGGAGAAGGCACTAACTGAGCAGGAGGAACATCAAACTGCGGTGGAGTTGGAGGTGGGGATGCTGAGAGACCAACAGAAAAGGCTCCTGGTGAAGGTGGAGGACCTAGACTCTAGAGAATAGGCCCCGCCGGCAGAACCTGAGAATTGTGGGTCTCCTGGAGGGGTCCGAAGGAACGGACGCAGAGGCATTCATAGCGGCTATGTTTGAGAAGCTACTGGGGGAGAGTACGTTCTCCCAACCCTTGGAAGTGGGCAGGGCGCACAGAATGCTAGCGAGGAAGCCGCGTATGGGTGATCCTCCGAGGCAATGGTGGTGAGATTCAACAGGTACCTGGACAAGGAGTGCATTCTACGGTGGGCCAGGCAAATGCGGAGCTGCAAATGGGAGAATAGTGTTCTGCGTATATATCAGGATCTGAGAGCGGACATGACCAGGAGAAGAGCAGGGTTCAACCAGATAAAATCAACCCTTTTTAAGAAGAAGGTAAAGTTTGGACTACTGTACCCGACCCGTATTTGAGTTACGCACGAAGAGCAACATTTCTATTTCGAGTCACCCGAGTAAGCGATGCACTTCGCGAGAAGGAAAGGGCTGGTATCAGACTGAGCTGTTTGTACTGAACTTTGCTGCAGTGCTCATGTGTTTTTTTTCTCTTCTCTTCAGTTACGTTTTTTTTTAAAAGAATAGTTTTTGTCTTTGGAGGTTACTTGTAATGCCTTTTGTATTGAGTTGGGGTCTGCGGACAAGCTGCTTGGGTTCAAATTTGCATTTGCACTGATGGGGGGATAGAGGTGTGAATGTTAGATGTTAGATGTTTGATCTTCTTTTTGATTTTCTTTGCATCTTTCTTTTGGGCAATTGGGTTGGGATTGTTTCCGTTTGCTTATGTGTGTCCGAGCGGGGCGGAGGGAACAATAGGTGGGAAAATATCTGGCGCCATGGGCGGGGGCCACCAAGCTAGCTGGGCGGGCTAGCTCACAGAAACGCAGTGGGGGGTGAGCAGATGGTATGCTTGTTGGAGGGGGCTGTGTGTATAGTGCTGTTACTAGAGGGGGTGGGGGGGAAATGTTCTGCTGACGGGTGACGGACATTTGCTGTGGAATAAAAGGGAGATCGGGGACGGAGGCTACTGGGGGCGGGCCTGCGGATGTGTGGGGTGTACGCTGGAGACTGGCCCAAGAAAGGGGATGGCTGATCGGTGGGGGGGGGGGGGAGCCTCCCAACCAGGCTGATTACATGGAATATAAGAGGGCTAAATGGGCCGATTAAGAGGGCACGCGTGCTCGCGCATTTGAGGGGACAGAAGGCGGACGTGGCAATGTTGCAGGAGACGCACCTTAGAGTAACTGACCAGGTCAGACTAAGGAAGGGATGGGTCAGACAGGTTTTTCACTGGGGGCTGGACTCTAAGACTAGAGGTGTCGTGATCCTGATTAATAAGTGAGTGTATTTCGAAGCAGAAAGAAAAGTTGCGGACGTGGGGGGTCGGTGCATAATGGTCAGTGGAAAGCTGGAGGAGCTGCCGGTAGTACTCGTGAATGTGTACGCATGAATTGGGATGATGTGGGGGAGATCCCAGACCTGGATTCACATAAGCTGGTTACCGGGGGGGGGGCACTTCGACACAGTCATTAACCCAGGGCTAGACCGATCTAGCTCAAGGACAGGCAGGGTACCAGCAATGGCAAAGGAGCTGAAGGGGTTTATGGAACAGATGGGTTTGGGGGGGGGGGGGGTGGACCCATGGAAATTTGGGCAGCCGAGAGTGAAGGAGTTTTCCTTCTACTCGCACGTGCATAGGGTGTACTCCCGGATTGACTTTTTTATCCTTGGCAGGGCTTTACGACGGGGGTAGTGGACACTCAGCGATCATGATCTCGGATCATGCCCCGCACTGGGTGGACCTGCAGGTGAGCAAGGAGGGTGGCCAACGCCGGCACTGGAGGCTGGACATGGGACTTTTAGCGGATGAGGAGGTGTGTGGGCGGCTGATGAAATATATCGAGAGCTATTTGGAAGTCAACAACACGGGGTACGTTTCGGCTGCGGTGGTCTGGGAGGCACTGAAGGCGGTGGTCAGAGGGGAGCTGATCTCGATACGGGCCCACAGGGAGAAGGCAGACAGAGCAGAGAAGGACCGACTGATAAAGGAAAAACTACAGGTCGACAGGAGGTATGAGGAGACCACAGAGGCAGGGCTTATAAGGGAACGATGGAGGCTACAGGTGGAGTTTGGCTTGTTAACTACAGGGAGGGCGGTAGAGCAGCTGAGGAAGGTGAGGGGGGCGATCTGTGAATATGGGGAGAAGGCCAGTAGAATGCTTGCGCAGCAGCTTAGAAAGCGGGAGGCGGCCAGGGAGATTGGGAAAGTAAGGGACAGAAATGGTAACCTGGTCGGAGATTCAGCAGGGGTCAATAAGGCGTTCGAGGAATTCTACAGCAGAATATATGAGTCGGAACCCCCCAGCTGGGCCGGAGGGGATGAGGCAATTCCTAGAGGGGCTGAGATACCCGAAGGTGGATGAAGACTTGGTAAAAGGGCTGCGGACCCCGATCAGGTTGGAAGAGATAGCAGATGGGCTGAAGGCCATGCAGTCGGGTAAAGCCCCGGGTCCGGATGGGTACCCAGTGGAATTTTACAAAAAGTTCTCTGGGATGCTGGGGTCGCTGCTGATGAGGACATTCAATGAGGCAAGAGAGAGAGGGGGGCTTCCCCCGACGATGTCACAGGCCACTATCTCATTGATCCTGAAGCGGGATAAGGACCTGGAATTATGCGGGTCCTACAGACCGATCTCCCTACTAAATGTAGACGCCAAATTGTTGGCTAAGATCTTGTCCTCAAGGATTGAGGACTGCATCCCAGACTTGATTGGGGAGGACCCGACATGATTTGGTAAGGGGAGGCAGTTGGTGGCCAACGTAAGAAGGTTGCTGAATGTGATCATGATGCCCCCATAGGGTAGGGACGTAGAGGTAGTTGTCGCAATGGACGCACAGAAGGCATTTAATCAGGTGGAATGGGAATATCTGTCTGAGGTATTGGGGCGGTTTGGCTTTGGGAGGGGCTTCATTGACTGGGTCAGGCTGCTGTATCAGGCGCCCATGCAAGTGTTCGGACGAACAGGTTGACATTGTGCTATTTTAGGCTGCACTGGGGGACGAGGCAGGGATGCCCCCTCTCCCCGCTGTTGTTCGCACTGGCCATAGAACCGCCTGCAATTGCGTTGAGAGCCTCAAAGGGCTGGAAGGGGCTGGTCCGGGAGGGGGGGGGGGGGGGGGGGAGGTGTGTGGAGCACAGAGTCTCGCTATACGTGGACGACCAGCTCTTATATGTGTTGGACCCATTGGAAGGGATGGAAGAAATTAGGGGGATTCTGGGGGATTTTGGCCGGTTTTCGGGTTATAAATTGAACATGGGGAAAAGCGAGATGTTCGCTATCCAGGAAAGGGGGCAGGAGAGGCGATTGGGGGAGCTGCCGTCTAGAGTGGTAGGGGGAAGCTTTCAGTACCTTGGCGCGGAAATGGGAACGGCTACACAAGCTAAATCTGGCCCGACTAGTAGACTAAATGAAGGAGGATTTTCGGAGATGGGACATGCTCCCGTTGTCACTGGCTGGGAGGGTACAGGCAGTGAAAATGACGGTTCTCCCGAGATTCCTGTTGTTTTTCAGTGTTTCCCCACCTTTATTCCTCGGTCCTTTTTTAAACGGGTTAACAAGGTGTTCTTGGGTTTTGTATGGGTGGGTAAGACCCTGCGAGTAAAAAAGGGGGTGCTGGAGCGCAGCCGGGGCGAGGGCGGGCTGGCACTCCCAAACTTTAGTAATTATTACTGGGCAACGAATATAGCCATGATTAGGAAGTGGATGGTTGGGAGGGGGGGAGCGAGTCGAGGCGGCATCTTGTCAGGGCACTAGTTTGGGGGCATTGGTAATGGCGCCTCTGCCGTTCCCGCCGGCACGGTACTCCCGTGGTGGTCGCGGCCCTGGGGGCAATGGAGGAGACATGTGGGATCAGAGGGAGCATCGGTCTGGTCCCCAATTTGCGATAATCACCAGTTTGCCCCGGGGAGGTTAGATGGAAGGTTCCGGAGGTGGCAGAGAGCAGGGATTGAGAGGATGGCCGATATGTTCACAGAGGGGAGCTTTCCCAGCTTGAGGGAACTGGAGGTGAAATTTGAACTGACAAGAGGGAATGAATTTCGGTACCTGCAGGCACGAGACTTCCAACGCAGGCAGGTCTCAACCTTCCCGCTCCTACCACCAAGGGGGATACAGGACAGGGTAGCTTCCAGAGTGTGGGTGGGAGAATGGAGGGTTTCATTTATAAGGAGCTTATGGGGTCAGAGGAAACACAGACCACCTATCCTGCACATCTTTGGGTTGTGGGGGCGAAACCCACACAAACACAGGGAGAACGTGCAAACTCTACACGGACAGTGACTCAGAGCCGGGATCGAACCTGGGACCTTGGTGCCGTGAGGCTGCAGGGCTAACCCACCGTGCCGCCCCTGTCGACCTTGAGTTGACGTGTAGGGCGCGATCTACCAGCCGCGTCCCGGCGGAATCGGGGCGGGACACGGCCGGTAGATTCTGGCAGAGGCCTCCCTCAGGGATTCCCGACAGTCGATACGTCATGTGAGATCCAACTAGATCTCACGAGACCTTGCAATCTGGGTCCCGCCCACAATGGGCTGTAGCCTGGCTCGCACGGCTAAGTGAGTTTAAGAATCCACTAAAGCCGTGCTGAGTCCGGGTCGTTCAGCCACCTATCGGCCTCGCCGAGACCCCCCAGCTGGGCGCTGTTTAGCATTGGTCTCCACAAATGGTACCTGGGGAGGGGGGGTTCCCAGATGATCGAAGGCCCCCGGGGGTCGGCCTCCCAGCAGGGTAGCATCCTGGCACTGCTGATACCACCTGGGCAACTCGGCACTGCCAGCTTAGTACCCTGGAAGGGGCACTGCCAGGGTGCCACACTGGCAGTGTTAAGGTGCCAAGCTGGCATTGTGCCCACACCAGGAGATCAGGCCCAGGATGCCCAGCCAGTATGTGGTGGAATGCAGGGAGGGGGGGGGGGGGGCTCAAGGACTCCCCCAAAGGGTGAGTTGGGGCGTTGGGGAATGAGATATCTGGGGGGTCTTCCTGCATTGACAAGTGGAGCTCCCCAGCGCTGGAAATGATGCTAAGTGCAGCCTCGGGGGCGTTCCCCATCTGCATGGCAGGGTCAACTGGCTCTCCTCCACCACATCCAGGAGTCTCACAGGCTTGGCTGCCGCAAAATGTGGGGCCATGAGTCTTGCTGGCTGGGATGGTGTGTGTGGGGAGTGAATTGTTTATATGCGGCTTCAGCTTGTCAGCCTCCGAGTGTAAATCGTGAAACCAGCGAATCCGGCACCGTTTCTTTTTTTTTAAATAAACAATTTTATTGAGGTAGTTTTTGGCTTTGTAAACAGTTACAGACATCAACAGAAAGAAAGCAAAAAAGGCAAAAATGTGCAAACATCCATGTACTTTCAATACTTCCATCGTAACATACTGCACAAGCCCGCTCCTCTCCCACCGGTACTACCCGCCATATTTTCCCTCCTACTCTACTCTACCCCCCCTCCCCCCTCCCCCCCCACCCCCTGCTGATGCTCACTCTCCCGCAAATAAGTCAATAAATGGCTGCCACCTCCGGGCGAACCCCTGTACAGATCCCCTCAAGGCGAACTTAATTTTTTCCATACCTAGGAAACTCGACATGTCCGTAAGCCACAACTCAGTCTTCGGGGGCTTTGAGTCCCTCCACGCCAATAGTATTCGTCGCCGGGCTATCAGGGAGGCAAAGGCCAAACATCGGCCTCTTTCTCCCCCTGGACTCCCGGGTTTTCTGAAACCCCAAAAATTGCCACCCCTGGGCTCATCACCACCCTTGTTTTTAGCACCCGGGACATAATCCCCGCAAATCCCTCCCAGTACCCCCTCAGCTTAGGGCATGCCCAAAACATGTGAACGTGGTTCGCTGGTCCTCCCGCGCACCTAGCGCATTTGTCCTCTATCCCAAAGAATTTGCTCATCCGAGCCACCGTCATATGGGCCCGGTGAATGACCTTAAATTGAATCAGCCCGAGCCTAGCACATGTCGCGGTCGAATTTACCCTACTCAGGGCCTCTGCCCACAGCCCGTCCTCCATTTCCCCGCCTAGCTCCTCCTCCCATTTAAGTTTCAGTTCCTCTGTCTGGGACCCTTCCTCCCTCATGAGCACCTTATAAATACCCGAGACTCTACCCCCCCTTCTTCCCCCCGAGAGACTATTCTGTCGAGGATCCCCATTGGCGGGAGGCGCGGGAAAGATGGGACCTGTCTACGAACAAAGTCCCGCAACTGTAGGTATCTAAAATCATTTCCCCTTACCAACCCAAATTTCTCCTCCAAGCTACTCAAACTCGCAAAGCTCCCTTCCAGGAACAT
This sequence comes from Scyliorhinus canicula, assembly GCF_902713615.1. Taxonomy (NCBI): domain Eukaryota; kingdom Metazoa; phylum Chordata; class Chondrichthyes; order Carcharhiniformes; family Scyliorhinidae; genus Scyliorhinus; species Scyliorhinus canicula. Next base: position 257,335,915 of record NC_052148.1, on the reverse strand, counting down.
ATCACCCACCCTTCCCGCCCCTGCTCGCCGCCATACTCGGAACCCCCCATCCATTCTGGCGGGGGCAAACCGATGGTTATCGCAGATTGACGCCCAGACAGACGCCCCCATCTCCCCTACATGCCTCCTCCACTGCCCCTATATCCGCAGGGACGCCACCACTACCGGGCTGGTGGTGTACTTGGCCGGCGGCAGCGGTAGAGGAGCCGTGACCAGGGCTTCCAAACTGGAGCCCCTGCACGAAGCCGCCTCCACCCGCTCCCAAATAGACCCCGTACCCACCATCCACTTCCTTATCATAGCAATGTTGGCCGCCGAGTAATAATTAATCAGACTCGGCAAAGCCAGCCCTCCCCCGCTGCGGTTCCTCTCCAACATCGCCTTCTTCACCCGCGGGGATTTTCCCGCCCAGACAAAGCTCATGATCATCCCGTTAACTCTTTTGAAGAAGGACTGTGGGATAAAGATCGGGAGGCACTGAAAAATAAACAGAAATCTAGGGAGGATTGTCATCTTTACAGTCTGCACCCTCCCTGCCAGCGACAGCGGGAGTGCATCCCATCTCCGAAACTCTCCCTTCATTTGCTCCACCACCCTGGCCAAATTTAACTTATGCAGCCTGCCCCAGTCTCATGCCACCTGGATTCCCAAATACCGGAAATTTTCCTCAACCAGCCTAAACGGTAGCGCTCTCAATCTGTTCTCCTGGCCCCTTGCCTGGACCACAAACATTTCACGCTTGGCCGTATTTAATTTGTATCCTGAGAACTGGCAGAACTTCCTCAGCCTTCCCAGTATAGTTCCCATCCCGGCCACTGGGTCCAACACGTACAGGAGCAGGTCGTCTGCATAAAGAGAGACCCTATGTTCTACCCCGCCCCTCACCATCCCCTTCCATCCCTCTGCGGCTCTCAGCGCAATCGCCAGCGGCTCTATGGCCAGCGCAAACAGCAGCGGGGAGAGCGGGCAGCCCTGTCTGGTCCCTCGGTACAGCCTAAAGTACTCCGACACTTCTCTGTTAGTCCTGACGCTGGCCCTCGGGGCCTGATATAATAATTTGATCCAATCCCTCCCCGAACCCAAACCGTCCGAGCACCTCCCATAGATATTCCCACTCCACCCGGTCAAAGGCCTTCTCGGCGTCCATTGCCACCACTACCTCCACCTCCCTACCCACCGGGGGCATCATTATCACATTAAGTAATCTTCTCAGGTTGGCCGCCAGCTGCCTACCTTTCACGAACCCAGTTTGGTCCTCCCCAATCACCTCCGGTACGCAGTCCTCCATTCTAACCGCCAGTACCTTTGCCAGGAGCTTGGCGTCAACATTAATCAGGGAGATTGGCCTGTAGGACCCGCACGCCTCCAGGTCTTTACCCCGCTTCAATATCAGTGATATAGTGGCTTGCGACATTGTCGGCGGCAGGGTCCCTCTGTCACTTGCCTCATTAAAAACCCTCACCAAGATCGGGCCCACCAGCTCAGAAAACTTCCTATAGAACTCTACTGGGTATCCATCCGGCCCCGGGGCTTTCCCCGACTGCATGGCCTTTAGGCCCCCCAATACCTCCTCCGCTCTAATCGGGGCCCCCAGCTCATCCACTCGCCCCCCCCACCTACTGTTGGGAAGGTTAACCCGTCCAGAAACCTTTTCATCTCCTCCGGTTCTTCCGGCGGCTCCGAAGTATACAGCTTGCGATAGAAGTCTCAGAATACCTTATTCAATCCTGCCGGGTCCTCCACTTTGCGCCCCTCCCCATCCATCACTCTACCTATTTCCCTGGCCGCCTCCCTCCTCCTGAGTTGCTGCGCTAACAGTCTGCTAGCCTTTTCCCCATACTCGTACACCACGCCCCTCACCTTCCTAAGCTGTTCCACGGCCCTGCTCGTGGATAGTGCCCCCAGTTCCGCCTGTAGTCTCTGCCTCTCCCTGAGTAAACCTCCCCCCCCCCCCCCCCCCCCCCCCCCCCGGGACTCCGCGTGCTCTTCATCTATCCGACCCATTTCCCTGACCAATCTATCCATCTCTGCCCTGTCTGCCTTGGCTCTGTGGGCCCCAATTGAAATCAGCTCCCCCCCGCACTACTGCCTTTAGCGCCTCCCACAGGGTCGCAGCTGAGACCTCCCCCGTGTCATTCACCTGCAAGTAATTCTGCATACACCTCCGAAGCCTCTCGCAGATCCCCTCCTCCGACAGCAGTCCCATGTCTAACCTCCTTTGCGGGCGTTGGTAGCTCGCTCCCCCGATCTACAGGTCTACCCAATGCGGGGCATGGTCTGAGATAGTAATTGCTGAGTATTCCGTGTTCTTTACCTCCCCCCGACAGTCCCTGCTTAGTACAAAGGAATCTATCCTAGAATATACTTTATGGACGTGCGAGTAAAATGAGTAGCCCCTTCCTGTTGGCTGTCCCTCTCTCCAGGGGTCCACTGCCCCCATTTGCTCCATAAACCCTTTCAACTCCCTTGCCATTGCTGGGAGTCTACCCGTTCTGGGACACGACCGATCCAAAGCCGGGTCAAGGACCATGTTAAAGTCCCCCCCCCCATTATTAGCCTGCGAGAATCCAGGTCCGGGATCTTCCCCAGCACTCTTTTAATGAAGTCCACGTCATCCCAGTTCGGGGCATATATATTCACCAGCACCACTCTTCTCCCCTCCAATCTGCCCCGTACCATCAGGTATCTGCCCCCCCTGTCTGCGGATATGCCCTCCGTCTCAAATTGCACGCGCTTGTTGATCATGATTGCCATCCCTCTGGATGTCAATCTTCGAGTCCAAGTCCGAGTGGAAGACCTGGCTAATCCAGCCCTTCCTTAGCCTGGTCTGGTCAGACACTTTCAGATGTGTCTCCTGCAACATAATTACGCCCGCCCTCAGTGCCTGCAAGTGCGCGAACACCCGCGCCCTCTTAACCGGCCCATTCAGTCCCTTGACGTTCCAGGTGATCAGCCTGGTCGGGGGGCACAACCCACCCCCCCCCCCCCCCCCCCCACCACGCCGGTCAGCCATAGCTTTTCTTGGGCCGGCTCCCGGCCCGTGCGTCGCGCCATTCCTGGCCCGCCCTTTGGCTGCCTCCACCCTCGACCTCCTTTCCAGTGCCTATTTCAATTTCCTCCCACATCAGCAGAACAACCCCCCCCCCCCCCCCCCCCTACCCACATCCCCCGATATCCCCCCCCCCCCCCCCCGCCATCCACTGGCTGCGATCTCCCCCCCCCCCCCCCCCCCCCCCCGACCTGACTCCCTTGACTAGCCAATCTGCTAGCCCGGTGACTCAACACTCCGGCGCCTTCCTGTCTCGTTCCCATTGTTTCCCCGTCCTCCTCCCCACTCCCCGGTGCCCCATCCCCCTCTCCAACCCCCTGGAGCAAGCCGGCTCCAGTATCCTCCGCGAGCTGCACAAAAAGTACAAATCCGCCCAAAAAGGAAAACACAGAAAAAAAGAGGAAAAAACAAACAAACAAAAAAAAAAGACCCCCATGAGAAAAAAAGAGGAAAAAAAAAGTAAACCCCCCAAACCAATGTCCATGAACAAAGGAAAGAGTCCCAAATGTTCCACTTGGCACCTTTGGCCCAGCAAACCGTTGAACAGCAGTCCAGGCCCATTCGGCGTACCTTCCGGTATCCGCCCGGCCGCCCCTGCCTTGCCTGCACTCTGTGTGCCCCCTCCAGCTCTGGCGGTCGCGGAAAGGCTTCGGCCCCCATCAGCTGCTTCGACAGGTCTGCTACAAACGCTGCAGCATCAGCTCCCTCAGCCCCCTCCGGGAGGCCGACCATCCTCAGGTTGTTCCTGCGGACTCTATTCTCCAGCTCCTCCACTCTGTCCAGCAGTCTTCTCTGCCGCTCTTTCAGCCCATCAACTTCTAGCGCCGCAACCGTCTGCGCATCCGCCTGCTCCTCCACCGCCTCTCCCAGCTCCTTAACTTTAACATCTTGCGCATCCAGCCTCTGGTTCAGCTGATCCACCGCTTTCTGGATTGGGTCCAAGCTGTCCCGCTTCAGCAACTCCAAAACTTTTTTTCTTCTCCTGGAGTATGAAAGATCCGAGTGTCCGCCATCTTAAGTTCCAGGTCAGTTTCCTCTGCTCCTTGCCTCCGTCTCTTTCTCTCTCTCCTCCTCTACTTCCTGGACTCCCACGGTTCCATCGATTGCAGCCCGCTCTCCAGTCTTTTCGCGGCCGCCTATTTGCCGCTCCTTGATCCCGCTATCACGGGGAATCAGCCCTCAAGCCCCGCCGGAGTGAGAGCCCGCCGAATGTGCGGCTCACTCAAGCATCGCCGCCACCGGAAGTCTCCCGGCACCGTTTCTCATTGGAATCGATTGTGTCCCATGTGGTGCCAGTGCTAGCCCCTTAACAGTCGCTGAATTGGCCCAGGTGCTGCACTGGTTTTGCTGTCCACGAATCCTTTTTTAAAATTTAGAGTAACCAACAATTTTTTTTGTCCAATTAAGGGGCAATTTAGCATGGCCAATCCACCTACCCTGCACAATCGTTTTACATAAGAACATAAGAACTAGGAGCAGGAGTAGGCCATCTGGCCCCTCGAGCCTGCTCCGCCATTCAATTAGATCATGGCTGATCTTTTGTGGACTCAGCTCCACTTTCCGGCCCGAACACCATAACCCTTAATCCCTTTATTCTTCAAAAAACTATCTATCTTTACCTTAAAAACATGTAATGAAGGAGCCTCAACTGCTTCACTGGGCAAGGAATTCCATAGATTCACAACCCTTTGGGTGAAGAAGTTCCTCCTAAACTCAGTCCTAAATCTACTTCCCCTTATTTTGAGGCTATGTCCCCTAGTTCTGCTGTCACCCGCCAGTGGAAACAACCTGCCCGCATCTATCCTATCTATTCCCTTCATAATTTTAAATGTTTCTATAAGATCCCCCCTCATCCTTCTAAATTCCAACGAGTACAGTCACAGCCTACTCAACCTCTCCTCATAATCCAACCCCTTCAGCTCTGGGATTAACCTAGTGAATCTCCTCTGCACACCCTCCAGTGCCAGTACGTCCTTTCTCAAGTAAGGAGACCAAAACTGAACACAATACTCCAGGTGTGGCCGCACTAACACCTTATACAATTGCAACATAACCTCCCTAGTCTTAAACTCCATCCCTCTAGCAATGAAGGACAAAATTCCATTTGCCTTCTTAATCACCTGTTGCACTTGTAAACCAACCTTCTGTGACTCATGCACTAGCACACCCAAGTCTCTCTGAACAGCGGCATGCTTTAATATTTTATCGTTTAAATAATAATCCCGTTTGCTGTTATTCCTACCAAAATGGATAACCTCACATTTGTCAACATTGTATTCCATCTGCCAGACCCGAACCCATTCACTTAACCTGTCCAAATCCCTCTGCAGACTGCCAGTATCCTTTGCACTTTTCGCTTTACCACTCATCTTAGTGTCATCTGCAAACTTGGACACATTGCCCTTGGTCCCCAACTCCAAATCATCTATGTAAATTGTGAACAATTGTGGGCCCAATACGGATCCCTGAGGGACACCACTAGCTACTGATTGCCAACCAGAGAAACACCCATTTATCCCAACTCTTTGCTTTCTATTAATTAACCAATCCTCTATCCATGCTACTACTTTACCCTTAATGCCATGCATCTTTATCTTATGCAGCAACCTTTTGTGTGGCACCTTGTCAAAGGCTTTCTGGAAATCCAGATATACCGCATCCATTGGCTCCCCGTTATCTACTGCACTGGTAATGTCCTCAAAAAATTCCCCTAAATTAGTTAGGCATGACCTGCCTTTTACGAACCCATGCTGCGTCTGCCCAATGGGACAATTTCTATCCAGATGCCTCGCAATTTCTTCCTTGATGATAGATTCCAGCATCTTCCCTACTACCGAAGTTAAGCTCACTGGCCTATAATTTCCTGCTTTCTGCCTACCTCCTTTTTTAAAAAGTGGCGTCACGTTTGCTAATTTCCAATCCACCGGGACCACCCCAGAGTCTAGTGAATTTTGGTAAATTATCACTAGTGCATCTTCAATTTCCCTAGCCATCTCTTTTAACACTCTGGGATGCATTCCATTAGGGCCAGGAGACTTGTTTACCTTTAGCCCCATTAGCTTGCCCATCACTCCCTCCTTAGTGATAACAATCCTCTCAAGGTCCTCACCTGTCATAGCCTCATTTCTATCAGTCGCTGGCATGTTATTTGTGTCTTCCACTGTGAAGACCGACCCAAAAAACCTGTTCAGTTCCTCAGCCATTTCCTCATTTCCCATTATTAAAACTCCCTTCTCATCCTCTAAAGGACCAATATTTACCTTAGCCACTCTTTTTTGTCTTATATATTTGTAAAAACTTTTACTGTCTGTTTTTATATTCTGAGCAAGTTTACTCTCATACTCTATCTAACTCTTCTTTATAGCTTTTTTAGTAGCTTTCTGTTGCCCCCTAAAGATTTCCCAGTCCTCTAATCTCCCAGCAATCTTTGCCACTTTATATGCTTTTTCCTTCAATTTGATACTCTCCCTTATTTCCTTAGATATCCACGGTCGATTTTCCCTCTTTCTTCCGTCCTTCCTTTTTGTTGGTATAAACCTTTGCTGAGCACTGTGAAAAATCGCTTGGAAGGTTCTCCACTGTTCCTCAACTGTTCCACCATAAAGTCTTAGCTCCCAGTCTACCTTAGCTAGTTCTTCTCTCATCCCCTTGTAATCTCCTTTGTTTAAACACAAAACACTAGTATTTGATTTTACTTTCTCGCCCTCCATCTGTATTTTAAATTCCACCATATTGTGATCGCTCCTTCCGAGAGGATCCCTAACTATGAGATCATGAATTAATCCTGTCTCATTACACAGGACAAGATCTAGGACCGCTTGTTCCCTTGTAGGTTCCTTTACATACTGTTCTAGGAAACTATCGCGGATACATTCTATAAACTCCTCCTCAAGGTTGCCTTGACCGACCTGGTTAAACCAATCGACATGTAGATTAAAATCCCCCATGATAACTGCTGTACCATTTCTACATGCATCAGTTATTTCTTTGTTTATTGCCTGCCCCACCATATCGTTACTATTTGGTGGCCGATAGACTACTCCTATCAGTGACTTTTTCGCCTTACTATTCCTGATTTCCACCCAAATGGATTCAACCTTATCCTCCATAGCACCGATGTCATCCCTTACTATTGCCCGGATGTCATCCTTAAATAACAGAGCAACACCACCTCCCTTACCATCTACTCTGTCCTTCCGAATAGTTTGATACCCTCGGATATTTAACTCCCAGTCGTGACCATCCTTTAACCATGTTTCAGTAATGGCCACTAAATCATAGTCATTTACGATGATTTGTGCCATCAACTCATTTACTTTATTCCGAATACTATGAGCATTCAGGTAAAGTACACTTATGTTGGTCTTTTTACCTCTGTTTTGAATCTTAACATCTCCAGTTTTATTCCTTTTGTTATTACTGGGCCTATTCACTGTGCTCCCCTCAGTCACTGTACCTTGTACTGTCACCCTTTTAGATTTCTGACTATGTCTTCTCTGCCTTGCACTTTTCCCCTTACTTCCTTTTGCTTCTGTCCCTGTTTTACTACCTTCCAACTTCCTGCATCGGTTCCCGGTTTTGTGTCGTTTTGGTGAGATCCACGCAGACACGGGGAGAATCTGCAAACTCCACACGGACAGTGACTCAGGGCCGGGATCGAACCCGGGTCCTCGGCGCTGTGAGGCAGCAATGCTAACCACTGCTGCCACCGTGCCGCCCTCAACTCCACAAATCCTGCGCCGACGTCAACACTTAGTCTCAGGAACGTAAAATCCCGCCCATGGTTTCGACACCATTTACTTGCTGTAATGGCAAAAGTTCTGTGACCACTATAAGTGTCAGGTTAGTCAAATTATTTTCTTGAGGACTGTGCTCTTTTAAGAGTTGCAAGTAATGATAGGTGGTGGTAAGAAACAGGAGATTTAGAGTGGATTTGAGGAAAAATCTTTTCACCCAGAGGATGGTGGGAATCTGAAGCTCACTGTCTGATAGGGTGGTACAGGTGGGAACCCTCAACATTTAAGAAGCATCCGGATGAGCACTTGAAACCCCATAGCATGCAATGCTACAGGACCTACAGTGCCATCAAGTGGCACTTACTCAGCAATAATCTGCTCATGGATGCTCAGTTTGGGTTCTGCCAGGGTCACTCAGCTCCTGACCTCTTTACAGCCTTTCTTCAAGCATGGACAAAAGAGCTGAATTCCAAAGGTGAGGTGAGAGTGACTGCCCTTGACATCAAGGCAGCATTTGACCGAGTATGGCATCAAGGAGCCCTAGCTAAACTGGAGTCAATGGGAATCGGGGAAAACTCTCCACTGGTTGGAGCCCTACCTGGCACAAAGGGAGATGGTTGTGGTGGTTGGAGGTCAATCATCTCAACTCCAGGGCATGACTGCAGGAGTTCCTCAGGGTAGTGTCCTAGGCCCAAACATCTTCAGCTGCTTCATCAATGACCTCTCTTTCATCATAAGGTCAGAAGTGGAGATGTTTGCAGATGACTGCGCAATGTTCAGCACCATTTGCGACTCCTCAGATAATAAAGCAGTCCATGTCCAAATGCAGCAAGACCTGGACAATAACCAGGCTTGGGCTGACAAGTGGCAAGTTACATTCTTGCCACACAAGTGCCAGGCAATAACCATCTCCTACAAGAGAGGATCTAACCACCACCCCTTGACATTCAATGGCATTACCATCTCTGAATTCCCCACAATCAACATCCTGGGGGTTACCATTGATCAGAAACCGAACTAGACTAGCCACATTAATACTGTGGCTACCAGGGCAGGTCAAAGGCTAGGAATCCTACAGTGATTAACTCACCTCCTGGCCCCAAAAGTCTGTCCACCATCAACAAGGCACAAGCCAGGAGTATAATGGAATACTCTCCACTTGCCTGGATGAATGCAGCTCCAACATTCAAGAAGCTTGACACCATCCAGGACAAAGCAACCCTCTTGATTGCTCCCCCTGCCACAAACATTCAAAACCGCCACCACCGACAAACAGTGGCAGCCATGTGTACCATCTACAAGATGCACTGCAGTAACTCAACAAGTATCTTTCAACAGCATCTTCCAAACCCACAACCATTACCATCTACAGGACAAGAGCAGCAGATGCCTGGGAACCCCACCACCTGGAGGTTCCCCTCCAAGCCACTCACCACCCTGAATTGGAAACATATTGCCATTCCTTCACCGTCGCTGGGGTAACATCCTGGAACTCCCTTCCCAGCAGCACAGTGAGTGGACCTATGGTTCTATGGGGGATAATAACACTCAGGTTCAAATTGGGTGACCTCACATTTCTCCACACTGTCCAGGAGCTCTGGTTGATTCATGAATGATTTAAAGGATGCTGCTTAATGCTTCATTTCAATGACCTTACCTCATTACGTTCATCTGAAGTAAGCGACGCACCAAAGGTGCCTTTTCAGAGCACCTTTATTTAACGAAACATCACAAGCCGCTTGACAGGAGCATTATCAAACAAAGTCACATATGGAGATGAGACAAGTGATCAAAAGCTTGGTCAAGAAGTTGGGTTTTAAGGAGTGTCTCCAAGGAGGAGAGAGAATATTCAATGCAGTGGGATTTAGTGAGGAAATTCTAGAATGTGGGGTCCAGGCAAAGAAAATGATAAAGTAGCAGTGTGGCAACAGTGCACTGCACTGTTTTAGAGGTCACTATTATGGGAGAGGTGTTTTCAGAACCCCAAAATGTATCATGGAGTTCAACCAATCCCCACCTTTAATGGATTGTTGCTTTTGAAGCACACGGCTTGTTTCCCAGGTGTAGTATTACAATTATGGACACGTGGTTTTTAAAACAAAACAATGTTTATTCCATAAACTCAAATTAACCTTTTAAATAAACATTGGATCTCTTAACACCCCTTACTTCAAAGATAACCCCAAAAATAATACAACACTACCCAATCCTGCAAACTGTTCCTTTACACATCCAAAAGACTTAACAAATCCTTCAAACAGAAGCACATTAGATTTATATTCAATACTGAGACCTTTTTACAATTCCAATTTCACCAAAGGATTAAGAGATAGTCCTTCATGGCAGAGATCATCAGCAAATGCAGCTCACAGCCACACCCAAGCTGTCTTCAAACTGAAACTAAAACCCAGAACTAACCTCAAAATGGCCGAACTGAGCTCAGCTCCACCCACTCTCTGACATCACTATTTTCTTAAAGGTACATTGCTTAAACATCCATTTCTTAAAGGTACTCTCACATGACATCACTGTTAAGTGGACCTGCCCTAAATAATTAGGGCTCTGAATTATAGGATTACCATTAGGCTGTGTTGTGTGGTAATGGAATTAAATTTAAATTGAACCATCATCTGCACATTGATTGGAGAACACAAATCTCACCACTGTGGGATTCAGAGTTGGAGACTGTAGAAAATGGTAACAAAAAAAGCTCTTAAATTGAGAGATGAAACAAACTGAGAAAAGTAATTATAAGATATAATAAGAAGGCAATCACGTCACAAAAAAAAGTAAATGGGTAATTTATTAATATTCAGAAGTAGAAATTTTGACTCATGCTGGCAATATAATTGGTTCCTCGTAGCGGTTGAAGGTAGAAAAATTAATGGGTAAGGATAAAACATGGAAAGCAATTATCATCAAACCATTGTGGGCACAGTGAGGTGCATAACAGAGGGCATAGGATGAGCCGCAAGAACCTCCAGCACAGTGTGAGACACAACAAGTAGAGGGCATCAGTGTGATCTATGACAACAGAGAGGTTTGAGTGAGACACAACAAAGCAAGGACACTGTGTGAGACACAACTAGCATAGAGCACAGTATGATCCAGGCACACTCACAAGGTACAGCATGAATCATCACAGTCGCAAAGGACAACATAAGCCTCAGGTCAAATTAATTTCTTGTTGTCACCTTTGGTAGATTACTGCTATTATTGTTATTGTATCTGCGACATGGTAACTAAGTGGTTAGCACTGTTGCTTCACAGCACCAGGGTCCCAGTTTCGATTCCTGGCTTGGGTGACTGTCTGTGTGGAGTTTGCACGTTCTCCCCGTGTCTGCGTGGGTTTCCTCCGGGTGCTCCAGTTTCCTCCCACAGTCCAAAGATGTGCAGGTTAGGTGGATTTGCCATGCTGAATTGCCCTTAGTGTCCAAAAAAGGTTAGGTGGGGTTACTGGGTTAGGGGGATAGGGTGGAGGCGTGGGTTTTAAGTAGGGTGCTCTCTCCAAGGGTCGGTGCAGACCCGATGGGCCGGATGGCCTTCTGCACTGTAAAATCTATAACTCTTTCTTTCCGCTTCCTCATTTTCTTCATTTACTCCTTATTTATAAAACATGACCTATTCTCCTCAATGATTTATCCTACACTGTGTCCTCATCAGTTCTGATTAGGTTTCAAAGCTTCTTGCAAGTTCAAGGCCGTTCTCTGATTAGTTTTGACATTGAGAAATTGCCTTGTGACTCCTGTCACTGTTGATCACAGCAGGCTGATGTTATCATTGCCGACATTGACTTCACTCAACCAGGGTTGGAACCAAGTTCCCCTCAAACTTGAAAGATCAAAACAAAGTTAGTCTGAATAGGTCAAGGAGCACAATGATTGCATTGATACATATCATGTGATGTTGCTTAAAGGGAAGAAATGAGCGCTTCAAGAATCAAGCTATAAATACAACACTCGTGTTTTTTAAAAATATTTCTCAATTTTTAAAAATATTGTACTGATTCTAAACAATAATTCATTTACATTAATGAGAACTGATTGGAATCAATGAAACATCAACGATCAGACTGACAAGTGAAATGCTCAAAGATCTTGATTTGTGAACATCACCGGTACAACAACGGCAGCAACAAGCACAATGGACTAGAAATGTCAAAACACGAGCCTGAAATCGACAGCATGTTGAAATGCAACAGCACCTTGAAAATAGCAAATGAAACCCCTTTATTCAAAATGGGAAGGAGACCGAAACCAGGAAATGGATGGGCCAGTGAGCCTAACATTTGTTATCAGTAAAATATTAGAGACTATTCGTCATAACCTGGGGTTAAGATGGGACACTTATGAGACTGGGGGATTGATATTCCCAAAGACTATGGGAATACACACTCCCCACACTGAGGGGCGGGACCTCCTGCACCTACACCCTGTATAAAACCGGAGGTCCATGGACTGTGGGCTGGCTCGTGCGGTAAAGTAACTGCTCTGTGCCTGTTTGGCTCGATGTGGATTCCTTTCCGGTCCTTATAACTATTATTTTATTTTAAATAATTTTTATTGAAAAATTTTGAATTTATACAACAACGAACCATAATAAAATACCAAAAATAACAATAATATTAGCAATCATAAACATTCGCCCCACCTCCATGAACAACACAGCATTTTAACAACAACGCAAATTAACACAATATTAAGTTACATAATAGAAACTACAATAAGGAACACCTTATTGCTGCTGCTATTGACCAAGATACCTATCTTTGAGCCAGGAAGTCCTGAAAAGGCTGCCATCTTTTATAGAACCCTTGTATTGATCCTCTCAGGGCAAATTTGACCCTTTCCAATTTTATAAATCCCGGCATGTCACTGATCCAGGTCTCCACACTTGGGGGCCTCGCATCCTTCCACTGTAGCAAGATCCTTCATCGGGCTACTAGGCCCACCCTGGTTTGACCCTGGATCCAACCACCCTCGACACCGCCCCCGCCACCCCCTTCCAGAATTCTTCCAGTGCTGGGCATGCCCAGAACATATGGGCGTGGTTCGCTGGACTCCCCGAACATCTGGTGCACCTGCCCTCACCCCCACAGAACCTACTCATCCTAGTCCCGGACATGTGGGCCCGGTGCAGCACCTTAAATTGGATGAGACTAAGCCTCGCACATGAGGAGGAAGAGTTTACTCTCTCCAAGGCATCCGCCCAAGTTCCGTCCTCTATCTGCTCCCCGAGTTCCTCCTCCCATTTAGCATTCAGCTCCTCCACTGACGACTCCTCCACCTCCTGCATTACCTTATAGATTTCAGACACCGTCCCCTCTCCGACCCACACCCCCAAAAGCACTCTGTCCATCGTCCCCCCCGAGGGCAGCAAAGGAAATCCCTCTACCTGTCGCCTAGCAAACGCCTTTACCTGCAAGTATCTGAACATGTTCCCTTGGGGAAGCCCAAATTTATCTTCCAGTTCCCCCAGGCCCGCAAACCTCCCGCCAATAAACAGGTCCCTCAATTTACTGATGCCCACCCTTTGCCACCCCCTAAATCCCCCATCCCTGTTCCCTGAGATGAACCGATGATTGCCACCCAATGGAGCCTCCATCGAGCCCCCTGTTTCCCCCCTATGCCGTCTCCACTGTCCCCAGATTCTTAGGGTCACCGCCACCACCGGGCTCGTGATAAACCTCTTAGGGTAGAGCAGTAACGGTGCCGTTACCATGGCACCCAGGCTCGTACCTCTACATGACGCCATCTCCATTCTTTTCCACGCCGCCTCTCCCCCCGCCATCACCCATTTACGCACCATTGACACATTGGCTGCCCAATAATACCCCAGATGGTTGGGCAGCGCCAGCCCGCCTCTATCCCTCCCTCGCTCCAGGAACACCCTCTTCACTCTCGGAGTCCCATGTGCCCACACAAAGCTCAGAATACTGCTGGTCACTCTCCTAAAGAAGGCCCTGGGGATAAAGATGGGCAGGCACTGAAAGAGGAACAAGAACCTCGGAAGCACCGTCATTTTGACGGACTGCACCCTCCCCGCCAACGACAATGGCAGCATGTCCCACCTCTTGAACTCTTCCTCCATCTGATCTACAAGTCTGGTGAAATTATGTTTGTGAAGAATCCCCCAGTCCCTGGCCACCTGCACCCCCAGGTACCTAAAGCTCTCCCCTGCCCGCCTAAGCGGGAGCCTACCAATTCCTTCCTCCTGGTCTCCAGGGTGCACCACAAACACCTCACTCTTGCCTAAATTTAGTTTATAACCTGAAAAGGTCCCAAACTCAGCTGGCAGCTCCATCACCCCCGGCATCCCTCCCACCGGGTCCGCCACATACAGTAACAGGTCATCGGCATACAACGACACCCTATGTTCCTCCCCACCTCGCACTAAACCTCTCCACCTCTCTGAATCCCTCAACGCCATCGCCAGCGGCTCGATTGCCAATGCAAACAACAAGGGGTCAGGGGGAAACCCTGCCTGGTCCCTCGGTAAAGCCGGAAGTACTCCGACCTCCTCCCATTCGTGGCCACGCACGCCATCGGGGCCTCATATAGCAGCCTTACCCATCTAATGAACCCTTCACCAAATCCAAACCTCCCCAACACCTCCCATAAGTACCCCCACTCCACTCTATCGAAGGCCTTCTCCGCATCCAGCGCCACCACTATCTCCGCCTCCCCCTCAATCGCCGGCATCATGATGACATTCAACAATCTCCGCACATTCGTGATCAGCTGCCTTCCCTTCACAAAACCTGTCTGGTCCTCATGCACAACCCCTGGCACACAGTCCTCTATCCTGGTGGCCAGGATTTTTGCCAGCACCTTGGCATCTACGTTGAGGAGAGATATGGGCCTGTATGAACCACGCTGCTGGGGGTCCTTGTCCCTCTTTAAAATTAATGAGATGAGCGCCCGCGACATCGCCGGGGGCAAAGTCCCCCCTTCCCACACTTCATTAAGTGTCCGCACCAGCAAGGGGCCCACTAGGTCCACAAACTTTTTATAAAATTCCACCGGGAACCCATCCGGCCCCGGTGCCTTCCCTGATTGCATCCGCCCGATCCCCTTAACTAGCTCCTCCAGCTCAATCGGCGCACCCAACCCCTCCAACTGCTCCTCCTGCACCTTCGGGAAAGAAAGCCCGTCGAGGAACCTCTCCATTCCCCTCCTCTCCCCCATTGGCTCCGACTGGTACAGTTCCCCGTAAAAGTCCTTGAAGACCTCATTCACCTCTACCCCCTTCCGCACCACATTCCAACTCTTGTCTCTCACTACAGCAATTTCCTTAGCCGCATCCCGCTTGCGGAGCTGATGAGCCAGCATCCTACTCGCCTTTTCACCATGTTCGTACACTGCCCCTTGGGCCTTCCTCCACTGCCTCCGCCTTTCTAGTGGTCAGCAAATCAAATTTAGCCTGCAGGCTGCGCCTCTCCCCCAACAGTCCCTCCTCTGGTGCCTCTGCATACCTCCTGTCTACCTCCAGCATCTTTCCCATCAGTAGATCCCTCTCACTCCTCTCGCTCCTCTCCCTGTATGCCCAGATGGATATCAGCTCCCCACAAATCACTGCCTTCAGGGCTTCCCAGACCATCCCCACCTGAACCTCCCCCGTATCATTCACCTCGAGGTACCCCTCAATACTTGCCCGGACCCTCCTACACACCTCCTCCTCTGCCAACAACCCCACATCCAACCACCACAACGGGCGCTGGTCCCACACCTCCCCCATCTCCAACTCTATCCAATGCGGAGCGTGGTCGGAGACTGCAATGGCCGAATACTCGGCCTCCTCCACTCTCGGAATCAGTCCCCTACTCACCACGAAGAAGTCTATCCGAGAGTAGACCCTATGTACGTGGGAGAAGAAAGAGTACTCCCGTGCCCTCGGCCTCACAAGCTTCCATGGATCCACCCCACCCATCTGGTCCATAAACCCTCTCAGTACCTTGGCTGCCGCCGGCCTCCTACCCGTCCTAGAGCTGGACCGATCCAGTGAAGGATCAAACACCGTATTGAAGTCCCCCCCCATGATCAGACCTCCCGCCTCCAGATCCGGGACCCGTCCCAACATACGCCTCATAAAGCCCGCATCGTCCCAATTTGGGGCATCCACACTAGCAAGTACCACCTTCTCTCCTTGTAGCCTGCCCCTAACCATAACATACCTACCCCCCTTATCCGCCACCACCTCCGATGCCTCAAACGACACATTTTTCCCCACCAGAATCGCCACTCCCCGGTTCTTTACATCCAACCCAGAGTGGAAAACCTGCCCCACCCATCCCTTCCTCAGACGGACCTGGTCCGCCACCTTCAGGTGGGTCTCCTGAAGCATTGCCACATCTGCCTTTAGCCCCTTCAGATGAGCAAGTACCCTCGACCGCTTCACCGGCCCATTCAATCCTCTCACATTCGAGGTGACCAACCGAATCAGAGGGCGTCCCGCCCCCCCCTCCCCCGTCGACTAGCCATAGCCCGTCGACTGCCCGCCCCTGGCCAGCACCCCCTGCCCGACCCAGTCCCCACAGCGACAACACCTCACCTCTGTCCCCCCAGCCCCCACCAGCTCCTTCCTGACCCTACCAGCAGCAACCCGGTATTCCCCTTTCCCCCCCTCCCTCCCGCCCAGGCTAGGAACCCTCCTAGCCGCGAACTGTCCTCCATTGTACTTCCGTGGGTCAGCTAACTTCTGCTGACCCCGGAAACTCCCGCCAATAGCCCGACCCCTCCCGAAGTGGGATCATCCCCCAATCTATCCCTCCTCCGGGCACCGCTCCAGCGCGGGGAAGAACCAGTTAAGGCCCCGCCTCCCCCCGTCATCGTCTCCACCCCCCAGCCCCGCAGCACGGGAAACCAGAGGAAAGCCCGCGCTTTCGCACTGCCCCACCACACCCTTCTGACGCAGCTCCCAAATACCAGCTCCACTCCATACCCCCAACCCGACATAGAATACAACAAACCCCCCCCAACCCTTCCCGCAAGATACAAAACTCAAACAATGCCCCACAGCAAAAAAATCATAACAGAACAACACCCCCATAAATAACCATATCAAAATTGCAAAAGTACAAAAAAAAGAGAACACAGCAACAGCAGAAACCAGCAATAAAGTATTACAACCGACCCCGCAAACCCCAACCCCTAGTTCAAGTCCAGTTTCTCCGTCCGCACGAAGGCCCATGCCTCCTCCAGGGAATCGAGATAATAATGCCGGTCCGAATAAGTTACCCACAGGCGCGCGGGCTGCAACATTCTGAACTTTATCTTTTTCCTGTAAAGCACCTCTTTCGTCCGATTAAATCCGGACCGCCGCTTAGCCACCTCCGCACTCCAATCCTGGTAGATCCGTACTACCCCATTCTCCCAGTTGCTGCTCTTCACCTTCTTGGCCCAGCGCAGCACACACTCCCGATCACTGAACCGGTGGAACCTCACCAGCACCGCACGCGGGGGTTCATTCTCCTTAGGCCTCCTGGCCAGTACTCTGTGTGCTCCCTCCAGCTCCAAGGGCAGATGGAAAGACCCGGCCCCCACTAGCGAGTTCAGCATTGTAGCCACGTAGGTTGTCAGGTCCGACCCCTTCCAGCCCCTACGCAAGGCTCAAGATCCGCAGATTTTTCCGCCTCATGCGGTGATCAAGCTCCTCGAAGCGTTCCTGCCACTTCTTGTGGAGTGCCTCATGTCCCTCCACCTTACTCACGAGGTTCCGGCCTCCTCCTCTCATTCAGTGGCCTGCGTCTGCAACGCCTTGATGGCAGCACCCTGGGTGGTCTGAATCTCCGACAGCCTTCTGTTTGTTTCCTGCAGAGAGCTCAGTACCTCAGCCTTGAAGTCTGCAAAACAGCGCAGGAGAGCAGCTTGTTGCTCCAGGGCCCACTGCTTCCACTCCTCTGGAGCTCCGCCGGCCGCCATCTTGGATTCCTTCCCCCGTTTTTTCTGGGGGGCTGCTGCCGTTTTTTCCCCCTTTCCACTCCGAGTTCGAGTCATGGACTGCGGGGAAAGTCGATCAGCACACCTTCTCCCACCAGGAGACGTCAAAAAATTTCCGTTTTGAGCTCTAAAAAGAGCCGAAAAGTCAGTTTAAAACGGGAGCTCCCAAATGTGCGGCTTCCTACGTCATCGCCGCCACCGGAAGTCCCCCTTATAACTATTATTAAAGGTATTATCGCAGGGCACTTGGAATAGTTCTAGGCATTCAGGCAGAGGCAGCATGGTTTTGTGAAAGGGAAGTCATGTTGAAACAAT
Source organism: Scyliorhinus canicula (assembly GCF_902713615.1). Taxonomy (NCBI): domain Eukaryota; kingdom Metazoa; phylum Chordata; class Chondrichthyes; order Carcharhiniformes; family Scyliorhinidae; genus Scyliorhinus; species Scyliorhinus canicula. Next base: position 257,317,877 of record NC_052148.1, on the reverse strand, counting down.
TTATTGGAATTCTTTGAAGGAGTGGCATGTGCTTTGGATAAAGAGGAACCACATTGGATCTATTGAACTTAGATTTCCAGAAAGCATTTGATAAGGTGTAACATCAAAGGTTATGTGGAAAATAAAAGCTGTGTAAGGGATAACATATTGGGTTGGATTGAAGATACAGAGATTGGGAATAAATGGGTCTTTTTCTGGTTGGCAGGAAGTACCACAGGAATCAATTCTGGGGCCTCAATCTTTTAAAATGTATATAAATTACTTGGATGAAGGGACCGGAGCAATCCAGCGGACAGAAGCTGAAGTCCACTTTTAGGTACGTTTGGCGGGATGTTTCCCAGCAGCTGCAGCACCGAGAATCACCTCGCTATTCATCGCCACTTACCTTTTTTTGGCTTCAGGGAGTTTCATCCCGCCAAGGCCATGCTCAGAGATTTCTCACCAGCAGGAACCGCTCTTCGTATATCAGGGCACCATTTTGATCAACACCCCCGATCATTCACCCCATCCCCCACCAGGGTTACTGACAGGATGGATGTGGAGAGGGTGCTTCTTCTTGTGGGAGAACCTGAATTAGGAGGTCACAGTTTAAAATTGAGAGGTCACCAATTTAGGACAGAGATGAGGAGAAACATTTTTCTCTCAGAAGGTCAGCAGTCTCTGAAACTCTCTTCCTCAAAAGCGAATGGAAGGAGAGTCTTTGAATATTTTGAAGGCGGAGCCAGAGGGATTCTTGGATTAACAAAGGGGTGCAAAATGGAGGAGAGTTTGCATTATTACTGGGCGGCGAATGTGGAGAAGGTACGGCGCTGGGTCAGAGGGGTTGACTCCCAATGGGTCAGAATGGAGGAGGGTTCGTGTAGGGGGTCGGGATTGAAGTCGCAAAGCAACAGCGCCGCTCCCGATGGCCCCGGGGAGATACTCAGTGAGTCTTGTAGTAATAACTTTGTTGAGAATTTGGAGGCAGTTTTGCCAGCACTTCAGGTTGGGGGCAGGGGAAAGGGAAATGACGATTCGGGGGAACCATAAATTTGAGCCAGGGAAGTGGGATGGAAATTTTCGGAGATGGGAGGAGAAAGGAATTAGGACATTAAAAGATTTGTTTCTTGGGTGTCGGTTTGCAGGATTGAAGGAGCGAAGTATGGGCTGGAGCAGGGGGAAATAATTAGACTTTGCCAGAAAGGAGATACAGTGCTTCCCAGTACAGCCAGCTTCCACATTGCTGGAGGTGGTGCTGACGACAACGGGACTGGAGAAGGGGGTAGTATCGGTGGATTACAGGGCTACTTTGGAAGAGGAGAAGGCACCGCTGGAAGGGATCAAGGCAAAGTGGGAGGAAGAGTTGGGAAGGGTATGGAGGAGGCATTCTGGTATGAGGTGCTCCGGAGAATGAACGCCTCAACCTTGTGATACAGCTGAAGGTGGTATATAGAGCACACCTCACAAGGGTGAGGATAAACTGGCTCTTTGAGGGGGTAGAACATGTGTGTGAATGTTGCGGGGAGGGGCACCGCAAACCACATTCATATGTTTTGGTCCTGTCCAAAGCTGGAGGATTACTGGAAGGAGGTTCTTTCTTCTTTTTTTAAAATAAATTTAGAGCACCCATATCATTTTTTCCAATTAAGGGGCAATTTAGCGTGGCCAATCCACCTACCCTGCACGTCTTTGGGTTGTGGGGGTGAAACCCACGCAAACATGGGGAGAATGATGCGAACTCCACACGGACAGTGACCCAGAGCCAGGATCGAACCTGGGACTTTGGCGCCGTGAGACAGCAGGGCTAACCCACTGTGCCACCGTGCTGCCCGGAAGGAGGTTCTTAGGGTAATCTCTAAAGTGGTGCACGTGAAACTGGACCCAGGACCTCGGGAGGCCATATTCGGGGTGTCGGACCAGCCGGGGTTGGAAACGGGTGTGGAGGCAGATGTTGTAGCCTTCGCCTCGTTGATCACCCTAAGGTGGATCCTGTTAGGGTGGAGATCAACCTCTCCACCCTGTGCCCTGGCGTGGCGGGGGGGCCTGCTGGAATTTTTGACTCCTGAAAAGGTCAAATTTGAACTGAGAGGAAGGATGGAGGGGTTCTACAAAGCATGGGCGTTATTCATTATGCACTTTCGAGAATTGGATTACATCGAACATTAGTTGGGGGGGTTGGTTGGGAGGGTTGGAGGGAGGGGGACTGTGTGTGTTAATGGTGACTATGGGTGACCCCTAATTCCTTTTTGTCATTTGTTTATGTTAACATGCGGGCTAATATTTGGAGTTAGGTGGGAGGATGGGATTGTTGTTATTGATATGGGGATTGACATTGCATTCGTTACTGAATATTGTTTATTGTTGGTAGGTGCAAATTTGAGAGAAAATGTGTAAAAGGAGGAGAATAAAAATATATTTTTTTAAACAAAGGGGTGAAAGGTTATTGGAAGTCGGCCGGAATGTGGGGTTGAGGTTACAATCAGATAATTGACGACCTTATTGAATGGTGGAGCAGGCTCAAGGGGCCCAGTGGCCTACATCTCCTAATTCATATGTCCAACAACACCCTGAAATCCAACAGCCAACCCTGAAATTTAACAGTATCTGAAATCCAAAAACTCCATTGGAACAAGTATTAAATTGAAATTGTCATTTTAAAGTCAGTACCTGAATATCAACTCCATTCTGATCATTGAGTGAGTCCTTACTTAGTATTCTTATCAAGTTTTTCTTATCTACAAACCTGCATGGGTCTGCAAATTGAAGTGTAGGCTTGTATTTATAAAACTGTAATACACAATCGCGGAAGTACAACAAGCAACAAAACATAGGAAAGATGAAAGTGAAGCAGAGGATTGCAATCATAAAGATATTCAAGATGATTTTAAAAAGAGCACATGGTGAATAAAAGCACATTGTAAAAAAACAGACAGCAACAAAGGAGTAGGGGGAAGGAACCATTTCAAGAATCTCTCACTCTTGTGAAAGATTCATTCTCCTCTCTCTATGAACAAATTCCTACTGAATTCTTTCACGGAGAAAATAATATCCCTCCTTCAGTCTCAAACCAAAGTGTCATGCCCATTCCCAAATGCCTGTTTATTCCATTCTTTTTTTTTGTGAGTGAGTGAGTGTGAGTGACCAGATGATTGATGGATGGATGGATGGATGAGTGAGTGAGTGAGTGAGTGAGTGAGTGAGTGAGTGAGTGAGTGAGTGAGTGAGTGAGTGAGTGAGTGAGTGAGTGAGAGTGCCAATCATAGATTTTTCCATGTGTCCAGCCACATTTTTTTCACCACAGCTTCCAAAACCTTTCTTCCACTTCAGACGTTTCCTTAACTGAGGTGGATTTTTTAATAGGAACTATACCCTTTTGCGTGGAGGTACGCTTAGTGTCAGAAATTCTTCTTTGCAATATCCAGTTCAGCACTGACAATTCTAACTGTGATTAAACCATTTAATGTGAGCCATAAGACATAGGAGCAGAATTAAGCCACTCGGCCCATTGAGTCTGTTCCGCCATTCAATCATGGCTGATACTTTTCTCATCCCCATTCTCCTGCCTTCTCCCCATAACCCCGATCCCCTTATTAATCAAGTACCTATCTATCTCTGTCTTAAAGTCACTCAGTGATTTGGCCTCCACAGCCTTTTGCGGCGAAGGGTTCTGTAGGTTCACCACCCACTGGCTGAAGAAATTCCTCCTCATTTCTGTTTTAAAGGAGCCTCCCTTTAGTCTGAGATTGTGTCCTCTGGTTCTAGTTTTTCCTACAAGTGGAACCTCTCCACATCCACTCTATCCAGGCCTCGCAGTATCCTGTAAGTTTCAATAAGATCCCCCCTCATCCTTCTAAACTCCAACGTACAGACCCAGTCCTCAACTGTTCCTCATACAACAAGCTCTTCATTCCAGGGGTCATTCTTGTGAACCTCCTCTGGACCCATTCCAAGGCCAGCACATCCTTCCTTAGATACGGGGCCCAAACTGCTCACAATACTCCAAATGTGGTCTGACCAGAGCCTTATACAGCCTAAGAAGTCCATCCCTGCTCTTGTATTATAGCCCTCTCGACAGGAATGCTAACATTGCATTTGCCTTCTTAACTGCCGACTGAACCTGCACGTTAACCTCAAGAGAATCATGAACAAGGATTGCCAAGTTCCTTTGTGCTTCTGATTTCCTAAGCATTTCCCCATTTAGAAAATAAGTCTATCCCTCCATTCCTCCTTCCAAAGTGCATAACCTCACACTTTTCCACATTGTATTTCATCTCCTAGCCTGTCCGAATCCTTCTGCAGCCCCCTGCTTCCCCAATACTACCTGTCCCTCTACAGATCTTTGTATCATTTTGCTTTCATCTGCAAACCTAGCAACAGTGCCTTCAGTTCCTTCTTCCAGATCATTAATGTATATTGTGAAAGTTGTGTTCCCAGCACAGACCCCTGAGGCACATCACTAGTCACCGCTGCCATCCAGAAAACGATGTAACCCATCTCTGCCTTCTGCCAGTCAGCCAATCCTCTACCCATGCCAGGATCTTACCCTTAACGCCATGTGTAGTAAATACAGTCTTTGCCTCTATTTACTACACTCCCTACTGACACAATCGATGCACATCTCAGTTACATTCCTACACTTCACTGCTCGTATGTGCTAAGACTGGATTGCTCTACGAAGCGTGTGGACTCAATGGGCCATTGATTACTCAATAGGCTGTATTTTTCCTCTGTGCTGGCGAACAAGATTCACCACTGTTTCTGTGTCTCAAACCCAACCCTGAGGGGAGATCTGTCACAGATCAGGGATCTTCACAAGAGGCATCCCCTTAATTGGGAAGGAGGGGGAAATAAACTCTTCACATATTATTCCGCAAAGTACTAAAGCTAGCACTACTCTTAGAAACTGTCCCACAAACTCTACACAATGAGGGGCAAATAGCACTCTCAAAATTAAATTCAGAAATTTAAAAGGTGGCACAGTAAAGGTGACTGGGAATTGCACCAACAGTCCACCTGGCTTACTAGTGTCCTCAAGGGAATGAAACCAGCCATTAGTAACCAATTTGATCTTTATATGACTCCGTTGTCAAAAGGACCTGGTTGCCTCTGAAATGGCCACACAATTGTATTAAACTGCTTAATGACAAGATCTACCACCATTTTCTCAGGTCAACTAGCGATGGGCAATAAATGCTGGCCTTGCCAGTGATGGCTGATCCCAAGAACAAATTATGTATGAACAGGGGTCAACATGCTTAATGCTTGTAACATCTCTCCCAGGCTAGAGCAGTGAAGTTATGATAACAGGAGCATATCTGTTATATTCCATGGTGCCTGACTGATTACAGAAAGGATTTTATTTTACACATCCTTGATTTGTTTTGTCAAAGGCTCTGGAGCTTCCTCAGGCTCTTGGCATTTTGCCACGGTGTGTCCATCTATTGAGCTAAATAGGTTTGTTGCTGCGGGCACTGTGATCATGTGAGACACTGCACGCACTTTTCTCTCTGAAAACAATGGGAGTGCGTGGCGGAGCTGCAGGTCACCAGAATGTTGATCCTCAGGGGGCCGAGGGGGGAAATGAACAGCATCTAAAAATATAACAAGCGTGTCAATCCTCTTGTTTCCATTCTACTCAATATACGAGGGTGCTCACGTATACGTCCAGTGGAGTGAAAAAATATATATGGGTTTATGTGCAACTCAATCTGCATATGAGTGCAAAACCTAGATTCCACTCCAGTACAGGGAGGGTGCTCCATTATCGGTGGTGGTGTGTTTGGGATGATACGTTAAATGGAGACTCCAGTTTCTCTTTTTGGTGGATGTAAAGATTCCGATGCGCTAGTCGAAGAAGATCGGGGGAGTTCTCTTGAAGTCCTGACCAACATTTATTAATCTCCCGACCAACATCACTAAAATAACTAATCTGGTCACTTATTCGATTGCAGTTTCCGGGGTCTTGCTGTGCTCAGATGGGCTGCTACACATCCCACAGTAAAGATTCTCTCTCATGCACTGCAAACAAGGTGGCAGCTACCCAAACATATTTCAGTTAGAACCGATATGACTCTCCAGCAGCCAGGGCTCGATTCCAACACTGGCCCTAGACAGCAAAGGAAACCATTTGACTACATTGTGTCCCGGCAGGAAATTCTGACGGGGTTTGCTCAACATCTGCATCACGGCAGCATGATTTCTTCAGTGCTTCAAACCAGACCGGGCTTAAAGTAGGGGGAGCAGGGGTGGGAGGCCTAGACAATGAGGCAGGAATTGCCGACTTTACTTTGAGCAGCACACCAGCAGGAGTGTTCACTTAAGTGGACGATGATCTGTCAGAGGCTTTTGGGTCACATTTCAGAGTATATCACTGTCAGTTATTGTATTTCCTCCCCCATCGCAGCCTTGATAATCTCAGCCGGTGTGGCAGCGTCTGTGGAGAGAGAGAGACAGAAAGAGAGAGATGCTACTGAGTCTATCCAGCATTTTCTGGAATTTTCCTGGTTGATCGCTTCCCTCACGAAATGACAAAAGGGACATTTTTTTTTTATTATTCGTTCATGGGATGTGGGCGTCGCAGGCTGGGCCAGCATTTTTTGCCCATCCCTAATTGTCCTTGATGTCAGTCAAGAGTCAGCCACATTGCTGTGGGTCTGGAGTCACATGTAGGCCAGACCAGGTAAGGATGACAGATTTCCTTCCCTAAAGGACATTAGTGAACCAGGTGGGTTTTTACGACAATGGTTTAATTGTCAATTTTAGACTTTCAATTCCAGATTTTTATTGAATTCAAGTTTCACCATCTGCTGTGGTGGGATTTGAACCTGGGTCCCCAGAGCATTACCCTGGGTTTCTGGTTTACTAGTGCAGTGACAATACCACTACACCAGTGCCTCCCCTAGGCTGCTAGTCCAGCATGGACGAATGATCAAACCAGCGACTTTCAGCTCAGCTATTCGCTTGACGCACTTGCTTACCCACTCCAAGCTGGCATGCCACCTGCAATGACACAGAGGGATTGGGAAAGAGAAGCCGTGATTCCTCTCACCCCGGAGGAGGCAAAATAAATCAAAAACGGAAAGTCCTGTAGACAGAGAGAGGGAGAGGAAGAACGAAGAGGTAGATAAAGAATGAGATGGGAAGGAAGGAAAATTAGAGGAAAAGAAAGAGAGAAAAAGAGTATACGAAGGAGAAATAGAGGGGTAGGTGCTGTTGCAGTTACTGATCAGCATCATTGGAGGATGATAAGAGAGGGAATGAGGATAGAAAGAAAAATAGGGTGAAGCAGAGAAATAGCATGAGGAAAAGAAAGGGTGATATCAAGTGCAGTTACTTGTTGACTTGTGGGGTTGGGGGAGGGGGGTGCCATTGTTACCAGTGAGTATTTGCCAAATCTACCAAATACACGGGTGAAAAAAAGCCAAAACCAATGCCTTCGATCCGGAGCTGCTGTGTGCGGCCATTCACTCCATGGCTGCCGCCGGATATCCATGTTACCAGTTGGCATAACATACACTCCATCCTGTAGCTTCATCCTCTGTTTATGTGGGCCTTCACACTGTAGAGTAAAGCCGTCATCATCCCAGATGACCATTGGCCGCTTTCCCTTTTGACAAGGAGAGCTGGCTGGTGGTGATTTAACAGGAGGGTCATCACACCTCAGACGAGGGCAAGATAGAGGCCTGGGGCCTTCATGAATAACGTCAGCCAGTACAGGAAGTGAACCTGCTGTTGGCCTCGCTCTGCATCACAAACCAGGGGCGGGATTCTCCCCTACCTGGCGGGGCGGGGGGGTCCCGGCGTAGCGGAATGGCACCAACCACTCCGGCATCGGGGTGTACCTACTCCTCAGAGACTGCAGCGGTTCAAGAAGGCAACTCACCACCACCTTCTGAAGGGCAAATAGGGATGGGCAATAAATGCTGGCCTAACCAGCGACGCCCACATCCCCCAAATGAATAAATAAATAAATAAGCCATGCAGTATGTGTAGTGATCTCTGTATGTGTTAATACATGTTCAGTTAATATAAAGTAAGTACAGACAGATGATCACTAGATGGCAACACTAACGGGAGCTATATAAGGAGTTTCCCACTCTTTCTTTAGTTAGTATGTGTGGAGAACAGCTAGAATGAAGATGTGAGTAGATCAGAGTGTAGTGATTATCATAATTATTGGTTTAATTTAAACTTGCTTATTTGTTTTACTAGTCAAAGTATTTTTTTTTTTATTTTTTTTTTAAAATTTAGATTACCCAATTATTTTTTCCAATTAAGGGGCAATTTAGCGTGGCCAATCCACCTAATGTGCACATTTTTTTTTGGGTTGTGGGGGCGAAACCCACGCAGACACGGGGAGAATGTGCAAACTCCACACGGACAGTGACCCAGAGCCGGGATCGAACCTGGGACCTCAGGGCCGTGAGGCGGTTGTGCTAACCACTAGGCCACCATGCTGCCCACTAGTCAAAGTATTAAAGTGAAAGAACTCACGAGTATATTATTATATTACTCAATAAATAATTTGTCACCATCTGGAATACTTCCACTATTTATCATGAAAATTCAATACAACTCGGCAAGACAAAAAGAGTAATATTTATATTACAACTCAGTAATATAGCAGTGTGCACCTCTACAAGGCATCACGACTGTATCTATGGCATAATGTGCAGAAAAATTGCTGACCATGCTCTGCAGATGCAGGTTCTATGGTGATAATCAATGTGTAATTGAAGACAAACAATGACCAAATATTACAGAAACCCGCCCTGCTGCCCTGACACCGGCTTCCATATTGTCAGGCGCCTGTTGGGGGCCGTTGACAGCGGCCCCCCCAGGCGATTCTCCAGCCCCAATGGGCCAAGTGGCCGATGGGTTTTGCCCAGACCCGCTGGCGTGAATTACTCACCTCACACACGACGGGACCTGGAAGTTAAGTGTGCGGGAGCCATCCTGGGAGGGGGAGGGGAGGGGGGGGGGGGGATCCGACCCCGGGGGGGGGGGGGGGGGGGGCATGGTGGCCTGGCCCATGGTTGGGCCTACCAATCAGCAGGCGGTTTGGTTCCGTGGGGGGCCTTCTTTATTCCGCGCCGGGCCCCTGTAGGGCTCCGCCATATTGCCTAGGGGCCGGCGCGGAGAAGGGAACGCCCACGCATGCGCGGAAATATGCCGGCCATTCCGCACATGCGCAAATTCACGCCGGCTATTCAGCGCTGGCTGGAGCTGCGGTAATCACTCTGACGTCAACCTAGTCCCCTAGGAAGTGGAGAATTCCTCACTTTTGGGGGCTGTTCACGCCGGAGTGGTTGGTGCCAGTTTTCACGCCGGGGTGGGGACATAGCCCCATGATTGGAGAATCCCACCCCTTAATTCAGGAAGAGGTTGGAGTAAAGAGAGGACTAAACCTTCTATCCAGTTGCTTTCATTATTACATCCTCATTGCCATTTTCATTTATATAGCACCTTTAACTTAATAAAATGCCTCAAGGCTCTTCATAGCAGCGTAATCAGCCAAAATGAGATGTTACAACAGGTGAACATAAGCTTGGTCAAAGTAATAGGTTTTAAGGAACATCTCAAAGAGAGACAGTGAGGTTTAGAGAGAATTCGAGAGCTTGAGATCTCGGCAGCTGCAGGTAGGACCTCCAACTAGGAAAGCAAGGATGCACAAGGGACCAAAATGGGAAGAATACAGAGTGCAGTAAGACTGGAGGAGGTTCCAGAGCTTGGGAGAAGGGAGGCCATGGACAGATTTGAGCTCTCTGATGAAGACATTAAATCTGCAGTGTTACTGCCCCAGGAGCCAATCAAAGTCACTGAGCAGAGGGGTATTGCGTGAATGGGACTCAGCCAGCTCCAGTGCATGTCCTAACAAATCAATAGAATCATAGAAAAGTTACAGCACAGATGGAGGCCAATCGGCCCAATTTGTCCATGCCAGCCCTAGGACACGCAGGAGCCCTTTCTAATCCCACCTTCCTGCACCCGGTACATCATCCTGTAGTTTAGAGCACTTAAGGTGCAGATCCAGGTACCTTTCAAAAGAGTTTAGGCTCTCTGCCTCCACCACCAACTCGGGCAGCGAATTCCAGGCTCCCACTACCCTCTGTGTAAAAACATTTTCCCTCATGTCCCCTCGACACTTTCTGCCACTTATCTTGAATCCAGGTCCCCAGTTCCAGAATTGTCCACCAGGGTAAACAATTTTATCCTGTCCACCCTATCTCTTCTCATAATTTTGTACACCTCAATTAAGTGACCCCTGAGCCTTCTTTGTTTTCCAAGGAAAATAACCCCAACCTATCCAATCTCTCCTCATAGCCACACTTTTCTAGCCCTGGCAACATTCTTCTCAACCTCCTCTGCACTCTCTCCACAGCAATAACATCCTTCCAGTCTGTGAAACAGACTGGTAAGCTCGAGGAGGTACTTGTTAGGAAGGAAGATGTGTTGGGCGTTTTGAAAAACTTGAGGATAGACTATTCCCCCGGGTCTGACGGGATATATCCAAAGATTTTATGGGAAGCAAGAAATGAAATTGCAGAGCCGTTGGCAATGATCTTTTCGTCCTCACTGTCAACAGGGGTGGTACCAGGGGATTGGAGAGTGGCGAATGTCGTGCCCCTGTTCAAAAAAGGGAATAGGGATAACCCTGGGAATTACAGGCCAGTTAATCTTACTTCGGTGGTAGGCAAAGTAATGGAAAGGGTACTGAGGGATAGGATTTCTGAGCATCTGGAAAGGCACTGCTTGATTAGGGATAGTCAGCATGGATTTGTGAGGGGTAGGTCTTGCCTTACAAGTCTTATTGACTTCTTTGAGGAGGTGACCAAGCATGTGGATGAAGGTAAAGCAGTGGATGTAGTGTACATGGATTTTAGTAAGGCATTTGATAAGGTTCCCCATGGTAGGCTTATGCAGAAAGTAAGGAGGCATGGGATAGTGGGAAATTTGGCCAGTTGGATAACAAACTGGCTAACCGATAGAAGTCAGAAAGTGGTGGTGGATGACAAATATTCAGCCTGGAGCCCAGTTACCAGTGGCGTACCGCAGAGATCAGTTCTGGGTCCCCTGCTGTTTGTGATTTTCATTAATGCCTTGGATGAGGAGTTGAAGGGTGGGTCAGTAAATTTGCAGATGATATGAAGATTGGTGGAGTTGTGGATAGTGAGGAGGGTTGTTGGCGGCTGCAAAGAGGCATAGATAGGATGCAGAGCTGGGCTGAGAAGTGGCAGATGGAGTTTAACCCTGACAAGTGTGAGGTTGTCCATTTTGGAAGGACAAATATGAATGCCGAATACAGGGTTAACGGTAGGGTTCTTGGCATGTAGCGGAGCAGAAAGATCTTGGGGTCTATGTTCATAGATCTTTGAAAGTTGCCACTCAAGTGGATAGAGCTGTGAAGAAGGCCTATGGTGTGCTAGCGTTCATTAGCAGAGGGATTGAATTTAAGAGCCGTGAGGTGATGATGCAGCTGTACAAAACCTTGGTAAGGCCACATTTGGAGTACTGTGTGCAGTTCTGGTCACCTCATTTTAGGAAGGATGTGGAAACTTTGGAAAAGGTGCAAAGGAGATTTACCAGGATGTTGCCTAGAATGGAGAGTAGGTCTTACGAGGAAAGGTTGAGGGTGCTAGGCCTTTTCTCATTAGAACAGAGAAGGATGAGGGGCGTCTTGAAAGAGGTTTATAAGATGATCAGGGGAATAGATAGAGTAGACAGTCAGAGACTTTTCCCCCGAGTGGAACAAACCATTACAAGAGGACATAAATTTAAGGCAAATGGTGGAAGATATAGGGGGGATGTCAGAGGTAGGTTCTTTACCCAGAGAGTAGAGGGGGCATGGAATGCACTGCCTGTGGAAGTAGTTGAGTCGGAAACGTTAGGGACCTTCAAGCGGCTATTGGATAGGTACATGGATTATGGTAGAATAATGGAGTGTAGGTTAATTTGTTCTTAAGGGCAGCACGGTAGCATTGTGGATAGCACAATTGCTTCACAGCTCCAGGATCCCAGGTTCGATTTCGGCTTGGGACACTGTCTGTGTGGAGTCTGCACATCCTCCCCGTGTGTGCGTGGGTTTCCTCCGGGTGCTCCGGTTTCCTCCTACAGTCCAAAGATGTGCAGGTTGGGTGGATTGGCCATGATAAATTGCCCTTAGTGTCCAAAATTCTATGATCTATGATTAACCTAGGACAAACGTTCGGCACAACATCGTGGGCTGAAGGGCCTGTTCTGTGCTGTATTTCTCTATACTTCCTATAATGTGGTGACCACAACTGCATACAATACTCCAGTTTTGGCCTCACTAGTGTTTTATACAATTCTTACATTATATCCTTACTTTTATATTCTATACATGATGTGGAGATGCCTGTGTTGGACTGGGGTGGGCACAGTAAGAAGTCTTACAAAACCAGGTTAAAGTCAAACAGGTTTAATTAAAATCACTAGCTTTTGGAGCTTAACTCCTTCTGTGGGTTTGTGATCTGTAGTCCTGTCGGGATCTTGCATCTTTGTAGAAACTTGATGTCAGTCTCTATATGCGCGATCTTCTTGGAGATCCTCTCCACTTTGAGCCGGCTGTTATTATATTCTATATCTCTGCCAATGAAGGAGAGCATTCCATGTGCTTTCTTAACAACCTTGTCTACTTAAACTGCCGGAATGTGGCAACTCGGGGCTTTTCACGGTAACTTCATTTGAAGCCTACTTGTGACAATAAGCGATTTGCATTTCCTTTTTTAACTTTCAACGGCTGCCTTTAGGGACATGTGTGCCAAGATATGACTTCATCTACCCCCCTTAGTATATTCCCATTTATTGTGTACTCCCTACAACTGTTCGACCTTCCTAAATACATGACATCACACTTCTCTGTGTTAAATCCCATCTGCCACTTTATCAACCAATTGACCAATCCATCTATATCGTTATAGCTATCCTCTACACTGTCGACCAATCGGCCCATCTTTGTGTCATCTGCAAATTTACCAATCATGCTCGCTATGTTCATGTCCAAATCGTTAATCTATAACACAAAGAGTAAGGGTCCCACCACCGAGCCCAAACAATTGCAAGGGCAGCCATTGACCATTAGCTTTTGTTTCTTGCTTGAAGCTAACTTTTTATCCAGTTTGCCACATTGCTCTGTACTCCATGGGCTTTCACTTTCTTGATCAATCTGCCATATGGGATCTTATCAAACGCTTTGCTAAAATCCATGTGCACCACATCCACTGCAATGCATTCTTCAACCGTCTTGTCACTTCCTCAAAGAATTCAATCAAACTTGTGAGGCAAGACCTTCCTTTAACAATTCCATGCTGACTATCCCGACTAGTCCATGCCTTTCGATGTGACAATTAATCCTATCTCTCAGGATTGATGTTACTAATTTGCCCACAACTGACCTAAGTCTAACTGGCCAATAATTGTTTGGCATTTCATTCAATCCTTTTTTAAACAATGGAAACATGTTTGCATTTCTCCAGTCCTCTGGTACCTCCCCTATGTCTGGTGAGGATTGGAAAATCATCCTCAAAGCATCTGCTATCCCCTCCCTGACCTCCTTCAGTAACCTCGGAAACAATCCATCTGGCCCTGGTGAATTATCAACTTTCAAGGATTTCAATCCTTTTGAGTACTTCCTCTCTCTTTATGATTATCCCATCCAATATCCTACAGTGATCCTCCTGGACTACTATATCTGCAACATCCATTTCCTTTGTAAACACGGACACAAAATATTTATTTAAAACCCTCCCCATTGGGGCGGCACGGTGGTACAGTGGTTAGCATTGCTTTAATTTTTATCCCTCAGTTATCCTTATATTGTTTGATTCCCAGTTGATATTGGGATAAAGTCTCCTACTATTATTGCCTTCTTATTCTTACAGGCAGAGATTTGCCTACATATTTGCTCTTCTATCGGGCAGCACGGTAGCATAGTGGTTAGCACAAATGCTTCACAGCTCCAGGGTCCCAGGTTCGATTCCGGCTTGGGTCACTGTCTGTGCGGAGTCTGCACATCCTCCCCGTGTGTGCGTGGGTTTCCTCCAGGTGCTCCGGTTTCCTCCCACAGTCCAAAGATGTGCAGGGTAGGTGGATTGGCCATGATAAATTGCCCTTAGTGTCCAAAATTGCCCTTAGTGTTGGGTGGGGTTACTGGGTTATGGGGATAGGGTTGAGGTGTTGACCTTTCCAAGAGCCGGTGCAGACTCGATGGGCCAAATGGCCTCCTTCTGCACTGTAAATTCTATGATCTAAGATCTATGATCTATCTCCCTTTCACGCATCTTCTTGGTCCAATTGCCAAACAGCCCGATGTCCACCTGAATCTCTTGTTGAAATATCACTCCGCTTTGGAAGCCATTATCCTTTGGAACCCTTTTACCAAGCCAATTTGCTGAAACTCAAAAGCCTCCCCAAAACATTCCTCTTCAAGCCATACCTTCTGTGTTCCCCTCATTTCCTTCATCCGCTCCTTGGGCCTATCTGTTCCCTCTTGTAAATCACCTTCTTCACACAAGAATTAATGTAAACTGCTGATTCTATGTCAGCTACCCTTCAGCGAATAAATCATGGACTATTGCGAAAATCAACTGTCAAGTTAAACTCCTCTTTCTTCCTCAGTTCAAAGGCTAAAAATGGGAGCTTAACAATGAAAGAGTAAAGTAATGAGAGATAGATGAAAACTTTAAGAATTTTCTTTTCACATGTAAACTGTCTATAGTCCAGGAGAATAACCTCAAAATATACTGCTGGCGTAATATTCCGTCAATATTCCTCGTGCGAATGAATTGTGATGGACGAATGAATGAATAATAATGGTTGTACCACCAGCCTTCCTAGGTCAATATCATCAAACGTGACAGGAAATGTGTGAAGTTTTGGAATATTTAAAAATATACCAGCCGGTTCCAAACTATTTCAAAGCGAGAAACTTAATCTGGACTTCACATCGATGCTTAACAAGATGAATGAAAAAGTCTCTGCATGGTTCGCATGTAATGAATAAGGCTTTGACAGAGTAGGGAAGGGAACTGCTCACAAATTGGTATGCTGGCCTTTCACCTCCAGGATTTAGGTCTGAATTCTCCCAGGCTAGTGGAATGAAAGTCTCCTCAGTCTGGCAACTGCAGAGACGATGCCACGTGTACTGTGCTTAGCAGGCTTAGTAATTCTCAGTGGGTAGTACTCCCAAAGTACAAAATTGCCGATAATTTTACGGTTTTCATAGAACCATAGAACAAGACGGCACATAACGAGAGTTTTGAGCCCACCTTTGATAGAGCTATCCAATTAGTCTCACAAGGGACTGCTTTAGCACTGGCTAAAAAGCTGGCTTTTAAAGCAGACCAAGGCAGGCCAGCAGCACGGTTCAATTCCCATACCAGCCTCCCCGAACAGGTGCCGGAATGTGGCGACTAGGGGCTTTTGACAGTAACTTCATTTGAAGCCTACTTGTGACAATAAGCGATTTTCATTTCATTTCATTTCCGCTGCATTTTGCCCATAAGCCAGAAAATTATTCCTCTTCAAATATTTATCCATTCCCTTTTATAATTGGAATGGGCCTTTCTATTTGGCCTGTGCTAAACCTGGACTTAGGAATACGTGATGCCAGCTCTGGGAGGTTGCAGAAGAGAAACAGTTCATCTTTTTGATAAGTGCAAAAACTCACCGTAAAATATGAAAAGGGTTTTCTGAGTTTATGAGAATAAAGTCAAACAAATTCAGGGTCCTATGCATTAGCAGCTGTAATTACTTCTCTGTCACAGAAGTAAATGCTACAGTATGAGGTCTCTGGAGGTATTGGTTTATAGTAATGAAGTTAAAATTATCGAGCACAAGCATTTTATCAATGTGCACTTGTCTAGATAAAATTCATGCAGATAGTTTATACAAAGCTACATTTAGAAGCAAAAGGGACTTTTTGCTGCAGAGAGCAGAAGTGTAAACATGTCGGTAATAATTCAGCGATGGGCGACCACGTTTAGTAACTAGACAAACTATTTATTATAAGAAATAAACCACACGCAGAGTTTAAGAAATGTGCTACTGACTACTTTGACTCCAGTCCCAGACTGGCTGGAAAACCTGCACTGATCTCCAGGATGTGCACTCTCCATCTCAGTTGGCCGATTAGGTCATTGACCCCCCTGAAACCTCGCGCCCTTAAAGGGGCTCACTACTACATCCCTCCCACCTTAAGTCACTCATTACCTTATTCAAACAAAAGTTAGACCATTTACAATAAAGCAAAAATAAATAAGTTATTTAACACAGTCCATCGTAAGCTCTCCTTGTCATGGGGACTTCCTCTTCCGCTGGGACTGACGTAGGACAGCAGGTGGTGCCTCCACAGCAGAGGTAGCTTTGTATTGACTTTCAGAAATTGGACTGTCCATCTTGTAAAGGTACATCTGTGCTTCTTACTTCTTTTGGCCCCGCAGGAACACCGTTAGACCTTCCTCAGGTCAGCACAACTTTCACTCACAACAACATTTCTGGCAGGTATAAATGCAGCAGACTGCCCCACTGGTTCTCTATGTAACTCCCATCTTCCCAAGTGGTCTAAATGCTTTTTTAGGATTTTACCTTCAACTTCCACCTCATGCGATACAGGGCCCGTTTTGACCCCGACAGTACCTGGGACCCAACTCGAGCCATTCCCAAATGTTTTAATGGAAATTACATCATCTACCTTAGAACGTTCTCTTGAATCTTGTTGAATCATGATTCTTCTTTTGAACACTTTGCTTTGCCTCCACACTCTCCACAAAATTGGGAATAAACATGTGCAACCAACAGCAACCCGGCAGGAGTAACATGAGGGTCATGTACTCCGGTGTCCTGTAGTGAATGAGAAAACATGCCAATTCTGTCTGCAGGGATGCTGGTGGTTGCTTTCTCTTGGCTGCCTCAAGGGTTTGTACAGCCCTCTTAGCGAGTCCATTCGATGAAGGGTGGTAAGGTGCCGTATATATGTTTAATGCCATTGGATGACATAAAGTGCCGGAACTCTTTGTTGGTAAATGATGTTCCACTGTCTGAAAGAAACGCCTTCGGCAATCCAAGGGTGGAAAAGCTTTGCCTTAACCTTTCACTGTTGCAAAAGAAGACATCAATTTAATTTCACCCAGCCATTTTGAGTGTGTGTCCACTATAAGTAGGAATACTGTACCTATAAATGGGCCTAATAGAGTCCACATGAAGTCTCACCCATGGCTGACCTGGTCATTCCCAAAGGTGGAACAGGGCTGCGGATGGTAACTTTTGTTGCACCTGTCATTAGTCGCACTACTTAACCATACTCTCTATATCTGCATCTCTCCCAGGTCACCAAACGTAGCCGTGTACCAACATTTTCATCTTGGACAAACCTGGGTGGGCGGTGTGTAATTTATAAAGCAAAACTTCCTGCCAGGCAACGGTCGACCACCGTCGCTCCCGCAGAATTGCGCCATCTTCACAGCTGTGTTCATCCTGCTTTATTTGAAAAGATTTTAGCTGTTCAGACACTCTATCGTAATGTCAGCCATGAAGAATCATGGAGAAACGCCAGGTCGGAGAATCCCCGGGGGAGGCGCGAATCCCGCCCCGCCACCATCTGCCGTATTCTCCAGCGCCGTTTTTTCGGCAGGGACGTGATCCACACCAAGCTGGTCGGGCGCCGTTGGCAGCAACCCCCCCCGGCAATTCTCCAGGCCCCGATGGGCCGAGTGGATGTCCGTTTTTGGCCAGTGCCATCGGCGTGAATCACTCAGTTCATGTAACGGCGGGACCTGGCAGGTAAGTCAGCTGGGGCGGTCCTCGGGAGGGGGGGGGGGGGTGCGAGGGGATCCAACCCCAGGGTGGCCCAGCGATCGTAACAGGCGGGCCTGTTCCGTGGGGTCACTTCTTCCCTCCGCTCCGGCCCCTGTAGGGCTCCACCATGGCCGGCGCAGAGAACAGACCCCCCCCCCCACGTGCATGCACCAAAATACACCGGCCGGTCTGCGCATCCCCAAGATCCCGCCGGCCCTCTGGTGCATGCGCGAACTCGGCCGTCCCTTTGCCACCAGCTGGTGCGGCGCCAACCCCTCCGACATCCACCCAGCCCCTAGGTTTTCCAGCCGGCAAGGGGACTTAGTCCCCGGAACGGAGAATCCCAGCCCATGTGTTTCACTTTGAATAATAATGGATCTCTGAGTCCAGTATTTGATCTAGTGTGCAGACACAGGTAACGTATCAGGAAAATTCAAGGCTAAGATAATGTTTTGTGGCACTGCTGGGGGTGGTGTACTTTTCAGTAATGGGAGATGGCTCAAGGCATCTGAATTCGATACATGTGTCCCTGGCTGGTTTTGGAAGGTGTATTCATAGGCAACCAACAATAAAGCACAATGGTTTATCCCTGCAGACGCTTTTGGAGGGATTGCCTTATCCTCTCTATACAATCCTAGAACTGGTAATGATCAGTGACTACGGTAAATGCCGGCCATAAACATATTGGAATTGTTTATATCAAAAATAATCGCCAAATTCTTTTTCGCGATCTCTGAGTAGGTCTTCGCTGCATCAGTGAGGGTTCATGAAGCGGAGTAAATGGGCCTTTCTTTCTGACACGTCATTCATTTTATTTGACAGAACAGCTCCAATTCCATAAGGAGATGCAACACAAGTGAGTATGATTTATTTAGAAGGATCTAAGAAGGATTGAAGTGACCTAAAAGGAAGGTTGACTGTTGGGCTTGCTTCATTTGTCTGAAGGCTTATTTTTGCTGCACCTTCCATTACCATCTTTGGCGTTATTTTAGCAATGCACAGAAAGATATCAACATCACAGACAAGCTTGGAATGAATCTCCCACAGTAATTTATCTTTCCAACGATAAATATTTTATTTCAGATGTATTCTTCATGGCTGGTGCTTCCTCAATGGCCCCAGTCTTCTCTTCCATAGATATAGAGGACAGGCCCTTCGAGCCTGCTCTGCCATTCATCACGGTCATGGCTGATCGTCCAACTCAATAGCCTAATCCTGCTTTTTTTCCCATAGCCTTTGATTCAATTCTCCCCAAGTGCTATATTGATCTGCCTCTTGAATATATTCAAAGCTTTAGCATGAACTACTTCCTGTGGTAATGAATTCCATAGGCTCACCACTCTTTGTGTGAAGAAGTGTCTCCTTATCTCTGTCCAAAATGGTTTACCCTGAATCCTCAGGCTGTGACCCCTGGTTCTGGACACACACATCAGATGCAATCCTCTCAAACCCAAATAAGTCTCCTCCCTCGCATGAAAAGTACATTTCTCTCTTTTTAGTCTTACTCCAGCTTTCTGGAACCTTTTCAAAGGTTAGTTAGGTGCTCCTCTTCTGTGGCGGCCATTATTAGCACGTCATCCAAATTTATGACCACCTGAGGCAAATCTTGCAATCGGCTCTCCATTGTGTGTTGAAAAATTGCAAACAGATGAGACTCCAAATGGCAACATGGTATACTGGTACAGCCCTTATGTGCACTAATATTGACCAACTCCATGGGAGCATCATTCAGCTCTAGTTACTTCAAGTAGGCGCCCTTCATTAATATAAAAAAATGTTGCTCAATCTAGTTTAATTTGGATGACGTGCCATGTTTAATTTCCTGAAACCAATCTTGACGCATCAAGTTTGGTCCTTGGTCTGCAACTACAGTGAAGGGCAATTGGGCAGATTGCTGCCTGAAACTTCCAGGGATTGTTGCTGTTCCTAAGATCTCTATAGGTTTACCAGGCTGATTCCACGGATGACGGGACTGTCATGTAAGGAGAGATTGGCTAGGTTGGGATTGTTCTCACTGGAGTTCAGAAGAATGAGGGGGGAATCTCATAGAGACTTACAAAAATCTAACAGGACTAGACAGGGTAGATGCAGGGAAGATGTTACCAATAATGGGTCTGTCCAGAACCAGGGGTCACAGTCTGAGGATTCAGAGTAAACCATTTCGGACAGACATAAGGAGACATTTCTTCACACAAAGAGTGGTGAGCCTGTGGAATTCATTACCACAGGAAGTAGTTGATGCTAAAACATTGAATATATTCAAGAGGCGGCTGGATATAGCACTTGGGGATAATGGGATCAAAGCCAATGGGGCGAAAGCATGATTAGGCTATTGAGTTGGATGATCAGCCATAATCGTGATGAATGGCTGAGCAAGCTCGAAGGGCCAAAAGGCCTCCTCCTGCTCCTATCTTTTTATGTATCCATGTATCTACGCATAGCTTCCTCAGTAGATGTGGCCAGCTTGACGACAGTGTTTTTTTAATCTCAGGGCCTGGGCCCCACCCTGGAGGCATCTGTGTTTGCTCTCCCATTACTGTGTGGAGGCTCTTGTGTCGACCTCCATTTTGAGTGGGCAATTGTTGATCAACAGTACTATTGAAATAGCGGTCACATTTCCCACCTTAATATTATTCAAGTCATAAACATGTGGTCCCCCTGCAGAATTACTTTCCATGCTGTGCACTGGAGCCAGAATCTTGACCCTGCTGGCACCAGGCTGGCCCTGTTTGACCTTACATTTGCTTGTTATATGCCCCTTTCTGCCATAGGCATAACACACAGCTTCCTTGAACCAACACTTCTCCTAGGAGTGGTTTCCCCGACACTGATAGCACTCTTCACAAATCTTGTTTGTTGGCCGAGTCTCTTATACATCTGCACTCTCTCAGGCTCTGCATTTTCTTTGCGCGCCATTAAGGGCTGGCCCTAATTCACCATGTTCTGCTGTTTGCCTCAATCTCACCAGAAAAGCTACAATCCCTTCCCCAGGGACTCTTGCTGTTGAGTTGAACTTCAATCGCTGCACGATTATCAAGCTCTTCTAAGGTTTTAGGACCTGGAGCATCTGGAGAAGTCAAGCTCCTAATTAAATTGTAGCTTTCGGCAGCAGACTGTTAGTAGTATTACCATCTTCTTCTCCCCCCTCCCCCTCCCTTTTTCCTTTGCTTTGAAAAAATATTGCAAGTGTTTGACATATTGAACCCAATCTTCCAAATTAGGGTCAAAGGGCTCTACTTTTCCGAATAGAGTCATTGATGTAACTTACTGACTATTAAATGGACCTAACTTGAATGACTGGCACACAAATTCTGCTTTGCCTTTCTCTATAGCAATTTGAAGGCACTCCCATTGATTCTCATCGCCAATG
The DNA here is from genome assembly GCF_902713615.1 of Scyliorhinus canicula. Taxonomy (NCBI): domain Eukaryota; kingdom Metazoa; phylum Chordata; class Chondrichthyes; order Carcharhiniformes; family Scyliorhinidae; genus Scyliorhinus; species Scyliorhinus canicula. Next base: position 257,296,714 of record NC_052148.1, on the reverse strand, counting down.
TACTAACTCAAAGTAACTAAAAAGTGACCGCCAAATTTGGTAACTAAACAAACTATTTATATAAGGAATAAACTATGTACAGAGTATATGAAATGTGCTACCGACTACTTTGACTCACGTCCCACACTGGTTGGGGAAACCCACGTTCAGCTCCAGGATTCGCCCTCCAGAGCCTGATCGCATCACATGACCCTCCCCCAAAAAACTCACCCCTTAAAGGGGCTCGCTATTACAATGTCCTTTATAAACACAGTTTTGATTTTGCTGTGTGGTGAAAAATCTCTCCCCATAGAGGCCTTCCTTTGATGTGACTTGAAATTTGAAACTTTCAGTCCTGGGTCTTTTTTTTTTATATTTCTTTCTTCTCCTCCTTTTTCACATTTTCTCCCCAATTTACACCCACCAACAATAATCAGTAACAAATATGCCAATCATCATATCAATAACAACGATCCCATCCTCCCACCAAACCCAAACCATTCACCCACATGCTCACATAAACAACTGACAAAAAGGAATCAGGAATCCCCCATAACACCCATCGCCTCCCCCCCCTCCCCCCCCCCCCCCAGCCCTCCCACCCACCCCCCCCAACTAATGTTCGATGTTATCCAGTTCTTGAAAGTGCATAATGAATGCCCATGAATTGTAGAACCCCTCGGTCCTTCCCCTCAGTTCAAACTTAACCTTCTCAAGGGTCAAGAATTCCAACAGGTCCCCCACCAAGCCATGGCACAGGGTGGAGAGGCTGTTCTCCAACCCATCAGGTTCGGCCTTCGGGCGATCAACGAGGCAAAGGCTACAACATCTGCCTCCGTGCCTGTTTCCAACCCTGGCTGGTTCGGCACCCCGAATATGGCCTCCCGGGGGCTTGGGTCCAGTTAAGTGGTCCAAGTGCACCACTTTAGAAATTATCCTAAAACCTCCTTCCAGTAATCCTCTAGCTTGGGACAAGACCAAAACATATGAACCTGGTTAGTGCCCCCCCCCCCCCTCTCCCCCCCCCCCCCCCCCCCCCCCCCCCCCCCCCCGCAACGTTCACACGTCTTCTACTCCTTCAAAGAATAGGCTCATCCTCGCCCTCGTGAGGTGTGCTCTGTGTACCACCTTCAGCTGTATCAGCCCCAACCTCGCGCACGAAGTGCAGGCATTCACTCTCCGGAGCACCTCACACCAGAACCCCTCCTCCATATCCTCTCCCAACTCCTCCTCCCACTTTGCTTTCATCCCTGCCAGCGGTGCCCTCTCCTCCTCCAAAATACCTCCGTATACCACCGACACTACCCCCTTCTCCAGTGCCCCTGTCGGCAGTACCTCCTCCAGCAATGTGGTGGCCGGCTCCTCTGGGAAGTTCTGTATCTCCTTTCTAGCAAAATCGCAAACCTGCATATATCTAAACATTTCCCCCTGCTCCAGCCCATACTACACTTCCAGCTCCTTCAATCCTGCAAATCGGCAGGCCTTGAAAAATAAACATAAATCGTGGCAACATGTTCATTTTAACCGCCTGTACCCGACCCGCCAGTGACAGAGGGAGACCATCCCACACTGTCAGATCAGCTTTCACTCTCCCCACCAAACTTGAAATGTTGTACCTGCGGAGCACCCCCCCCCCCCCCCCACTCAGGGGCAACTTGCACCCCCAAGTACCTAAAGTGAGTCCCTGCCCTACGGAATGGCAGCCCCCCCCACCCTTGCCCCAACACCCGGCTGAGATACCATAAAATACTCACCCTTGTCTAAATTCAGCTTGTACCCCGAGAAAGACCCAAACATTCAAAGCAGCTCCAATACTCCCGCGATCAACACACTCGGTTCCGACACATATAACAGCAAGTCATCGGCATATAAGGACACCCTATGCTCTATCCCCTCCCGCACTATTCCTTTCCATACCCCCAAACTTCTTAATGCAATGGCCAACGGCTCAATCGCGAGTGCAAACAGCAGGGGAGACATAGGACATCCCTGCTTAGTCCCATGATGGAAGAAAAGTATCTCGAGCAGATGTTGTTCGCCCTCGGCTCCTTATATAGTAGCTTTACCCAATTCACAAACCGCTCCAGAACTGCCATCGAGTACCCCCATTCTACACGGTCAAATGACTTCTCAGCGTCCAATGCCACAACCACCTCTGTTTCCTTTCCCTCTGCCGGTGCCATAATAACGTTCAAAACCCTTCTAATGTTTGAAAAGAGCTGCCTCCCCCTCACGAACCCCATCTGATCTCACCTATCACCTTCGGGAGGCACTCCTCCAGCCTACCCGCCAGTACCCGCGCCAATATTTTTGCGTCCACATTCGGAAGTGATATGGGTCTATACGGCCCACACTCCATTGGATCCTGATCTTTTTTTAGCAACAGGGAAATCGATGCCTGCCCCAAGGTTTGTGGTAACACCCCATGCCCTATCGCCTCTTCAAACATCCCCACCATCAGGGGTGCCAGCTTATCCTTGAATTTTTAAATAATATTCCACCGGAAACCCATTCGGCCCTGCCTCCTTCCCCGACTTCATCCTCCCAATCACCTCCTTTATCTCCTGCTCCCCTATCGCTCCTTCTAATGTAGCCCTGTCCCCCTCCCCTAACCTCGGGTACTCCAACCCATCTAGAAATTCCTGCATCTCACGATTCCCCCCCCCCCCCCCCCCCCCGGTGGCTCTGCCCTCTACAACCTCTCATAAAATTCCTCAAAAACCTTGTTAATCAGATCCGGCGCCACCACCAACTTCCCTGCCCTATCCCTCACCTGTACAATTTGCCAAATATGGGAGCACAGTAGCATGGTGGTTAGCATAAATGCTTCACAGCTCCAGGGTCCCAGGTTCGATTCCCGGCTGGGTCACTGTCTGTGCGGAGTCTGCATGTCCTCCCCGTGTGTGCGTGGGTTTCCTCCGGGTGCTCCGGTTTCCTCCCACAGTCCAAAGATGTGCGGGTTAGGTGGATTGTCCATGCTAAATTGCCCGTAGTGTCCTAAAAAGTAAGGTTAAGGGGGGGTTGTTGGGTTACGGGTATAGGGTGGATACGTGGGTTTGAGTAGGGTGATCATTGCTCGGCACAACATCGAGGGCCGAAGGGCCTGTTCTGTGCTGTACTGTTCTATGTTCTATGTTCTAATTTCCCTTGCCGCTGCTTCCCTCCGGAGCTGACCTGCTAACTTTCGCCCCGGCCTTATCTCCATGTTAGTCCTGGGTCTTAACTGGCAATCCCAACAGCAGGACTGGTCGCATCCCAGTCTTGTCACTCATACTGCGCTAAGTAAAAATATATAATTTTCTCAACTAATTTAATTCCAATTGGAGTCGCACACCTGCTGCCGACCAGAACCATTTGTTTGGATGAGGGTAGAAGATTGCATCTGTATCCAACCCCACCATTCCCCAGGCAGTTCTACCAGACATAGTGAAACTCCGGCATGCATTCCCACTTTGGGCAGTGTGTACCTTCAAGAGGGAACTGGCCCAGTTCTTGGTAGAGTAGGGTAGAGATCACAAAGTAAACAGATTGAACGCTCATACGTATATTATCAATGTAATCTCCTGGCTTAATTTCAGTTGCCTGAGGGAGGGTCAAAGGAATTGTTCACATTTGTCTCCCCTTTCTTGGCTCTGGATTTCTTTTTCTGTTTCATACCTCTCCCAGGGGACAACATGTCTGGGGGTGTGGAGGCGGTGGGGGGAATGCCTACTTATGATGAACTATCAAAAGCGTGGGGCAGACATGACAGATCATCTGCTCTACATGTTTCCCACATGTTTACATCTTGTGTTTTTACCTTCCCTGAGCAACCAACCCTACAAAGTATCTGGAGAAACTTAACCCCACAAATACTCCCTTTAGGCAGTTTAATTGCCTCTCTCCACTACTTCAGCCATGTTACTTACTGCATTGAGTCAACACAGTCATTAACCCATTTTTAAAAAAATGCGCAGGCACGTAATTGGTACAAGAAATACAGCGATCACCTTAAACCTCTTCGGAGCATTACTCCCCTCCTCAGAATTATTTTTCAAAAAATAGTTTAGGAAATGATTATTTGCTGAAGGGCTAATGATGCAGGGGCTGGTTTAGCTCACTGGTCTAAATCGCTGGCTTTTAAAGCAGACCAAGCAGGCCAGCGGCACGGTTCAATTCCCGTACCAGCCTCCCCGAACAGGCGCCGGAATGTGGCGACTGGGGCTTTTCACAGTAACTTCATTTGAAGCCTATTCGTGACAATAAGCGATTTTCATTTTCATTTTCATGCTCTGTATTTTCGGTCTCCAACAAGAGCCTTTAAGCTGCCTAACTCAGCCACCAGGTCCGTGAATCTGCCTCCTGTCCATGTTGAAAATCACAGATGGCTCTGTGGGGTTCTTGATTTACTTCAAGCAGAGACTAATTCTGAAAGGAAACTGGCATTATATTCTGGCGTGGGGGAGGGGGGAGGGAAGGAGGCAGTTGGCTGTGAAATATACAATCAGTAAAACTGTGATGAGATTATTTTCTATCCACTCGGAGGATTGTTTCTAATTACCACGATCAACCGCTTTTGATTAATTCAGTGCTCCTAAATACACTGGTGCTCTTGTCAAAATCTCTTGCTCATCTCATTATGGCCACACGGTCTGTGTCCTAGCTTTGGGCAAAGAGCTGGAGTAATCATTTATGTTTTAAGAGCTAGCTTGTCACCTTCTCCCCCACAAAAGAGGGAATTTATCCTTTGGAAAATGCAGAGAGAGAGAGAGAATGACACGCATTTGCCTGCAGTACTGTCCATCACTTCGCTGGGAGCGTTGAAACAGGAGCCAGCAAACAATGGGGCAGTGTGTTTAAAATTAACATCAATGTTGCCTTTCATCGACTTGGAAAGATGTGTTATCCTACTTTAATAAGTGTTGCTTTTTGACTTAGGCGGCACACCAGATTTTATTTAAACACTTTTTTAGCTTTACATGGAACACTTCAAGAGGTGAAGTTAATTAGCTTGCCCTCTGTGCCGTTTTACCCCGTCTTTGAATTATTCTCAGTCTAAAAATGAAAACCTGTAAAAAGGAAGTCAGATACATGCTGACATCTTTGCAGTTTAGCAAACAGAGATTAACGACCCACTTCAAATCAAGTTTAGTCATGGAGTGAAAGTATTCGGTGGGGGGGCTGGGGCAGTTGGGAGGACAAGGATGGGGAGGGTGTTGGGGGGGGGGCAGGGGTGGGGGAAGGTGGTTACAATTGAAATCATCAGGGTAATGGAAATTCAGAAGTGTCCAGCTTCGCAGAGCAAATGGCTCCGATTAATGCCACCGCCACAAAGCGAACTTGTTCAACCATCGCCCTGGAGCATCTGTCCACCAAACTAGACAAGCATTCATGTCTCTCACGCCATCTCCATTCTGTCGAGCTGGCACTGTGCAGGGTCCAGGCAGCATGGGAAACTGATAGAAATAAATACTCGCTCGGCTGCCTGCGTGCCAGTGAGGGTTTGTTAAAACTGATCTGGCTTTGCAGGCAAATCAGTTTTGAAAAATTATAATCTGCCACAACATCAGCAAACCTGGCCTGTCAGATGAGCCGCCCTTTTGCACCAATCCCCCGCTGGAGAAGCACATTCCCAGCATATAACACAAATATGAAGAGCAGGCACTTGTCAGGACCTTTTCTCCACTAGTAATTATTAATCCTTCACTCAATAATAATAATCTTTATTATTGTCACACATAGATTTACATTAACACTGCAATGAAGTTACTGTGAAAATTCCCGAACACTCCGGTGCCTGTTCGGGTAAACTGAGGGAAAATTCAGAATGTCCAAATTACCTAACAGCATGTCGTTCGGGAATTGTGGGAGGAAACCGGAGCGCCCGGAGGAAACCCACACAGACACGGGGAGAACGTGCAGACTCCACACAGACAGTGGCTCAAGCCGGGAATCAATCCTGGGACTGTGGAGCAACAGTACTAACCACTGTGCTACCGTGCTGCTCTTTAATCAGACATCGGAACTGGACAACCAGTGACAGCATAAAACAAATGATTAAAAACTTTCGAAGAAGGCTTAAGATAATTAGAATCACCTTTGGGTATTTGGTATGCTTTCGCATCCTTAATGATGCCTTCTTTCGAAAGACCACATACAATCTACACCCACAGACTCAAATCAACTTCATCTCAAAATACTGTTGGCCATTTTCATGGCTCTTTCTGCTGGCACTCCCACTCTTGGGGACTTCCATACTTGAACCCCTCTCGGTCATCCACACGCGTTAGCGTTTTGTAGTTCAAACAAAAGAATGAATCCTTAGCACGAGTCCGGCGGTTGGTCACATGAACGTCACACGTCAAATTGTTTCTTCTGCATTGGGTTGTAAATGTTTTTAATTATAGTTATTTGAAGCTGCTTTGCTGAGCGCCAGTGTCCATGTTCTGAGATGGTGGTGCAGCGGGAATTAATCCAATAGCAGTGTGAAAGGCAGAATATCATTGGGGGAGGCTTTCCAGTGAAAGGTGGGGACCGAGGAAGACTGGAGAGATGAGCAGGAGTGTCAGCGGTTGATCAAGGAAAGAGACGAAAGACTTGCATTTAGATAGCGCCTTTCATGACCACTGGACACTCTAAGATGCTATACCGCCAATTAAGTATATTTGAAGTGTAACCACTCTTGCAGTGCAGGGAACATGGCAGCAAAGCCATGCACAGCAAGCTCCCACAAATGGCAATGACTGGATAATCTATTGTTGTTGATTGAGGGTTAGATATTGGCCAGGCCACCAGGGTAACTTGCCTACTCTTTTACACCTACCCGAAAGGACAAGGCGGGGGCCCTCAATTTAACGTTTCATCCAAACGAGGGCATTTCTGACAGTGCAGCACTCCCTCAGTACTGCGCTGGAGTAGCAAGGATACTGAAGAAATGAGTAGCAGCGCACACCAGTAAACTGGCAGAGGAGTAATGGAGATTGAAGCCCAAGTACTAAGATTAGTGATCCAGGGAGGATGGGGAGGGTGTGAGGTAAACCCATGGGGTCAGTGCAGATGAGGGAACTGGACTGAGGAACAGCTATATAATCGCACACGATTAGAAACAGCAGTAAAGTGCTTGAGAAGCACGTTCAACTCAGTCCAGTGCAAGATGGCAAAAAGGTCAATGGATTAGTGATGTTGTTACTGCATGAAACAGCAAGCAGCCAGAAAAAGATAGAAATTCACAGGAATCAGTCAAACATATCCACAATGTAGAGTAAAATTCTCAGTGGACTAGCAGAATACTAAGTTTGCAAAGCGAAGCATTTCACCAGAGAATAGAGTCTCGGTGATAGCGAAGATTGAGGGCCTTGTAAAGCCTTGTGAACAAGAAATGAACTTTCTCTCAAGTGAAAATGAATTTCTGTCCAGAACCCAATGCCCAGTATTGGGTATCCCAATATTGATAGGCTGGTATATCAGCCTATACCAGCTGATATTGGCTGAACCCAATATCAGCCTAACCTCAGATATCCAGTGATATACACTTTCCACAATGCCACAGAGTAAGCGAATAATCAAGGCATGAAGATTCAGGCCACATGGTGGTCAATATCTAAGCCAGCCCAATTCATGTTATTTTGGGAGTTAAATAACTGCTACACTCGAGTATTGGACAAACATAGACATGAAATGAAAGCATGTTTTCTATTTCCTGCAATGGTAGAATAAATCTTACTCAGGGCTCCAGCCCTAACCTCAGAAGGTCAGTTTCTAGTACACTAATAATATCGCCATTTTGTAGACCCTTTTAGCCTCTCTTAATGAGATGGTTCAATAAGTGCCAATTGATGCAAAATTAGAGGCGATTTTGTGTTATAGATTCAGATCCACTGGGGTAATTGCCTGAAGTAACTTTATTTGAACTGGTAATTTCTTGGGCAGGATTTAAACCCAAAATCCCAGAGATGGATCCATGATAGAATGGTCTGATGAGAACACCCAGCTGGTCGTTATTTAATCTGATGTGTAACAAGATATGTCCATCAGGAGATACTGGGCTGAGACAAATTTGCAGATGATTTCTTCACAATTTTGGCAGTACCTTCTTATTACATCTGCCAGATGGGATTCTTCGAGAGAATACGTGATGCCTAGGGTTATGTCTTTTCAAACTCCATTAATTGTTCATTCCTATGATGATTGTTCAGGAGAAATAGCAATTTAAGTTTCTTTTTGCTCTCCTCCTGACTACTCACTGCGTCATTATCTGCACCCACATCAAAGACAATTATTATTTTACATTATACCAAAGGTTAAAATCAATTATTCTGCATAAGCCGATCAAAGCAAACACATAGTGGCAGTGATAACAATTTAGAATTCCGGCAATGCAGAAGGAGGCCATCCGGCACATCTAGTCCGCACTGACACTCTGAAAGAGTACCCTCCCTAGGCCCACTTCCCCCATCCCATCCCATAACCCCATCTAGCCTGCACTCCTTTGGACTGTGGGAAGAAACCCACGCAGACATGGGGAGAAAGTGCATTCTCCACACAGTCACCCATGGCTGGAATTGAACCTGGGTCCCTGGCGCTGTGAGGCTACAGTGCGAACCACTGTGCCACCATGCCACTTCTTATTTTTTATTTTTATTTTTCTTATTTTTACTCAAGTCGCTTTTAAATAAATGAATAAAAGAAGCAGAGTGTACTTGTCAAAGAAGATGAAAAAGAACAAAAGAAAGCAAATCTATAACAAAAGAAAGAACTTGCATTGCTTAATCATATTTCATGTCTTCAGGACACCTCATAGTATTTTCAGCCAACTAATTACTAATGAAGTGTAGTCACTGTTTTAATGTAGGGAATGCAGGAACCAATTTGCACATAGCAAAGCCTTACAAACAGCGGAAAAGTATTAGCCAGGACACCAGAAAGAACCCCTTTGATCTTCTTCGAAATATTGCCCTCGGATCTTTAACTCTCATCTGAGACGGAACCTGCGATCTCAGTTTAGTAGATTCTTTGCTCAGCTCTCTGGCGTGGCATCCAACCCCACAAATGTTTGATTCAGAGGTGCGACTCCTACTCACTGCGCCACAGCTGACACCAGCCTTAAGAAAAATAATGTAGCTGCTCCTAGGTGCAGGTATTTTCTCCCTTGCCTCATAGTACCGAGCGTCCGAAAGGAGATTTGAAATGTGATCCCAATGAGGCAAGTCACAAATGAGAAGTCGGCCAGCACTTCATTTTTTCCAATTAAGGGGCAATTTAGCATGGCCAATCCACCTACACTGCACATCTTTGGGTTGTGTGGCCGAAACCCAAGCAAACATGGGGAGAATGTGCAAACTCCACACGGATAGTGACCCAGAGCCAGGATCGAACCTGGGAACTCGGCGCCGTGAGGCAGCAGTGCTAACCACTGCGCCACCATGCTGCCCGGACAAGATCAATGATAACGGACAATGCCTTCTTAAACTTAGCAGCCAGAATGAATTCTGCATCAGGGCAGACATCACCACAAGGTATCATGGTGTCTCCCAAGGTTTGGACATTAGCACCAACTCAATTTGCTCATCATGAGAAGGCATGATCTGCTCAGTGTTCTCCAACCACAGTGCAGATTGCAACACCCATCACTTTTGTCAGGAGCGGGGTGAAGTTGCATCACAGAAAGTTTCATAGTTCGAAACAGGACAGCCTGCCACGCACCAACATGCCTTTCACAGTAATGATGCCAAACACCAGCACTTTGCACTCACATAAGAATGGATACTACCCACCAAAGATTTCCCAGGAGGTGCCGATAAAGGTATCGATAAAGCTTGGAAGTCGCTGAACTCAATCATCTATGAAGCAGCAGAACTATGATTAGGTAAAGATGGAACCCACACAGATATTAGTTTGAGACCTCTACAGCTGTCATTGATGCAAAAAGCAAAGCCTCATGATGTACAACATAAACCCAACAGTTAAAACACTGCACAAGTGCTGCACAGTGGCGCAGTGGTTAGCACTGCTGCCTCACGACACCGAGGACCCGGGTTCAACCCCCGCCCCGGGTCACCATCTGTGTGGAGTTTGCACAATCTCCCCATGTCTGTGTGGGTCTCACCCCCACAACCCAAAGATGTTCAGGGTAGGTGAATTGACCACGCTAAATTGCCCCTTAGTTGGAAAAAGTTAAAAACGAAAAAAAAACCACTGCACAACTTGAAAGTAGCCAAGATAGCCAAGTTAAGGACAGGGCGAAACCTCGCAAATAAACATTGGATCAACGTCCAGAAATACAAACTGCCCGTGTTAATGGAAGTCTACGAGCAATATATGGAGGGATCAAGAGGGGCTTTGGTCTTACCCTTATTAAAATTGATCTCTTGAAGTCAGCAGATAGTGAATTACTCACCGACAGAAGTAAGCAAATGTCCCGTTGTGCTGAACAGGACTGTAAGCTGTACCCCTGTGAGATGGACAACTTCCAGTCTGCACGTGATGCTTTCCCCCAACTTCCTATCATGAAATGAAATGAAATGAAATGAAAATCGCTTATTGTCACGAGTAGGCTTCAAATGAAGTTACTGTGAAAAGCCCCTAGTCGCCACATTCCGGCGCCTATTCGGGGAGGCTGTTACAGAAATTGAACTGTGCTGCTGGCCTGCTTGGTCTGCTTTCAAAGCCAGCGATTTAGCCCTGTGCTAAACAGCCCCTATGGATGAGTTAGACAAAGAACCCTCATCACTTGTGCTCTTCTTAGCGTACAGAAAGGCACCCAGCATGGATGGAAACCCAGCTGAACTGCTCAAACACGGAAGTCCCATCCAGTGCGTTTATGACCGTCTCTTTTTTGGCTGACAAGTAGGTTCCATTCCACAGGAGGTCTGCGAGGCAAAAGTCATAAGGAAGCAAAGGTGACAGAGGAGACTTCAACAACTACAGGGATATCTGACTCCTTAATGTTGTGCGAAAGGCCCAGCGTTAATGTTAAGAAAAACGGCATCTACTTACAGACCGAGTATACCTGGCAGCACAGTGCAGTTTCCGTGCCAGTCAATCCACTGTGGACATGGTCTTTTCTATATGCCAGCTACAAGTGAACTGAAGATGGTATTCCTCTATCTTACTTTCGTAGATCTCATTAAGGCATTTAACACCATCAGCAGTGCAGGACTCCATAAGAATTTGGGGAAAGTTGTCTGTCCACCAAAGCTCCTCAGTCCCATCCATTTCTTCCTTGACAACATTCACCATGCACCGTACTGTATGGCTCCACCTTTGGCAGTATCGGAGTGAAGAATAGAGTGAAAAAGGGCTGTGTCTGAGCTCCAACTTGCTTTTTCTCCATGCTCCTGACCTTTGCCTTGCTCGCCTGTCCCGCCACCATGGAAGCCGCCACCGGGGGTTGGGGTCACCTTTGGTGGGACCGGAAGTTCCTGCTGATGGGAAGGGGCAGGAAATCCCACCCATTGTGTTATTAAAACAGTCTAAAACAAGTACCAGTTAAGACTACAATCTGTCTAAGGATGATAGGTCACGCATACCAGAAGCCAAGAGCTTTGCCATGAGTCTACAGAACATGGTGGCAGCGTAAAGCATCTCCCATGCCTGTAACTTGTTCTCCTTGACTGTAAGTATCAAGAATACTGTGGTCATGGGGAAGGATTTTGCACCACTGCCCCAATCACATTAAATAACACCCTACTGGAAGTCGTTAACAAAGTCTGCTAACTGGGATCCAAGGTGACAGATGCAGAACTTGATAACGATAACCACATGGGAAAACATCTGGCATTTGTGGGCAACTCACAAATGGCACTTAGAATAACATCAATTGGATTAAACTGATGGTTTATACGGCCTATGTTCCCAGCAACATGTATGTCTTGAAACATGGATGGCTTACAGCTATCAGGAAAAGAAACTGATCTATTCCCATCTTCGCTGTCAATTGGAATATCCTGGAAGGAAAGAAATTATGAATCTGGCACTCCTTGCAAAGGCATAGCTTCCAGCTTTGTTAGCGCTCAGCACTCAGAGGTGGCTTCATTGTCTCAAACACGCACACAGGATGTTTCCTGAAGATGTTTTCTTCAGGAAAGTCCAGAGTGAAACACCCGCATTTTTACCCCGGCTTGCAGACATAGCCCCATTATTGGCGAATCCGGCCCAAGGATTTTCAATACGGTGAAGTAGCTGTAGCCAGCTGACCAGCAGGACTCCCCAAATTGAGCTTCAAGAATGCTTTTGAGCATGCCTATGCAGGCCCTAGACATTGATTACCAAAGCTGGGAGTCACTAGCTGATGACGGAGGAAACTGGCCTCAGTTCCTATGGGCTGGCATGGATCACCATGATGGCCAGCAGCTATAGCAGCTTGGAAACAGATGCCAATGCTGAGAACAACAACCCACAATGACATTTGGCAACTTAATTTCTCCCAGGAATTGGCCTCTTCAACCACCAGCAAAGATGAAGACACCCCACCCGGAATCGATTTGTTTACTGCCTGTCTTTGTAGATGGGCAGCACGGTAGCACAAGGGGATAGGGCAGTACGGTAGAACAAGTGGATAGCACTGTGGCTTCACAGCGCCAGGGTCCCAGGTTCGATTCCCTGCTGGGTCACTATCAGTGCGGAGTCTGCACGTTCTCCCTGTGTGTGCGTGGGTTTCCTCCCACAGTCCAAAGATGTGCAGGTTAGGTGAATTGGCCATGCTAAATTGCCCCTTAGTGTCCAAAAAGGTTCGGAGGAGTTATTGGGTTCTGGGGATAGGGTGGAAGTGACGGCTTAAAGTGGGTCGGTGCAGACTCGATGGGCCGAATGGCCTCCTTCTGCACTGTATGTTCTATGTTCATGTTCTAAAAGGATGCGGGAGATGCCACTGGGCAGTAAAACAAAGGAGGTGGGTCCAGAATAGGGGGCTTCTATTTTTAAAATATATAAAATTATCCCATCATCCTCTCTATATTTAAAAAAAAGACCTCCACTGATGCAACTAAATCTTGCCACTCTAGACAAGTTGTATGAATAAAAATAAATATTCAACTGAATATAACTCGTCATTCTGCCTGATAAGCAGGAAATCACCTCCGTCTGTAAATTTTGAATAGGCAAAGGGGTACAGCACATTGAGAGTTTGACAATGATGCAGTCGGTCAAAACATCTGGAGACCAGTCAACAAAGTTGCACGCTTTCAGGATTTCCACTAATCTAAGGAAGCTCAGGCAACTACTAATGTGTGGCTCAAGGCCACAACAACAGCTTTAACTTGAATTTATATAGCAACTTTAACATAATAAAATGTGGCAAGCTGCTACCCAGGACCATTATAAAGCAAAACATGGCATCGCGAGCCACATTAAAGAGGTATAGGGCACGATGACCACAAGCTTGGTCAAAGTGATAGGTTTTTCCGACAAGGCATCCCAGAGTTCAGGGCCCAGGCAGCTGAAGGATCAGCCACCAATGGTGAAGAGATTCAAATCGAGGATGCTCAAGATGCCGGAATGAGAGGAGGATGGATTTCTCAGAGGTATCTGGAGCTGGTTTCAATTACAGAGGTGGGAATGACCGAGGCCCTGGAAAGATTTGAAAAGGGGGAAGACAATTTTGAAATCAAAGCAGTGCTTTTCTTTTTATAAATTTAAAGTACCCAATTCTTTTTCTTCCAATTGAGGGGCAATTTAGCGTGGCCAATCCACCCAACCTGCACATCTTTTGGGTCGTGTGAGTGAGACCCACGCAAACACGGGGAGAATGTGCAAACTCCACACAGTGACCCAGGGCTGGGATCGAACCCGGGTCCGCAGCGCCATGAGGCAGCAGTGCTAACCACTGCGCCACCATGCCGCCACTGAAGCAGTGCTCATCCAAGTGCAAATACACATCTGCAAGCACAGGGATGAACGGGATGTGGCGCAGATTGGGACACAGGCAGCAGAGTTTTGGATGACCCCCAGGTTTGCGTAGGGTAGAACAAGGGAAGCCACCCAGGAGTCTATTTAGAGATACACCAATGAACATTCGGCTCCTGAAAGGTTAACATTTCTGTTCTCTCCATGGATGTCGCCTGGATTACTGACTGTTTCCTGCATTTTGTATTACTTTTAAATCAGGTCCATCTGTCGGGCACGCTAAGCATAAAGAATGCAATTTTCTTATCGGGAAGATGGTTAGTTAAGAATTCCTGGATTTCTTCCTTGTCCGATTGATGGGAATTTTCATGGATAATCATTCTTAAATGCAAAATGGTGCACCTTGGGAAAACAAAATAAGCATGTTGATCTCAATCTATTGCTTTAAAATCATTCCAACATAGCCATTAATTATTTTTAAAATAAAATTTATTGGGGTGGTTTGTTCATTTCCCTCGGCACTGAAGAGGGGCAGAGGACATGCCGTTGCCACGTTTGTTCGACTCTTTGGACGGGATTTTCCGTCCATTTCCGCTAAAGGTGCCTCCATGCAGCAGGTTCCCCGGCAACAGGATGGGTGGGCCAAGCATCGGCGGGGCTGGCAGATCCTGCCAGTGACCAACGCGAGCAGAATCTGCTGCCAGAAACAAAGAGCTGGAAAACTCTCCGACATGTTTTCAGATCCCTGCATATCCTCACGCCTTCCCATCTCTGTAACTGCGTGCAGTCCCAAAACCCTCCAATATATCTGCACTCATCAAATTCTGACATTTTTCTGAATCTCTGATTTTAATCGCTCCTCTGTGAGTGGTGGTGCCTTCAGCTGCCTCAGCCCTAACCTCAGGAGTTTCCTTCCTAATCCTCTTCCGGTCTCGCTAATCCTTTAGGGAGCACCTTAAAACCGACCGGTGACTGAGCTTTTTTAATATCTTAATATCGCTTTATGTGACTACTTATCAAATTTTGTTTGATAATCACTCTGTGAAGTACCTTGAATCATTTTGCTATGTTAAAGATGCTATATAAATGCAAGTTGTTGTTGTTGACCAGCTTGGCACAGCCATTTTCATCATGTAAATTCTAACATTTACAACGATTTCTTCAGTTCTTTATTCTACTCCGCTGTGAAATGATGTTTTGTTTAAGAACTCTTTTTTTTTAATGGAACCATTGAAATTAATTAAATTGTGGTTCCACCACATTGGCCTCTGTCTTTGCGTGGGATGTTTGAACACAAGCCCCATATCCAGGTGGATATAAAAATGGCACTATTCCAAAAAATAGTGGAAATTAGCCAGCATAACAAAAACAAGTTGTCTAGTCATGATCTCATTCATTCATGGGAGCTTTCTATGCACAAATTGGCTGATCCGTTTCCAACATACCAGTCATGCTAACACTTCGATTATAGATCATAGAATCCCTACAGTGCAGAAGGAGGCCATTCGGCCCAACGAGTCTGCACAGACCCTCCGAAAGAACACTCTACCCAGGTACTCTCACCCGCACACCTTTCCTATCCAATAGCCTACCATGGACACTAAGGGGCAATTTATCATGGCTAACCCACCTAACCTGCACATCTTTGTGACTGTGGGAGGAAACCGGAGCACCCGGAGGAAACTCACGGAGACACATAGAACATAGAACAGTACAGCACAGAACAGGCCCTTCGGCCCTCGATGTTGTGCCGAGCAATGATCACCCTACTCAAACCCATGTATCCACCCTATACCCGTAACCCAACAACTCCCCCCCCTTAACCTTACTATTAGGACACTACGGGCAATTTAGCATGGCCAATCCACCTAACCCGCACATCTTTGGACTGTGGGAGGAAACCGGAGCACCCGGAGGAAACCCACGCACACACGGGGAGGACGTGCAGACTCCACACAGACAGTGACCCAGCCGGGAATCGAACCTGGGACCCTGGAGCTGTGAAGCATTTATGCTAACCACCGTGCAAACTCCACAAAGATAGTCATCCAAGCCCAGAATTGAACTCAGTTCCCTGGCATTGTAAGGCAGCAGAGCCAACCGCTGTGCCACCATGCCACCCTTAGAGCTTGATTCATTTTATTTTCTTTAAGAAATTCTGAGTAAAAGGTATAATATATATTTTTTATAAATTCAGAGTATGCAATTCATTTTTTTCCAATTAAGGGGCAATTTATTGTGACCAATTCACCTACCCTGCACATCTTTTTGGGTTGTGGGGGTGAGACCCGCGCAGACACGGGGAGAATGTGCAAACTCCACAGAGACAGTGACCCGGGGCCGGGATCGAACCCGGGTCCTCGGCACCGTGAGGCAGCAATGCCAACCACTGTGCCACCGTGGTGCCCTAAAAGGTATAATGTAAATGCGAGTCATTCTTTGCTTTCTGTGACATACCAATAGAATGAATAGAGCGATGTAGAGCTTCTTCAAAAACCTTGAAGATGCACCAAGACCATAACCTATCTAAAAGTAAAGTCACCGTAGTCCCAGATGACCATAGGCTGCTTTCCCCTTTAAGGGTCAACACACCTCAGGCGAGGGGCAAGGCTGAGAAGGCAGGGTCTTCATGAATAACCTGAGCCAGTATAGGAATTGAAACTGCGCAATTGGCTTCGCTCTGCTTCACAAACCAGCTGTTCCACCAACTGAACCAAATCAGCTCCCATAACCTAACTACTGAATAGTTTGAAAGTTCTCTCATTTCTCTTAGTTCAATTTTAGAGAGTGCAGTAATACATGTTGTTGTGGTGGTTATATAGGTACCAGCAATTGCCTGGTACCCCACCCAGCTCATTGTGCACAAACTTTGCCAGGCTATTCCCCAGTGGGATCTTGACTAGTTATCGGAACAGATTCATGTTCAACTTCTGGTCACTGGATAGCAATCTAAAATGGGAACTTTGGCTAATACTTTTTGTTATGCTCCTTTCATAGGCTCCGAAGCTAATGGCGATTTAGGGAGAGCGCTGCAGAATGGTGTCGAGACAGAGGATCAACCATGGTCATGTTGAATGGTGGAGATACTCTTGTTCCAATTTTCTATGTTTCTATGTTAATTCAGTACCGAACTCATACCAGATAACTCTCCATGTATGGAACATCTGACTTTGCTTACTCTCTGAGAAAGGATGACAGCTAATTGTTCAATCTTTGCAATCCTTAAAGTGATTCCTGGGATTTTGTGAGGTGCCCTGGTTCTATCATACCCCAGTAGCCATTGGCTCCTCATTCTGATCTTCATCCTCTTCCTCTTCTGGCCTCTTCTCTTCTTTATTTTGTGCTATGTCTTTCTGCGAGGAATTGGATATGCAAACCATTGTTAATGATCTTTTATTGCTTAATACAAAGATTCTAAAAGTAAAACAAAAATTGCAGTAACTTTTTAAAGTTAGTTTCAGGTCATTTCAAAAGGGCACTCACCTCTGAGTACCACATCTCTACAGGATTGATAGTGTTTGTTTTAATCTATTTACAATGCTATATGGTTGGCCTATTTGGCAAAAGGAAAGATTTCAATTTATGTAACACCTTTAATGATCACAGGGTATTTCAAAGCCAATGAAGTACTTTTGAAGAGAACATACTGTAGTAATGTAGGAAACACAGCAGCCAATTTGTGCAAAGCAAGGTCTCACTGTGACGTGATAATAACTGCGGACTCTGTTTTTGCGATGTTGATTGAGGAATAAACATCGGTTGGGACATCTGATTGTCTTCAAAACAATGGCGCAGGATCTTTAATGTCCACCTGAGAGGGCAGACAGGGCCTCAGTTTATCCAAAAGACAGCACTTCCAAGGGAGCAGCACTTCCTCAGTACTGCACTGGAGTACCAACGTTGAGTTCTGTGCTCAAGCCTGGAGTGGGACTTGAACCACAACTTCTGGCTCAGACAGCACTATCAACAAGGCCACAGCTGACACAACAGACCTTTGAACTTGAGGTTTGTGAGGTTTCAGAAGCTCCATTGACTTCAGTGTACCGTTATCAGTCAGCATTTCTGGTAACGTGCAAAGCAGAAATGATATGACCTGAATGATTATTTTTTTCCTTTAATATCTTTGCGGTAGAACTGACTCCACGTTGCTCGCCGTGAGTCGGGTCATTCCAGCAATTTATGGCCCAGCGAGGTGAATTC
This sequence comes from Scyliorhinus canicula, assembly GCF_902713615.1. NCBI lineage: Eukaryota > Metazoa > Chordata > Chondrichthyes > Carcharhiniformes > Scyliorhinidae > Scyliorhinus > Scyliorhinus canicula. The sequence continues at coordinate 257,278,714 of NC_052148.1, read as the reverse complement.
TTGCCATTATTTGCTAATATCATCAGTCGCAACAATTCTCTAAAGCCCACAGTGCCAGTTACTTTGTGTGACAGTCTGACTGGCCCTGCTAAATTTTGTGCAGTGATAACTAGAAATTCCAAAGCCTTTGACTGTTGTGCAGAGGATAACACATGCTTGTGTGATATTTTACACTGACGTGAATAGCCCAGAATTAACTCGTGTCGTAGGCATGTGAAATAGGAGTGAAGGAGCCACATCATATACCACTGTCTGTGAAAAGTCTGGTGCTGCAGGGAAAGCATAAAATGAGGCAAATATGACTTAAGCGCTAGAATAAGGCTAATTAGAACATTGATTTGCAAACTGTTTTGTCCGCAGACTACTTAAGTGTGGCAAAAGAGCCCGTGGACTACCCCCCTCTGCAAAAAAACTTACCAGAATTAATGGGAACAAATTAAAACTATAGATATTTTGCTCCATTTTTGCGACTAAATGTCATAAATTAATGTGCAGTCTTTTAAATTCAACGTCTTAAGTAAATGATTAATTTGTGGCAGAAACAGAAGTATAAACATTTTCATAGAATCCCTACAGTGCACATGGAGGCCATTAACCCCATCCAGTAGGCGCCGACCCTCCGAAAGAGCAATCTATCCAGGTCCAATCCCCCATCCTATCTCTAACCTTTGGACATGAAGGGCAATTTAGCATTGCCAATCCACCTAACGTGCACAACTTTGGATTGCGGGAGGAAACCGGAGCACCCAGATGAAATCCATGCAGACACGAGGAGAACATGCAAACTCCAAACAGTCACCTGAGGACGGAATTGAACCCGGGTCCCTGGCGCTGTGAGGCAAAAGTGCCACCATTTGAACAAAAGAACCACAAGACAATGTATTTATTTGAAATATTCTTTTTTTTTCAAATTTAGTGTACCCGATTATTATTTCTTTCCAATTAAGGGGCAATTTAGCATGGCCAATCCACCTACCCTGCACATCTTTGGGTTGTTAGGGTGAAACCCACACAGACACGGGAAGAATATGCAAACTCCACACGGACAGTGACCCAGGGCCGGGATTCGAACCCAGGTCCTCAGAGCCGCAGTCCCAGTGCTATCCACTGCGCCACCATGCTGCCCTTATTTGAAATATTCTTGTGAGAGGTCGCGAAGCGGCAATCTCACTGAGCACCATGGATGGCATTATTACTTGTGATAACAAGTAAATCATCATTGTCATGTCAATCCTACCAAATGCCTTTAGAATTTTAAATACCTCAATCAGGCCTCCTCTTAGTCTTTTTTCTAGTGGAAATAACCTTAGCCTGTCAATCTTTTCTGATAATGATATCCTCTCAGTTCTCGCAATAACCTTGTAAATCATTTCTGCATTTTTCTCCATTGTAATTGATTCATGATGACTTTGACCCTGAAAGACTTTTGACGTCATTTCAACTTTGTATTATTTTTATTTTTAACGTCTGATTAATGTACCAAAAGCTAAATAGTTTAAAATTATTTTAAAACATTTTGGTAAACATATTACCCGTAGGTCTGGGACTTGGGTGAGTAGGAATATGCAGTACATGCCTGCTGAAACTTTCCCCTATTTAAAGGGACAAATTTTATAGAACATTGAGTAATGTTGGATTTCAACAATCTAACCTTTCATTTCTGGGACCTCAGTGTTGTGTTCTGTGATGTAACCATGAAAATATAGTTGTTTAACTATAAAGATGATTTATTAATAAACACGTGGAAAATATAACTAAGGAACTACAATACAGACGATGGCTGCTAAATGAATTCTGTGAATTCTCCTGGAGCTACTCTAAGTGTGACTATCTTCTTGTACGGCTTACTACCAACTAGCGGGTGTGTTGAGTCACACAATAGATCTCTATCGCCACCAGCTGGTTAGAGGTCGTATTGCTAACTATATGCAGAACTGTGCACAGGCATATCACCACACTCGGTTCCAATCCAACCAGAACAAATGAAAGTCATGTTGATCTGCCTAATGTGTTCTTCAATTCTTTGCCCGAAGGCAGATTCTTGACAATTATTTGCCAAATGCATGGAAAAATAACATGATTTTTTTAATCACAGCAAGGGCAGGGAGTCAGGCCATGAGTCTTTAGCTAAAACAGGGATTGAATCTTGTACTATTGGCAATACTCTGATCCACATGCTAGCTGTCTAGTCAGCTGATTAGCAGGTGATATACAAAGTGTGCTTACACAAGAAAACTGCTTCGAATTGGAACCAAATTGGTTGTCTTAAAAGAGCCATAAGAATGGCTGGTGTGGAAAGGGTGTCCCAATGGTTCCGTAGGGGCCACATCCTGAGTTGGGTGCCTGTTGTTGGTGGAGGCTGCAGGAAATGTTATTTTGCACCTCGTACGAGGACTGTTAATAATCAACCTCGATGGGGTCAGGAGACCTGGGGCAGATTTTAATGCTGTACCCTGAGGCAGGTTTGGAGGTTGGGGGTGGGTGGGGGGCTTTAATTGGATGAGTGAGGACGGCAGTGCTTAGCCGCACCTGCTTCGATAAAGTCTGGGGCAGGAAGACTCGTGGACGTTCTTCCTGCCCCACCGCCAATTGAGGCCCTTCAGTAGAAAATTTACACACACTTAAAGACCACATCCCCTCCCCGGGCATTCACCAAGAAGCAGGCGGGGGAACTTACCGTGCAGGAAGTTTGAAAGGCAAACCTCTGTGGGGGCTTCCCGGCTTTGGGGTGGTTGGGGGGGGGGGGGGGGGGGGGTGGTCCCTAGTAAGGTGCTCAGTACCTGATCGAGGGACCCGCATCCTGATCCTGATGTGGAGCAGCTGGGAGCTAAGCATTGCCCTTGCTGCCAAACTCTTTTCCCGTTCTCTCCTGTGACCCCCCTCCCCACCCTGAAATCTCCATCCCATCCTCACCCACTGTGGCCTGTGTATCTCGCTGATCCTAAGACTCTGGTGGGTGCACTGCCTCCAACGTACAGGTGCCAGTCTCTGATTGGCTGACAGCTCTCACAGTGGGGGGAGGGAGGTGCTGCAGAGGTGAGGTGTCCATTTCATGTATTAAATATCACCCCTACTCTCAAGTATTAATGCCCATGCCTCTCTCCATAATAATCTTTATTAGTGTCACAAATAGACTTACATTCCACTGCAATGAAGTTGCTGTGAAAAGCCCCTAGTCGCCATACTCCGGCACCTGTTCGGGTACACTGAGGGAGAATTCAGAATGTCCAATTCACCTAACAAGCCCGTGTTAAGGACTTGTGGGAGGAAACCGGAGCACCCGGAGGAAACCCACGCAGACACGTTGAGAATGTGCAGACTCCGCACTGACAGTGACCCAAGCTGGGAAACGAACCCGGGACCCTGGCGCTGTGAATCAACAGTGCTAACCACTGTGCTAGCATGCCTGCAGATGCTGGAATCTGAAAAAAGGAGAGAAGAAAAACCCTGACAGGCCTGCCAGCAGCTCAGTTTCTGGCTCTCCTGATAGATGTTGACAGACCTGCTATGTTTTTCCAGCTTCCTCTGTTCTTGTTTCAGATTCCATCATCCGCAGTATTTTGCTTATCCATCCAAAGGATGGTCTCCCCGACAATGCAGCACTCCCTCAGTGCTGCCCTGGCCTGTCAGCCTGGATTTTGTGTCTCTGGGCTGGGGCCCACAACCATCGGACTCAGAGGTGAGAGCGCTACCAGCGGATACCTGGAACCGTCATGTATAGTGTTGGAAGACAGATTTGGCAGTGCCATATGCACAACACCTAAATACCTGAAAATGTAGAGGATTCAATGAAGACCCATGTAGAACCGAGTGAAACATGTGAAAAACAAAGAGCTAATGCTGGAGATTTTACTGGAACAGGGATATGGGGCGGGATTCTCTCCCCCCCCCCCCCCCCCCCCCCCCCCCCTCCCCGGGCTGGAGAATCGCCGGGGGGGGCGGCGTGAATCCCACCCCGACTGCCGGATTCTCCGGCGCAGGTTTTTCGGCGGAAGTGGGAATCGTGTCGTGACAGTCGGGTGCCATTGGCAGCGCTTCCCCCCCCCACCCCGGCGATTCTCCGCCCCGCGATGGGCCAAGTTGTCGGCCGGTCCCACCGGCGTGAATCAAACCACGTCCGTACTGGCGGGACCTGGCTCTGAGGGCAGCCTGCGGAGTCCTCGAGGGGGGGGAAACGGGGGGATCTGGTCCCGGGGGGTGCCCCCATGGTGGCCTGGCCCGCAATCGGGCACTCTTTCCCTCCGCACCGGCTGCTGTCAACTTCCGCCGTGGCTAGCGTGGAGAAGAACCCCCTTATGCATGCGCTGGGATGACGCCAGCACACTCTGGCGCTTCCGCGCATGCGCCAACTCGCGCCAGCCGATGGTGGCCCTTCGGCGGTGGTTCACGTGGCGCCAAGCCCTTCCGCACTGGTTGGTGCGGCACCAACCCCGTCGGCGCCGGCCTAGCCCTGAAGGTGCGGAGGATTCCGCACCTTCCGATTGGCCCGACGCTGGAGTGGTTCACAACACTCCTCGGCGCCGGTAAGGCCCGCCCCACTGGGTAGGGGAGAATCCCGCCCATGGTGAGCGGGGCACTGATAATCCTAGTCATAAAATCATGGAATAATTGAAAAGTACAGCATGGAGAGAAGCCATTTAGCCCTTCAGGCTACAGCAATTCTTTCCAAGATCATTGCACGGTCGCACGGTGGCTAGCACTGTGGCTTCACAGCAACAGAGACCCAGGTTCTATTCCCGGCTTGGGTCACTGTCTGTGCGGAGTCTGCACATTCTCCCCGTGTCTGCGTGGGTTTCCTCCGGGCGCTCTTGTTTCCTCCCACAAGCCCCAATAGAGACATGCTTGTTAGGTGAATTGGACATTCTGAATTCTCCCTCTGTGTACCCGAACAGGCGCCAGAGTGTGGTAACTAGGGACTTTTCACAGTAACTTCATTGCAGTGATAATGTAAGCCTACTTGTGACAATAATAAAGATTATATTATAATTTCTCCTACCTTTCCCTCTATCCCTACAAATTTTTGCCTCTGTCAAGTGGTTATCGGATTCACTTTTGACAGTTATGATTGATTCTTCCTCCATTACTCAAAAGGCAGTCCCTTCATCTCGCCTCTAGCTCTTTCGTCAATCACCTTAATTCTGCCTCCTTAGAACATAGAACATAGAACATTACAGCGCAGTACAGGCCCTTCGGCCCTCGATGTTGCGCCGTCCTGTGAAACCCCTCTAAAGTCCCTCTACACTATTCCCTTATCGTCCATATGCCTATCCAATGACCATATGAATGCGTTTAGTGTTGGCGAGTCCACTACTGTTGCAGGCAGGGCATTCCACGCCCTTACTACTCTCTGAGTAAAGAACCTACCCCTGACATCTGTCCTATATCTATCTCCCTCAATTTAAAGCTATGTCCCCTCGTGCTGGACGTCACCATCCGAGGAAAAAGGCTCTTAATGTCCACCCTATCTAATCCTCTGATCATCTTGTGTGCCTCAATTAAGTCACCTCTTAACCTTCTTCTCTCTAACGAAAGCAGCCTTAAGTCCTTCAGCCTTTCCTCATAAGATCTTCCCTCCATACCAGGAAACATCCTTGTAAATCTCCTCTGTACCCTTTCCAATGCTTCCACATCCTTCCCATAATGTGGCGACCAGAACTGCACGCAATATTCCAAATGCCGCTGCACCAGAGTTTTGTACAACTGCAACATGACCTCATGGCTCTGAAACTCAATTCCTCTACCAATAAAAGCTAACACACCGTATGCCTTCTTAACAACCCTCTCAACCTGGGTGGCAACTTTCAGGGATCTATGGACATGGACACCGAGGTCGCTCTGCTCGTCCACACTACCAAGAATCTTACCATTAGCCCAGTACTCTGTCTTCCCGTTATTCCTTCCAAAATGAATCACCTCACACCTTTCTGCATTAAACTTCATTTGCTACCTGTCAGCCCAGCTCTGCAGCTTATGTCCCTCTGTAACTTGTAACATCCTTCTGCACTGTCCACAACTCCACCGACTTTAGTGTCATCTGCAAATTTACTCACCCATCCTTCTACGCCCTCCTCCAGGTCATTTATAAAAATGACAAACAGCAGCGGCCCCAAAACAGATCCTTGTGGTACACCACTAGTAACTGGACACCAGTCAGAACATTTCCCATCAACCACCACTCTTTGTCTTCTATCAGCTAGCCAATTTCTGATCCAAACTGCTAAATCACCCTGAATCCCATGCCTCTGTATTTTCTGCAATATCCTACCGTGGGGAACCTTATCAAACGCTTTACTGAAATCCATATACACCACATCAACTGCTTTACCCTCATCCACCTGTTTGGTCACCTTCTCGAAGAACTCAATGAGGTTTGTGAGGCATGACCTACCCTTCACAAAACCACGTTGACTATCTCTAATCAAATTATTCCTTTCCAGATGATTATACATCCTATCTCTTATAAACCTTTCCAAGACTTTTCCCACGACAGAAGTAAGGCTCACTGGTCTATAGTTACCGGGGTTATTTCTACTCCCCTTCTTGAACAAGGGGACAACATTTGCTATCCTCCAGTCTTCTGGCACTATTCCTGAGACAAAAATGAATTAAAGATCAAAGCCAAAGGCTCAGCAATCTCCTCCCTAGCTGCCCAGAGAATCCTAGGATAGATCCCATCCAGCCCAGGGGACTTATCTATTTTCACACTTTCCAGAATCGCTATGAACATCCTTATGAACATCAAGCCCTTCTAGTCTAGTAGCCTGTATCTCAGTATTCTCCTCGACAACTTTGTCTTTTTCCTGTGTGAATACAGATGGAAAATACTCATTTAGCACCTCTCCTATCTCCTCGGACTCCACGCACAACTTCCCACTACTGTCCTTGACTGGCCCTACTCTTACCTTAGTCATTCTTTTATTCCTGACATATCTATAGAAAGCTTTAGGGTTATCCTTGATCCTACCTGCCAAAGACTTCTCATGTCCTCGCCTGGCTCTTCTTAGCTCTCTCTTTAGAGCCTTCCTAGCTAATTTATAACTCTCAAGCGCCCTAACTGAACCTTCACGTCTCACCTTTACATAAGCCTCCTTCTTCCTCTTGACAAGTGTTTCAACTGCTTTAGTAACCCATGGTTCCCTCGCTCGACCACTTCCTCCCTGCCTAACAGGTACATACTTATCAAGGACACGCAGTAGCTGTTCCTTGAACATGCTCCACATTTCCATCGTGCCCATCCCCTGCAGTTTTCCTCTCCAGCCGATGCATCCTAAGTCTTGCCTCATCGCATCATAATTGCCTTTCCCCCAGCTATAACTCTTGCCCTGCGGTGTATACCTATCCCTTTCCATCGCTAAAGTAAACGTAATTGAATTGTGGTCACTATCACCAAAGTGCACACCTACCTCCAAATCTAACACCTGTCCTGGTTCATTACCCAGTACCAAATCCAATACGGCCTCGCCTCTCGTTGGCCTATCTACATACTGCATCAGGAATTGATTTGCCCTGCACACATTGGGCAAAAACGGACCCATCTAAAGTACTCAAACTATAGTGTTTCCAGTCAATATTTGGAAAGTTAAAGTCCCCCATAACAACTACCCTGTTACTTTCGCTCCTATTCAGAATCATCTTTGCAATCCTTTCCTCTACATCTCTGAAACTTTTCGGAGGCCTATAGAAAAGCCCTAACAGGGTGACCTCTCCTTTCCTGTTTCTTAACTCAGCCCATACTACCTCAGTATTCGAGTCCTCATCAAATGTCCTCTCAGCCACTGTAATACTGTCCTTGACTAACAATGCCACCCCCTCCCTCTCTTACCACCTTCCCTGAGCTTACTGAAATATCTAAACCCCGGCACCTGCAACAACCATTCCTCGCCCTGCTCTATCCATGTCTCCGAAATGGCCACAACATCGAAATCCCAGGTACTAACCCATGCCGCAAGTTCACCCACCTTATTCCGGATGCTCCTGGCATTGAAGTAGATGCACTTTAAACCACCTTCCTTCCTGCCGGTACACTCCTGCAACTTTGAAACCTTACTCATGACCTCACTACTCTCAGATTCTTGTGTACTGGAGCTACAACTCAGGTTCCCAATCCCCTGGTGAACTAGTTTAAGCCATCCCGATGAGCATTAGCAAACCTCCCCCCCGAGGATATTAGTACCCCTCTGGTCCAGGTGTAGACCATCCCGTTTGTAGAGGTATCGGTTATTGAACGTTCAGCTATTGGAGGTAATTTCTTCCCTGGTCACTCTATGTAAACCTCTCAAGATGTGCAACACCTAAATGATATCTCTTCTTAGACTTCTCTGCTCTAAGGAGCATATACCCAGCTTCTCAGTCTATCTGCATAACTGTAATCCGACATCCCCAGAACCCTTCTAGGTAATGTTTTCTGCACCTTTTCCCAATGTCTTCACATCCCCCCTAAAGTATGGTGCTCAGAACGGGACACAATCTTCCGGCTGGAACCAAACCAGTGTTCCATATAGCTTCAGCATAACCTCCTGGCTTTTGTACATCATGCCTCTATTTATAAAGGCCAGGATCCCATGTGCCATGTCAATGCTTTATTAACTAATCCCCGCCACCTTCTGAAATTTATGTGGAATCATCCCCAGGAAGACGATTTAATGGAAGTGACAGAGATGTCACTCGCCAGCTGGAGATTCAGAAAGAGCTCCCCTTTGCCTCTTTTGGGGAAATCCCACTCAGGTAATCAATTAGACAGTGGCAGACCTTCCCCGGGATCAATGGACCGGCCAGGTGGTGGGGAGCGGGTTGACAGAATATATACCCTTAAAGAATGGCAGTGCCACCAGGGAGGCAATAGCTGTTGCTGGTACGACGCCCACACGAAGCCCAGTATTGTTGTTTGCTAGATCCCAGGCCACAGACGAAATGAAATGAAAATCGCTTATTGTCACAAGTAGGCTTCAAATGAAGTTACTGTGAAAAGCCCCTAGTCGCCACATTCCGCCGCCTGTTTGGGGAGGCTGGTACGGGAATCGAACCCGCGCTGCTGGCCTGCCTTGGTCTGCTTTCAAAGCCAGCGACCAAGGCAGATGATTGATGTTGAGCTAGGGGGAGGGGGTGGTACAGAATGGGAGAAATTGCAGGGGGAGTTGACATCAAGGGCAAGAGGGTAGATGATGGAGGGGTTTCTCAGTGGACACCACCTTCCCGATGCCAGGTCCCTTGATCAGGCACTGACTGCCCTTGATTGGTGTACACTCCTGCGAAATTCAGAGGGAGAACTTATTTCGGAGACTCATTTCCCATGGTCGCATTTTCCGACTCTTTCCGCTGGCGGGCTCTTACGGTCTTATCCACATTTCCTTACCCTTTCTCCCCTTTGCTTCCCCTTTCTTCTCCCCCCACATCGCCATCTGTCACAGTTCATCCTCTGATGTTAGTTTCTCTGCTGTTTGGCCTTTCACACCTTTTATTCTCCCTGGGGACTGCCATTAACACTCTTTCCCCTTGGTTTGTGTGGCTATTAGCACCCCGTTTCCATGGGTTTCTGTGGCTATGACTCATCTTTCATTCTCACTCCACAGTATAAATATATCCCACTTTCTCTGTCTGTTAGCTTTGACAAAGGGTCGCCTGGAGTCGAAACTTTAACTCTTTTCTCTCCCTACGGATGCTGCAGACCTGCTGAGATTTTCCAGCATTCTCTTTGGTGACTGTTTAATAATCTGTGAGTTCACTGCGAACCTGCTGGCATGAACCGATTTCATCCTCCTGATCCTTTTTCCAATATCTGATACAAAACATCTACATCGACCTAATAATACAAAGAAATCAAAAATAATTGGGTACTCTAAATTTATTTTTTTTTAAATAATAATACAAAGAAATCTACATGACCCAGTTGATGCTCTTCTCTTCCAAGAGAGAAAGTGGAGAAAGAAGGAAAGGAGGTGAGATAACTTCCGCAAGGTCCTTGGGGGATCACTAATCGATATCTCCGTGGGGCTTGTAGAGTACGGGTTCCCAAGGTAATGGATGGAGGCCCGACCAACTGGGACTCATTAATGAGCCCTGTAAATGCTGCTCCTAGACCAGGGGTTCTGATAGTCCCGGGCTGGGACATTTATATTGTAAGCCTCGGTAGCAGCTTTATCTTTTGAGTTAAAATAAACCCGTTTAGCCTCTTTTTTTGTGTCTCCTGGATTACTGCATTGGCAATGAGAATGAAGATTCTGGACAGCCCTGCATGAAACTCCAGGAAGGAACGATGTGCGAAGATCACCCGTAAATGCCCCTATTAGGAAAACTCAAGCCATATTATTGAGGTGTAGAGGACTGGCTCCAGTATGCCGAAAGAATACACTATTATTTTCGTGCTAACAGAATAGAAAATGAAGAACGACAGAAGGTAATCTGTCTACTTGCGGAGCCCAGAAGTTTGGCATCATTAAGAGTTTGACACACGCAGCAGCCTGGATTCAAAAACCTTTAACAGACTGGGAGAGTTAGTGGCAAACCGCTATGACCCAAGAACATCAATAATTCTCCAGCGTTACAGATTTAACATGGTTGGAAGGGCCCCTATGACAATCTATGGCAGAAGTCCTGGCCAGGCTCAGGAAATTAGCATAACACTGAGTATGGGCCGTCCCTTCCTGAGATGCTATGGGCTAATTAGCCAGAAACTGAACTGGACCAACCATATAGATACAGCAGGTCAGAGGCTAGGCAGCCTGCAGTGAAAAAACTCACCTCCTGACTCCCAAAGCCTGTTCACCATCTACAAGGTACAAGTCAGGAGTGTGATGGAACACTCCCCACTTGCCTGGATAAGTGCAGCTCCAACAACACTCACAAAGCTTGGCACCACAGTAGCACAGGGATTAGCATGTCGCTCCACAGCTCCAATGTCCCAGCTTCGATTCCCGGCTTGGGCCACTGTCTGTGCGGAGTCTGCACGTTCTCCCCGTGTCCGCGTGGATTTCCCCCACGTTATCCAGTTTCCTCCTACAGTCCAAAGATGTGCCGGTTAGGTGGATTGGCCATGCTAAATTGCCTTTAGTGTCTACAAAGGTTAGGTGGGGTTACTGGTTTACAGGGATAGGGTGGAGGCGTGGGTTTAAGCGAATGTGGGGTGCTCGTTCCAAGGGTTGGTGCAGACTCAACGGGCCAAATGGCCTCCTTCTGCACTGTAATTTCTTTAATTCATTCAGGATAAAGCAGCCCACTTGATAGGCACCCATCCACAAACATTCACTCCCTCCTTTCGATGCACAGTGGTGGCAGCTGTGTGTACCATGTACAAGGTGCAGTGTAGGAACTCACCAAGCCTCCTTAGACAGCACCTTCCAAACCCATGACCTCTCTCATCTAGAAGGACAAGGGCAGCAAATGCTTGGGAACACCAACATGTTCCAGTAGCTGAATGTAGCATCACAAAAATGAATTACACATGTAAATTAATCCAAAAAAGTGGAGTACTGAGGTTGTGCTGGAAAATAGGTTAGCCGGCACAGACACAATGGTATGAAGGGCCTCTTGATGTGCTGTAAAACGCGATGACTCTTTCAACAATTGCATAAATTGTATTTCCTGAAGTTAAGACAGTTCCTGTGAAATCTTAAGTTATTTGATTTCTTGAAAATTCTGGCCTTATCAACAACTAACATATGGTCAGGCAAGCTGTATACCTGAGCTGCAGTTTGCTATAGCTTTTCTCGAAAACAATTTAGTGATTATATACGACAATGCCCTGACCCACAAGCTCTGGGTTCAGGTCCCACTGCAGAACTTGATGACAAGAGGACGGTGCATTCATAACACAGCAAAACAGAATTTACAGTGCAGAAGGAGGCCATTCGGCCCATCGAGTCTGCACCAGCCCTTGGAAAGCGCACCCTACCTAAGGCCACACCTCCACCCTATTCCCGTAACCCAGTAACCCCACCTCACCTTTTCGGATACAAAGGGCAATTTAGCATGACCAATCCACCTAACCTGCACATCTTCGGACTGTGGGAGGAAACGGAGCACCCGCAGGAAACCGACGCAGACACAGGGAGAAGGTGCAGTGTCCGCACAGTCAGTGACCCACGCCGGAAACAAACCTGGGACCCTGGCGCTGTGAAGCAACAGTGCTAACCACTGTGCTATCTTGCCACCCAATATTAACTTGGCAGGCAGTAAGAACGGGGGAGATTCCTGGTCAGCCATGTGATGGAAAGAAATTGGAGCCTCTACAATCATTATCAATAGCTCAAGGCTGCAACATACATGTAAAGTTGCATGTTGAGGTGGTGTCTGGTGTGGATCAGATTGGTGCCAATAGTGCAGGGTTTGATTCCCCATTCCAGGTGGGGTGAATTCGTGACATGCCCCAGCCCGTGGTGGAGATTGTGGCGTGGTGGGGCAGACCTTGCTCCAGGCAGAGAACTGATGAAGAATACATGCTACCACTGTACGATGTTTCCCCAGTGTTTCCCTTCAGAAATATCTAATTTGCTCCCTCCAGTTTGTTCACCTTGACTTTCCAGCAACCACAATCTTCCCCCAAATCTCTATTTGCTTTTTATTCTTTGAAAGACTTCTCCCACATTTCAAATTTTCTTACACTAATGATTCTACAGTCATCAACTTCCTTCAGATCACAAGCATCAGTCATTCTCCTCACAAAGCAATGGGTGACTCACTAATCATCATGCTCTTTCATAACACAATGAAAATCTTTGCTTCTCTCACTTCTTCAAAAGACACAGCATCTTTGTGTCCTTTGAAAGTCCAACTAGCAGTTATTATCTTTTACATTTGATGGCTCCACTTTTAGCCTTTCTCCAACTATCGACATTCTCAGCCCCACTCTCTCCTTAATTTCAAAGAGACCACTCTCCATCTTCTCCACAAAAAGCTCGGTTTCCTCCTTTGCGTCAAATACTTTTGCTTCTCCAGCAATGCTCTATGAAGCCTCAATGCATTCGACTTGGACACTGCTCCCATGTTGCAGGAACATTTTCTGTCACCTTAATAGGTCTGGATACAAGCAAAACTTCAACAATTCAAGAAATCCTCTCACCTCTATCTGGGTAGAATTGTTTGGGGCAGCACGTGGCACAGTGGTTAGCACTGCTGCCTCATGGCGCCGAGGACCCGAGGTCAGTGCCTGTGTGGAGTTTGCACATTCCCCCTCGTGTCTGCATGGGTCTCACCCCCACAACTTCTTTAGTAGATGTACGAGGCAAGTTTTTTTTACACAGAGGGTAGTGGGTGCCTGGAACTCGCTGCCGGAGGAGGTGGTGGAAGCAGGGACGATAGTGACATTTAAGGGGCATCTTGACAAATACATGAATAGGATGGGAATAGGGGGATACAGACCTAGGAAGTGTAGAAGACTAGTTTAGTTGGGAAGCATGGACAGCACGGGCTTGGAGGGCCGAAGGGCCTGTTCCTGTGCTGTACTTTTCTTTGTTCTTTGTTGTTCTTGGTTTTTGTTTGTTCTTTGTTAACCCAAAGATGTGGATTGGCCACGCTAAATTGCCCTTTAATTGGGAAAAAAAGAATTGGGTACTTTAAATTTATTTTTAAAATTGTCCTCTTCTCTCCATTTTTTAAATACTGATACTGTTTCTCTGAACTTTCCACACTTGTTACGTCTAATTATCATTACTGTCCTTGATCTTCCATTTCTCCATCCGCATGCACCTTCTCAATTAAATTAAAAAACTTACTGCTCCGTTTCCTAATTTCACTCATTCTCTCAGAACTCTTGTCTTCCCCCAACAAACTTGTGTGTTTTAACACCCAAGACTGACATCACTTAGCCTCTGCCTCTTCATCCATCACATTCTCCCACTTATTTTTCAGGCAGTTGTCTCAGTATGCAGCTTGTTTCACCCCTGGGTTGAAACAAAGAATGTTTCTAGATGCAGTGTCCGCTTATTGGGCACAAATTCGAGCAGGTTGGTTCGATCACGGGAGAATCAAAATCAGGAAGCGTGCCAGCCGCTGATCGGAAGGAACCAATAATCACCAATTAAGGCCAATCTCCACCCCATTAACGAGAAGTACACCCTCCCTAACATCCTCCCATGATCTAACTGACTCTCCAGCGATCGGGCACGTGGGTGCTGTTTAGCACACCTGTTTCAAAAGGTGAAGCTAGTGCAATGGTTGCGAAGGGGATCAGAGGATGTGAGTAGCCATCTTGGTAAACGGGCAGTCAGCCCGAGGGCACTGGGGCAGCTGCCCCAGTACTTGGGGGGGGGGGGGGGGGGGGCGGGGAGGGGCAGGACTAATTGGGGGTGTCAGCCGCCACCGGTAGGTGGTGCGTGTCATAATGTACACCAGTATATCATGGTGCAGACACATACTGATGGACATACACTAGGACCAATCAACATGCACAAACACCGCAGCCAATCACCAGTTAGAACACACACTATAAACGCAGAGGGCATCACTTTTCCCGCTCATTCTGGATGCTGCCTCTCAGAAGCACAAGAGCTCATCAAGTTTAGTACAGACTCTCACCATGTGCTGAGAGATTCAACTGGTTCGGACAGGCACAGGTCTCTAGTTAAACTAGCATCGTTTAGACCCACAGTTCTCGTATGTCTATTATTTATATGTAGTTAATAAAATAGAGTTGAACCTTCTTCAGTGCTGGTGGCATATGTTAGCTTCACAAGTCTACACTGCCGAACACTTCAGTGCGGTCAGCCCCGGGCTGGGGGGACTCAGCACACATGGGTCTGGCATGCCAGCCCCAGATTGTGTATATCCATACCAGGGGCGACCTCAGTTACAGATTGTCCATCCCACCAAGCTTCCCTGGGAGTGTGAACGACAGCGACATCCTGGGGCAGTTGGAGATCTCCAGCGTCTTCGAGTGACATCTCCTGATGACCAGATGGCTCTTGGGCAATAAGGGGTACGCGCTTAGGACCTGGCTAATGATGCCAGTACGGAGCCGGTGACCAATTTGGAGACCCGATACAAGGTCCATGTGGCAACCCAGGCTGTCGTTGAACAGTGCCATCGACTGCTCTGTTGGTGCCATTACTGCAGTACACCACCCGGAAGGTCGCCCGCTTTGTCGTGGTCTGCTGTGCCCTCCACAATCTGGCAGAGCAGCGGAGCAATGCGCTGGAGGTGGAGGAGCACGAACATGCACCCACATTGGAGGAGGAGGAAGAGCCGGATCAGGAGGACCGGCCCAGGGAGGACCCGTGGGATCAGCTGGAGGATGAAGGACAGGCGAGGGTCCGGCATGCCAGTACGGCCAGGGAGGCCCTCAACCTCGCCCACTTCACATAGGGCGTGGCTTCATCCATCATCTCACCCCCCTCTCCCCATCCGTGCCCCCCTGCCCCCATCAGATCCATCTCCCCCTCCCTCCCCACCCACCCATTCCCCCCCCCCAACATCGTTTGTTCCAGCCCCTCAGTATCACTCCAGGGTGGTGAGCCAATATTCAAGGCAGGAGGGTGATGATAACTCGCTTTGAGCTGAGCTCTGTTGCTCCTCAGTCTACTCCATGGCACTTCTGACAGCACTCTCACACCCATCACCTGCACATGCTATGCCTTGGGAGGGATGCAGACCTGCCCTCAGTGCTTCACATGTCTCGGTATAAAATGTTTTAATGGTATACAATCTTGACCCCGACTGTCCATAGCTGCCAATGATGATACCCTCCTCCCCCTCCCCCTCAGTGCTTTCTCAGTGATCCTCTATTTGATTAGCCCTCCGTGCTCTCCGTCTAGGTGTGTCCCCAGGTGGAAGCAGCCTGCTGCTTACCGCACCCTGTGGCCTTTGATGCCCCTGCCCGGCGTCCTCTGGAGGGCCTGGAGCTGACAGGCACCAGTCACATTGCCGGTGGCACGTTAATCACTGTCCCACATTTTCCTTCCGCTGATCCCAAGATGCACCATTGTCAGGAGCGGGGGGGGGTACTCGGAGAGAGCTGCTGCCCACTGTCATGTCCCCATGGAGTGGATCCGGCTCCCTCCTTTCAGTCGGTGCCCTACTAATCACCTTGGAATGGCGGGGCAGTTGGATCGAGTTCCAGAGGCCTCTGCGCCATCTGCCTCTGCGAGCCTGGTGGCTCCCCATTGTCTGCACCATGATGCTGATTCCCTTTGCGAGGGGCAATATAGCATGGCCAATCCACCCAACCTGCACATTATGGTACTGTGGGAGGAAACCGGAGCACCCAGAGGAAACCCACGTAGACACTGGGAGAACGTGCAAACTCAACACTGACAGTCACCCAAGGCCAGAATCGAACTCGGATCCCTGTTGCTGTGAGGCAGCAGTGCTAACCACTGTGCCACTGTCTATCTATTCCACTCACAATTGAATCCCCTATGACTATTGCATTTCTATGCTTTTTCTCCTCCCCTGGACAGCAGAGCCAACAGCAGAGTGGTGCTACGAATTTGGTTGCTGCTGTTATCCCCTGAGAGGCCATTCCCCTCAACAGTTTCCAAAACAGTGTATCTGTTATGCAGGGAAATAGCCACAAGAGATTCCTGCACTGCCTGCCTAGTCCCTCTTGCTCTGCCTGGTGGTTATCCATTACTTCCTGCCTGTGGAGTCTGAGCCTGCGGTGTAACCACCTCTCTAAACGTGATACCCGCGATACTCTCCGCTTCGCTGATGCTCCACAACGTCCCCAGAATCTGCTCCAGCTCCGAAACCCAGGTTTCCAGGAGCTGCAGCTGGAGACACTTGCTGCACACATGCTGGTCCTAGGAATTGGAATCGTTTGTGGCCTCCCACATGGAGCAAGAAGAGCAGGCCATGGCTTGGAGCTCTCCTGCCATGTCTTTCCCCTTTAAGTTAAATTAATCCTTTTAATGTCAAACAATATCAACTACAATATCAACTAGGGCCCTTCTTCTCCGCTCTTTGTTATTCTTGAATATATTTCTTACAATGAATCACAGAATGATGTCTTACCAATTATAACCAATAGTAGTAGTACCTACCCAACAGTACTCACCCAAACAGCCGTTTAGATTTTCTGAGGAGATGTAAACTTGCACTCCACTCTTACTTGCAGTATTTTAACCACCTGGTTCTGCTCTTAGATTTACGTTTTCTTACTCCTTTATCCTCCTAACTTTGTTGCCTAACTGTTATCTTATTTAGTTACTGAAGTTTCAGCTATTTAAAGCAGTGGATGTAGTGTACATGGATTTTAGTAAGGCATTTGATAAGGTTCCCCATGGTAGGCTTATGCAGAAAGTAAGGAGGCATGGGATAGTGGGAAATTTGGCCAGTTGGATAATGAACTGGCTAACCGATAGAAGTCAGAGTGGTGGTGGATGGCAAATATTCAGCCTGGAGCCCAGTTACCAGTGGCGTACCGCAGGGATCAGTTCTGGGTCCTCTGCTGTTTGTGATTTTCATTAATGACTTGGATGAGGGAGTTGAAGGGTGGATCAGTAAATTTGCAGATGATACGAAGATTGGTGGAGTTGTGGATAGTGAGGAGGACTGTTGTCGGCTACAAAGAGCTGGGCTGAGAAGTGGCAGATGGAGTTTAATCCTGACAAGTGTGAGGTTGTCCATTTTGGAAGGACAAATATGAATGCGGAATACAGGGTAAACGGATGGGTTCTTGGCAATGTAGAGGAGCAGAGAGAACTTGGGGTCTATGTTCATAGATCTTTGAAAATTGCCACTCAAGTGGATAGAGCTGTGAAGAAGGCCTATGGTGTGCTAGCATTCATTAGCAGAGGGATTGAATTTAAGAGCCGTGAGGTGATGATGCAGCCGTACAAAACCTTGGTAAGGCCACATTTGGAGTACTGTGTGCAGTTCTGGTCAACTCATTTTAGGAAGGATGTGGAAGCTTTGGAAAAGGTGCAAAGAAGATTTACCAGGATGTTGCCTGGAATGGAGTGTAGGTCTTATGAGGAAGATTGAGGGTGCTAGGCCTTTTCTCATTAGAACGGAGAAGGATGAGGGGCGACTTGATAGAGGTTTATAAGATGATCGGGGAATAGATAGAGTAGACAGTCAGAGACTTTTTCCCCGGGTGGAACAAACCATTACAAGGGGACATAAATTTAAGGTAAATGGTGGAAGATATAGGGGGGATGTCAGAGGTAGGTTCTTTACCCAGAGAGTAGTGGGGGCATGGAATGCACTGCCTGTGGAAGTAGTTGAGTCGGAAACGTTAGGGACCTTCAAACGGCTGTTGGATAGGTACTTGGATTAGGGTAGAATAATGGAGTGTAAATTAATTTGTTCTTAAGGGCAGCACGGTAGCATTGTGGATTGCACAATTGTTTCACAGCTCCAGGGTCCCAGGTTCGATTCCGGCTTGGGTCACTGTCTGTGTGGAGTCTGCACATCCTCCCCGTGTGTGCGTGAGTTTCCTCCGGGTGCTCCGGTTTCCTCCCACAGTCCAAAGATGCGCACGTTGGGTGGATTGGCCATGATAAATTGCCTTTAGTGTCCAAAATTCTATGATAATCTATGATTAGCCTGGGACAACAGTTCGGCACAACATCGTGGGCCAAAGGGCCTGTTCTGTGCTGTATTTCTCTATGTTGTTTCTATGACAGTCTTTAATATCATTTACTTACCAACCAATCAGCTTACTGCTTTCCTGTGCCGTCACTCTGGATATTTCAAACTCAACGCGCTGTCTGAGTGGCGATTGCCTCTCGCAGGTCCAGCGCTCTCCACTGCCCGAAGGTGAAGAAGGTGAAGGCACCAACAAGCAGCTCGTCTTTCTCGGAGGATTCCAAAAATCATGGAGAACTCTGAATTATGTATTTCCTTCCAGTAAGGTGTCAGCTCTGGCATTCTTGCCTCCCAGTTCGAGGTTAAAGATTCAAGTCCAAAAGTCATATAAAGCGTTCCACAAATGGAAGTCTTGTTTTTCTTTTAAACTTATTGGGCGGAATTCTCCATTGGCCAACGCTGAAATTGGGGCTTGCGATTGGGCGGAGAATAGCTCCCGACATCAAAATCATGGCAGCCACTGGTTTGACGCCAAAACGGATTCTCCGCCTCCTCGAAAACAGCGTTAGTACGATGCACACAGTAGTTGAAACACCGTTCGCATCTCATTAGTGCACCCACATGTCATAATATCCACTCATGTATATAATGAGATGCAGACAGGCAGAGGTTGACACATAAGATGGCCAATAAGCATAAAACACAGTACAGCCAATCACCAGACAGGACACTACCACTATAAAGACAGAGGGCACTAGGTTTCCCGCTCTCTCGGGACCCAGCTACTGAGACAGTCAGAGTCCACGAGCTAGCAAGTGCAAACACCATGCGGTAGCTAGTAAGTCTGGTCAGGCTACTACAAAGTCACCAGTCGACCCACAGCTGAATATGTATAGCAGTTCTATAGTTGAATAAAACAGTGTTGGATCTTCTCCAGTGTCAGACGTCTGTTTCTAACTTCCCTGCATCGAGTGCAGTCCAGATCGAACCAACCTGCCTAACACATCATGGTACCAGAGTGATACTGATCTTGACGTACCTACCTCAAGTGAATCAGCATTGACCAGCAAGAAGCCATCCAACAAAATGGAAAACATCCAGCCTCTGCCGCAACTCCGCATCTCCGGGAACCTCGGCGCCAACTGGAAAATCTTCAAGCAAAGTTCTCCGCCTCCAATGGGCCAGGTTCCCGACGGCGCGGTCCACGTATGCTCTCAACAATCGTAAACCTGCCGTGGTGGCTGCTGAGAGAGAGGGCGTACGGACAGTGTTTAGCACCGCCATACTTTGCCGACGGTCGTGCCACTGGTTGGGCGGCTTCTACCAGGACTGGGGTGAATAGTGGGGGATGGCCAGGAGGTGAGCTGTGGGGTTGGGGTGGACGGGTACGCAAAACCATTACCACAGCCGGCAGGTCAGCCATGCGGCTGCGCACACCGCTGACAGCCCGCTTTGAACCTGGTGCCCTGGGTCGTATAGGTGCCCCCCCCCAGGACACCCCGCTGGGTGCCCTCTGGCCCCTGCCAACCCATCAGCTGTATGGGCGCTCCAGTACAACCAGTGCCATCTTTTCGACCTCGATCAGTGTGTGTGTGGAGGGTCTACAGTTTAAGCACAGCTGCAACTTGTCAGCCCTGCGAGTGTCCATCACGGACTCCGCACCGTTTTTCATTATTCTGCTGGTGTTCCACGCGGCGCCGTGCTAGCACCTCAACGGCAACGGAATCGGTGCCGGTGTGACGCCGATATTTCTGGAACTCCACGGATTCTCCGTTGGCGGCAGCACTTAGACTCAGGAACGGAGAATCCAGCCCATTATGTACAAGATGAGGGATACTCGTACTGGGAATATAAGCTGGGCAGCCAATAGCGTATCCTGAACATCCGAATCATCAGTACAATAAGGCACATGAACAGCAAAGCTCTCTCCTGTCTGCCTCCAATAAATGTAATCTTACTGTGGTGAATGTGATTCACACTATATATAGTTGCCAATATCACTCCATGTATATATGGTGGTTAGCATAAATGCTTCACAGCTCCAGGGTCCCAGGTTCGATCCCCGGCTGGGTCACTGTCTGTGCGGAGTCTGCACGTCCTCCCCGTGTGTGCGTGGGTTTCCTCCGGGTGCTCCGGTTTCCTCCCACAGTCCAAAGATGTGCGGGTTAGGTGGATTGCCCATGTAAATTGCCCGTAGCGTCCTAAAAAGTAAGGTTAAGGGGGGGGTTGTCGGGTTACGGGTATAGGGTGGATACGTGGGTTTGAGTAGGGTGATCATGGCTCGGCACAACATTGAGGGCCGAAGGGCCTGTTCTGTGCTGTCCTGTTCTATGTTCGTTATCTACCCATTGTAAGTGCAGTTGCGCTATCCGACCACCGGGGGAATCGCTCTGGGAGTACGCGAGAGTTTGTACTGGGCTCCTCCCTTGGCTCCGCCCAGGACTCCTCCCCCTGGGACCGATGTATAAAGATCAGTGCCTTAGAGCCAGTCTGCCAGTTCACCTGAAGTTCAACAACAAATAGGCTGGCTCTATTGTAAGTGTATTAAAGCCTCTGTTCAGATCCAACTACACGTGTTTGCTGAATTGATGGTTCCATCACTTACATTCTCAGAGATCCATCCATGTTCACTAGTGTGATTTGCTACTACTCCCAAAACATCCATTATTGTGGATTCTCCAAATTAGGTTACAAATTGGCTATGCAGTTAGAGACAGTGGACGTGATTCAGTAACCCCGCTGCTGCACCCGACGCAGATACGGGCGCAATGGGTGAATTGCTTAAGACCACCAAATCAGACTCCACGCAGGGCATCGGGTCGAGCACAAGTCACCCAGCCCATCCCAGATCTGCATATTTAAATGAGCCAAAAGGCACCTGAGGGATCTTGCAGGACATTAAAGACTCCCAGCTGGTCAGGGACAGAGCAGGGTGGCACCCTAGCAAGCTCCCTGGCACCTGGGCACCTTGCTACTGCCAGCTTGGCACTGCCAGGGTGCCTGGGTGGAATTCCCAGGGTGCTAGGCTGCCAGTGCCTGGGTGTCAGGTTGGCACTGCCAGTGTTTGGGCCTTGTCCATTGGAGTGGGGGTAAGGGGGTCCAAAGGGGCTTCGCCAAGGTTGGAGGGGTGAAGAGGCGGTCAATAAAAAGGGGGGGCCGGAAAGAGGGGGGGGTGGGGAAAGATCGGGAATCGCGGTCCAAGGCAAGCGGCCGTCACCAGCAGGAAATCAACAAAAGTGTTGCCTCGGCAAGGAGAAACTCCCTGAGGCCCAAAAAAACAGCAATGTGCCACTGAATAGCGGGGTGTTTCCAGGCATTGCAGCTGCTGAGAAACACGCCGCCAAATGCGCTGTCCACTGAATTGCAACCAGTGTTCGCGGTGCCATGCCCGTTGTAAAGCTGACTGGAAACTCAATTATTTAAATTTCGAATTCTCAACATCTATGAACGATGATAGATTTTCATTCCATAATCTGGACATAAATAAAAGGGTAGTGTGTCAACAAATTGAACCACTCAACCTCCTTTCTCCTATCACTTCATCATTCCAAAGCCTGCCCAGTATCTCATGAAGTAATGAAACATTTGGTTAAAGTGTTAGGATAACAAAGGTAGTTTTAAGGGATTGATCAAACTGGGGCAGCACAGTGGTTAGCACTGCTGCTTCACAGAGCCAGGGAGCCCGGTTCAATTTCGGCCTTACGTGACTAATTGTGTGGAGTGTGCACTTTATCCCCATGTCAGCGTGGGTTTCCTCTGGGTGCTCCAGTTTCCTCCCACAGTCCAAAGATGTGCAGGTTACCTGGACTGCCCATGTTAAAATTGGCTCTTAGTGTTCAAAGACGTGCAGGTTAGGTGGGGTTACAAGGAGCACGAATGGGCCTAGGTAGAATGCTCTTTGGTGCAGACCCAATGGGCCAAATGGTCTCCTTCTGCACTGTATTGGTAAATATTAGCAATAAGGTAGAATTTTAAGTAGGTTTAATTTAATGTTTCTGTGCCTGAAAGGGTAAACCTACAGTTAGAATCATGCTCGACAAAGATGCGGGGGTGGTTATGTTCCAACTGTATTTCTGTGGTCCTTAGAGAGAGTTACAGCATGAAAAGTAAATAGAAGTTAGCAGTCATTGCTTAGCAACTGGAGGCTTTTTAAGGTCGGGAGGCTTTCTGTTCTTAGTTCAGCTGAATTTGTTCGCAGTTGGAGACAGGAGAGTGAACATCTTTCAACTCTGCCAGGAGGAACTGGACAGGACAAGGGAGTTGAAAAGATGTAAGCTTCCTGAGGAACAAGATTCAATCCAGATAACGAAGGAATTATGACAGAAAAAATGTCTTACGATGACTGTTGTGAAGAGAACAGGGACCAAGGTATTGTTCAGAAGAAATCAAGAGTAAACAAATGGTTCTGAGTTCAAGAGACAATTGCAGTAACCAAATTTAAAGTGGGGCAGCGGATTTCAGAGGTAAATCTAAATTTTAATGACATTTTTACTCGAGTCTGGGAATTGAGAGTTAAAGCTATTGTGAACGGTTTGAACAGCAGTCAAGACAAAGAATGCCTAAAGGAGGTGGTGTAAATCCTAGGCTGGATTCTCTGTTAAAAGTGGAGTGGAAGCTTTGTTTAGGTGTCATTTGGAAAACTTGGACTGGATTTTAGAATGCAAACCGTTAAATGATAGTACTCAGTACTCAATTCATTTTTTTCCAATTAAGGGGCAATTTAGCGTGTTCAATCCACCTATCTTGCACATCTTTGTGTTGTAGGGGCGAAACCCACGCAAACACGGGGAGAATGTGCAAACTCCACATGGACAGTGACCCAGAGCAGGGATCGAACCAGGGACCTCGGCGCCGTGAGTCTGCAGTGAAAGGATAGTATTATTACAAATGAAGATTTTGAAGCATGTTTTTGGGAGTGGAGTTTGGAAACTTTCATGTGATAATCATTTGGGGGGGGGGGGGGGGGGGGATTCTAAGGAGACATTCATAGACATTCACTTGGGATTCAGAGTGGAGAGTGTATTTGACCAGTCATCTTATGCTCTTAAAAGGGACTTTGTACATTAATGAGACCATTGTAGCTTAAGATGTACTTTGTAATCTGCGTTTGTCTTAAAATCTGTGTGCAATTTTTAAACTAAGGGGGAGTAAAGGAGAATTTTATCATAATCCAATTTCTTCAGGTTTATTAACTGTTTTGTTAAAACTAATTAGCGGTCCTGTGACTCTGTTCCTCCACACATATTAAAGAAAAGTAAAAGTGACGTTCTTTTGAGTCAGTGTTCCATTCTGAGATCTTCCCATCCAGTTATAAGATCAACTGGGATCGTATCAAAAGTTTGAATGAGCATTTTCAACAACTTACTTTTAGATGGTGACAAGCTGAAGGTCAAAGTTCAGGACCACGAACGAGATGTTCCAACTCTCCAATAACAAATTCTGTTCCAGAACCGTAACTTACAGCACAGCAGAGGCCATTTGTCAAATTGTGTCCGTGCCAGCAATTTGCTAAAGCAACCTAGAACTGGGGCAGCACGGTGGTGCAGTGATTAGCATTGTTGCTTCATGGCGCTGAGGACCCGGGTTCAATCCTGGCCTGGGTCACTGTCCATGTGGAGTTTGCACATTCTCCCCGTGTTTGCGTAGGTCTCACCCCCACAACCCAAAAAAAATGCAGGGTAGGTGAACTGGCCATGCTAAATTGCCCCTTAATTGGGAAAAAATAAATTGGGTACTCTTAATTTTATTTTTAAAAAGCAACCTAGAACTAATTCCATTTCCTCTGCATTCTCCATTAAGCCTGCGCCTTCTTTGCTTCAAATATTTATCTAATTTTCCCTCAAACACTGCAGTGATATCTTCCTGAAAGGTTCTATGCATCAAAGCATTCCAACAACCTTCTGGGTACAGATGTTTTTTCTAACCCCCTCTCTTCGCTGAAAAGCAAACTTTCAATTGATGAACTCCTCATCAGTCACTCCCCACTCAGAGGAAATAGATAACACCTCCATAAAACATTAGAATAAATAGAATAACTGAAGCAAATGTGATTAACCAATTTCCTCCCCCCATCACTTTACTTAGCTACTGTCTTTAATCCCATTTTCACTGAGGCTACGTAGGAATTACACTGCATGTATTCCTTGTTTCTATTTTCACTTTCTGCACATTAGCATCACTGTTCAAACTAACTGGAGAATTATCTACAGTATTATCCATTGTTTACCTCTGTAAAAAATGCAAACAACCATCTTTGCCTTCTCTCTGAAGTTGAAGAACAAGTTAGTACAAGAGCACCCCCTACTGTATTCCTAAATGATCTACTAATTGAAACTAAGCAAAGCAAATAACTCAACAAAGATTAGGATCCACTATTTAAAATATTACATTATCAAATAAAGCAAATTTAGATTAAGAGACAACTGTATCATCAACATCACTTTCATTGTGTGGTTTATATTTTCCTAGACTTCAAATTGTTGATGCAGAACAAATTGCAACTTCGGATAGTTTGCTTGCCATCTCAACTTCAGGTAAACAAGTAGGACATGTGATGAGTCATGGGACAGGCTGCATTAATGACTGCTATTAAATATTGCAACCCTGGCCCTAAGCTTACTGGGAAATGTGGACAAGTTAAAAGAAACACTATAGCCTGATGGGTACTCAAAGACACCAACGAAGCCTGATGGTTAATTTTGTGAGGGCCACAAAGAATCCAGCACGAGTTGAAGGATAGAAAGAAATAACATTTATTTACAATAACATATATATACACACACACATGCACATACAACAACAGCAGCAGCAACTTCCTTGCTGCTCATTCTCGTCTAGCCGGTTCCAAACTGGCCAGCTTTATTTATGCAGGGAATCTGCTAATAATTTCTCCGCCCACTCCGCTCATTGGGGAAGCTCATACTCCCAAAGGATTATGGGATTACCATTAGTCCCCAGCCAGTGGTAAGCAAGCAGATTATAACATCCCCCCCCCCCCACCCCCCCCGCCCCAAGTCCAAGGAATCCACCAAAGACCCTGGCGAAGGAGGGCGTCGGATTCGTTTTGCCGCAGGCCGGACACCATTTGCACGAGGCGCTGGATCAGGCGGCGTGTAACGAGACAGAGAACGGCGCTTCCGTGATGAACTTTGTAACGGTTGTACATCCACAGCCCGTGGGCCCAAGGATTCCCCCTCTGAGGCGTCCTGTGTCTCCATCTTGGAGTCAGAGTCCGCTGCCTCCATAATCTCGGCGTCTCTATCTCCACGCGGTTCTGCGATGACCTGCGCAGGCTTGGAGTGTGGCACCAGAGGAAGATTGTGAGGAATACTTTCCATTATGTCTGGTCTCTGTGGCTGTAGAAATGAGCTCTGGGGGCAGGGAATCTTTGGATGGGATGGTCTTCTGGACCGAACGTGGGCTTGCACCTGGTAAGACATAGGGCCCGTTTGGCGAAAGATTACCGCCAGGGACCCACTGGGCACCACCAGCAAAATTCCAAACGAACGCTGGGTCACTGGGCGCAAACTGCCGAATCGGCCGATGCCGAGAAAAACCATGTCCCTGTCGTTCTTGTGTGCGGCGTACTTTTGCGCCAATGTCCGGGAAAACCATACTGAGGCGAGTGCGAAGTCTCCGGCCCATTAGGAGTTCCGCGGGAACTACCCCAGTCACCGCATGTGGGGTGGTCCGATATGAAAACAAAAAACGATCCAGTCTCATGTCCGTCGACCCGGAAGACTGCTTCATTAGGCCTCTTTTGAATGTCTGCGCGCTCCGCCAACCCATTTGAAGCCGGGTGGTATGGGGCGGTGCGGATATGGCGTATACCGTTCATCTTCATGAACCTCGCAAACTCATCACTTGTGAATGGAGTGCCGTTGTCTGTGACCAGAACATCGGGGAGGCCATGCGTACTGAAAGACAAACGCATCTTTTCAATTCTTGCACAGGACGTTGTGCCTACCATCTTATGCACCTCTAACCAGTTAGACTGGGCATCGATTAATAGAAGGAACATGGATCCATGGAAAGGGCCGGTGAAATCCGCATGCAAGTGCGCCCATGGCTGCCCTGGCCATTCCCAGTGATGTTGGGGCACGGCCGGCAGAAGCTTCTGATGCTCCTGGAGCAGTTTTGGGCCACCTTCTCAATGTTGGTGTCGAGGCCTGGCCACCAGACATAACTCCGGACCAAAATTTTCATTTTGGTCACACCCGGATGCCCATTGAGCAAGTCCCTTAGTATCAGCTCCTGTCCTTTTTCCGGAACAATCACACGCATCCCCCACAAGAGGATGCCGTCTTCCACGCTAAATTCTGACAGCTTGGAGGAAAATGCCGGCAACTTGCCTGGGAGCTGTCTATGCTGCCCACCATACAGGACTATGTGTCGAACCTTTGACAGGACTGGCTCCGTCTGGGTCCACTCACGGATCAGTGATGCCGTGACAGGCAAGGAGTCCATAAACGTTAGGGTTGCAACCACCTCACCAGTCATTGGGGTCGATATGGGGCCGGTCGATAAAGGCAATTGGCTCTGTGCGTCGGCATTCGCTATCTGCTTCCTGGTTTGTGCTCCAGAGAATACTCGTAGGCAGCGAGCAACAAAGCCCAGCGTTGGATCCGTGTGGAAGCAATGGGCGGTATTGGCTTATCCTCTCGGAAAAGTCCCAGCAGAAACTTATGACCAGTCACAATAGTGAAGTGGCGGTCATACACATATTGGTGGAAGCGTTTCACCGCAAAGACCACCGCCAGGCCCTCCTTCTCAATCTGCGTGTATTTATTTTCCGCTGCAATGTTCGGGAGGCGAAAGCTATCGGCCGAGGCCGTTCTCCATCTTGTGGGACAGGATGGCCCCAATACCATACGGGGATGCATCACACCTGATGAGCAAAGGCTTTCCAGGATCATAGTGGGTTAGTAACCCAGACCACGACAATTGTTGTTTTACCTGCCGGAAAGCAGTTTCTTGTGGCTGGCCCCAAACCCAGGTGTGATTCTTCTTTAGCAGAAGGTGCAACGGGGCCAGAGTAGTTGCCAGATTGGGGAGGAACTTCCCGTAAGAGTTTACGAGGCCAAGAAAAGAATGAAGATGCAAAGTGTCAGTCGGGCGGGGGCCTGTTGAATTGCGCGCCCCTTCTCTGCGACGGGGTGCAAACCTTTGCGGTCCACCCGATAATCCAGGTAGACTACTTCCTTTGCCTGAAAGACGCACTTTGTGCGACGTGAACGGACTCCGGCCTCCGAAAAGCGTCTAAGGACAGCCTCCAAATGTTCCTGCTCCGACATCCCTGTAATCAAAACATCGTCCAAGTAGACAGCGATACGCGGTAAACCTCTCAAAATGCCCTCTTTGATGCATTGAAAAATAGCGCAGGCAGAGGATACCCCAAAGGGCAACCGTGTATATTCATACAGGCCCCGGTGTGTATTAATCGTTACATATGGCTGGGAGGCAGGGTTCAGCTCCAACTGTAGGAAGGCGTGACTCATATCTAATTTCGTAAACGAGAGTCTGCCTGCAAGCTTCGTGTAGAGATCCTCTATGCGAGGTATTGGATATCGGTCGAGCCGGGAAGTTGTACTCACTGTACGTTTAAAGTCGCCGCACAAGCGAACTGTGGCATCTGGCTTCATTACAGGTACAATTGGTGCTGCCCAGTCAGCGAAACAGACGAGCCTGATAATACCCAAAGTCTCCAAACGAGTGAGCTCCCTTCTACCTTCTCAAGCAAGGCGTAAGGCATCGGGCGCGCCCGGAAATAGCATGGTGTGGTTCCTGGTTTGATTTGGATACGGGCTATGGCCCCTTTTATTTTCCCTAAGCCAGGGCTGGAATACATCTGGGTACCATCCTAGCACCTCAGTCAACCCTCCAGAACCTGTTTGGAGGATGTGCTGCCACTGCAGCCGCAAATGGCGCAACCAGTCCCGACCCAACAGGCTGGGCCCGTGGCCGCGCACCAAGATAATTGGAAAACGTCCCTCCTGGCATCCATAAACAACAGGGGTCATCATAGTTCCTGCAATGTCCAATGGTTCCCCCGTATAGGTAGCCAACCTGTCCTGTGTGTCGTTTAATGTAAGGGTCTGTACACCCTGCTTAATGCGGTCAAATGTCCTCCGTGCGATCACGGAGACCGCTGCACCAGTGTCCAACTCCATCTCAAGCAGGTGACCATTGACCCATACTGTCACCTTAATGGGGGCCACACGGGGAGCTGCCACACAATGCAGCTGCAGGCAGTCGTCCTCCATCTCCACGTCCTCCGGAGTAGTCGCCGCAGGTTCATCCAAATGGAAGGTACGGCCCTTGGGCTGGCCCCAGTTTCTGTCGGAGCGACAGCGCCTCTGGCG
This sequence comes from Scyliorhinus canicula, assembly GCF_902713615.1. Lineage (NCBI taxonomy): Eukaryota > Metazoa > Chordata > Chondrichthyes > Carcharhiniformes > Scyliorhinidae > Scyliorhinus > Scyliorhinus canicula. The sequence goes on along the minus strand of NC_052148.1, from coordinate 257,249,894 downwards.
CCCCCAGGACTGGCATCCGCGACGGGGTCGGCGCCCACAAGTCTGACATGGACATGGCTCCTCATCCATTGGCTCTGGAGAAGGCTCCCTTCAGGGAGGAATGTCCGACGGCCACTGGCGTCGATCCGGACGTCGTCTCGCCCAAGGTACCGCAGGGGTGCGGGGGGATGCTTTTGGATGGAAGGGGTTGCACCCCAAGGCATTCACCTCCATTCCCTGTAGCTCCTGCACTCCCCGTTCTGCGCTCTCTCGGGACAATACTATTTGAATGGCCTGCTGAAAAGTCAATGTTGGTTCAGCTAACAACTTTTCCATGGGTGGCCGCATTGTTAATACCGCAAACCAAACGGTTGCGTAACATTTCTGACAAGGTCTCACCATAGTCACAGTACTCCGCAATCCCGCATAGCCTGGATGGAAATCGGCAAGGGATTCTCCTGGGGTCCTCTCAGCGGTATTAAACCGGTAACGCTAGACTATCGTGGATGGGGTTGGGTTAAAATGTTGCCTCACTAAGTTCACAAGTTCAGCAAACGTTTTGGTGTCTGGCGCAGCTGGGTACGTACGGCTCCTAATCACTCCAAACGTATGCGGGCCGCAGGCGGTGAGCAACATGACCACCTGGCGCTCGTTTCGGTGATGTTGTTTGCCCGGAAATAGTAACGCATCCGTTGTGCGTACTGGTTCCAACTTTCCAGCGCAGCATCAAAAACATCCAAACGTCCATAGAGAGGCATAGTGTAATAGAAAACAACTTCCAACCTGTATGCAACAAAAGTCCAGGGAGGTGGCTTCAGCAGTGTAGACAGCTATTCACTTTAACCCTCATCGCCAGTTTTGTGAGGGCCACGAAGAATCCAGCACGAGTTGAATGATAGAAAGAAATAACATTTATTTACAATAACATATATATATATATACACAGCAGCAGCAGCAACTTCCTTGCTGCTCACTCTCTTCTAGCTGGTTCCAAAATGGCCAGCTTTATTTATGCTTGGAATCTGCTGATTTCTCCGCCCCCCCTCATTGGGGAAGCTCATACTACCAAAGGATTGTGGAATTGCCATTAGTCCCCAGCCAGTGGTAAGCAGGCAGGTTGTAACAGTTAAAAAGGCTAACTCTGTATCAGCAAAAGCCGCATAAACAGCGGGGGTCTGCAGTGAAGAACAGGATGTGCAGTCAGGGAGTGAGCACTGGGGCTGATTGGACAATGGCTATTGCTATGCCTTGGAGAGACAGTGATTGAACACAGACCCCTGTGTGCCATGCTCCTGAGAAGAAATACAACCCCTGAGTGAGTCACGAACCTTTAATCCTCCATGATCAGAAACTACGTTGATTGATTAGTGCTGTTCTGTGAACAAATGAATGGAAGACTGAGATCAGTGCCAGCGAGATCTGTATAAGAAGGAGAGGCAAAGAGATTCCATCAGCGAAACCTCAAGGAGCAACATCGCAGAAGGAAGAAGCCTCAAGCCTCCAGCTTGAAGATTGAGTTTAATCCCCACTTATGCCGGGGATACTGACATCCTCCTCACATTCACTACCAGAAGTTAGATAAGTCCTAACAGTTTAACCTACGCTTGTGAACCTGTAGTGGTAGCAAAGGAAGGTAGAATCATTTTCATGTTTTTGACGTAGTGTATGATAGAACCTCTCTTGTAGTAGTGATAAGCATTGGGATCTTATATTGTGTTCAATAAAGAACTGATTTGATTCAAAGTGAAAATGTTTCTGTCTATCAATTCACTGGAGCAATGGTCTCAGTCTATAATATTCATCTTTATTTACTCATTGTTCCTTGCTCAGAAGCTTGTTCCTTTTAACACTTCGGTTTCCTTTGAAATTTATGTTTAATGTTGTGCCAAACTTTTATCTTCCTGAAATTCCCTCATCGGCCCCTTGAATGAGAAAAATGTTGAAATGTGCCCCCCACGTGAAAACGTTGGACAAGCCTGTTCTAGATGGCGGTGGTCGTGGGCTTGGAAGGTGCTGTCTGAGGAGGTTTGGTGAGTTCCAGGGGTGCATCTTCACCATGTAACACTTGCTTTAATCCTTACCGATGAGAAATGGGCAAAAACGTTTGCCATGCCTATTTCTCTCAAATCCTCTGGCTGGCCTTTATAATACTTATTGTTTGTTTGTTTTCAAGCCTTGAGAGTGTGTCGCTAATTCAACCTTGAGGAATGCAACAGCGAAACCAAGAAAAACATTAATGATGTTCAAATTTCCAACGGGAAGAATTCCATTGATGGGATGTGCTGAGCGGACACAGGGAAGGTGGCTCTCCTCCTGGAAACTTGAAATTAGGTCCTTTTAGCCCCGAAATAGGAGGCTGAACCCGGGTGGGAAAATCCCATAGGCTCCAACACCACCACAATGAACGAGACATGCCAAGCATCAAATTTAGGAGCCAAAAGGACGGCTGAATCAGGATAAGCCTGGAGAGGAAGAATGAAGCAATGACGCTCTCACGCAGGTGATAAGGAATCGGCCGTACCTGAATGGGATGGGACGGCAGGGCACATGCCGGGCTACCCCCAATAAGTGAATAGATGGACCTCCTAACACAAGAGCTTCAATTGCACTGAGATGCCATCAAATTAGAAATGATGGCAACGGTGAAGGCTGTATTGGGGAGGCTCCGGTCTCCTTTAAAATGGCGTTGGAAAAGGCGGAGCGGTGATTGGAGACACAGGAGGCGACAATCAGGAGCTGGAGAAGGCTGCGACCGACCAGAGCAACTGGATCGCCTCACTGGAAATGGAGATGGCAAGGTTGGTGGCGACACAAGGGATGCTGAAGGCGAAGGTCAAGGACCAGGAGAACTGGTCATGGCGTCAAAACCTCTGCATTGTGATCCTACTGGAGGGTACTGAGGGCAGGAACCCAAATTAATAAGTGGCCCAGATGCTGGTCAAGCTGATTGGAGTGGAAAGTTTCCCCAAGCCTTCAGAAGTGGACAGAGCTCAAGGCGCAAAGCCGGGAGCAACCACTGGACATCATCACAAAAGATCCCGAATTGCACAAGGCACACACGGACCTGCAAGTGGGAGAGACACTCAATCCGTGTGTACCAGGACATTGGGTCAGGGACCTAGCCAAGCGCTGAGTGGAATTTAACGCAGCCAAGGCGGCCCAATACAAAACCCAGGTGCGGATTGAGATGCTGTACCTCGCTAGACTCTGGGTGACTTTCCAGGGTCAGGAGTTCTACTTCATCACACGGGCAGAAGCAGACGATTTTGTGCGCAGACGCGAACTGGGAAGGCAGCGACAACAGCAGTGAACTCGAGCTCTTGTTTCCTCTGTTTGAAAAGAGACTAATTGTGTGGAATAGAATGCCTCATCTTCAGTCTATAAGTAACAGGAAGGAGGGGGCAGGCACAAAAAGAGGTGTGGATAGGGAAAGGGGTGGGGAAATGGAGTGGGTAGGGGAAGATAAGCATCGCTCCGGGGGGGGGGGGGGGGGGGGGGGGGGGGGGGGGGGGGGAGTTGCAGCACGTCTCCCGACAGAGAGAGACTGCCTTGCAGGGGGGTGGGGGGGGGGGGAGAAAACACTAGATGGGGAGAAAGTAGGGGAAAATAGACGGGGTAAAGAGGCTGCGGGGCACATTGACAAGGTAATGAGGGAGAATTCAGAATGTCTAATTCAACGAACAGCACATATTTCGGGACAAGTGAGAGGAAACCGTAGCACCCAGAGGAAACCAACTCAGACATGGGAAGAAGGTACAGACTCCGCACAGTGACCCAATCTTGGAATCGAACCTGGGACCCTGGCGCTGTGAAGCAACAGTGCTAACCACTGTGCTACCGTGCCGCTCTTGAACGCCTTCATGGAACAGATGAGTGCAGTGGACCCATGGAGGTGCACACACCCAGAAAGAGTACTCCGCAATCGTAATCTCTGACCACGCTCCACACTACATTGATGTGAGTTTGGAGATGGGCCGGGCACAGCGCCCCACATGGAGGCTGGACACGGCCTTCCTGGCCGATAAGGCATCCTGCAAATGGATATCACAGGCCATAGAAGGATACGTTACCAACAATCAAAATGGGGTGGTCTCGTCCTCCAAGTTCTGGGAGGCGCTGAAGGCTGTGATTAAGGGGGAAATTAATGTGCAAAAGGCATGCAAATATAGAAAGAAGAGGGCGGCTAGGCAACAGCTGGTCGGCATATTATTTTGCAGCTTTCAATCGAAACCAAAGGTCTGTTTTCCCCTGACCATGGACACTACTGGTGGAGAGGAAAAAGCCACAGATGGACATTGACTTGCTCTCTCCCCACTGGGAAAGCAGTGCACCAGCTCGCCAGACAAGGGAAACCTTTTACGAACACGGAAACAAAACAAGCCAAGGATCCAAAAGAAGGTCCGACAAAGGAGAAGAAGCCGTACTATTTTGCGATAGTATTCAATGCATGGCTTCTAAATTCAGTGTGCGCTGCCATATTATTTTTCCGCTTTCAATCGGACCCAAAGGTTTTTAGCTGTTTAGCAGCTAAAGGGTTTAAAGGCCATTTCACACCTCATTAAATCGTACTCTGTGGAGTGTCTGCAATTGTTAATGTCAATGAATGCACAATTGATAAGGTAATTTAGCAACATTGGATAGAGCTGAGAATTTGACAACTTGTTAAATTTTGCTGCTCTGCAGTGTATCTGACTCGTTCCAGTGATACACCTGATTATATGCACTTTCAATCACCTTAAAAGGAAATCAACAAGAGTGTGTCTGTCCCACTTTTCACATTCATTGTTGGGTCCAGTACCGTAGCTAATAGGTGCCAGGCCCAGTGGGCACAGAGTGCCTGACCAATTGCCTTGCCATAAAGTACCAGTCCCATCAGCCATCCCATAGGTGGCACCACATCTCAGTCTGAATTCTCCCATTTTGAGGCCGTGCAGTAGTGGGTGGTTTCTGACCCGCTGACCAGATTGGTGGCATCCTGCACCAGATTCTGCACTTGGAACCCCATTAATCCTGCACAGGCGAGTTCCCCTCTGACCCTCCTGGCAAGCCTGTCGCTGATTCGTCCTCCCACTCAGCTGTGTCCCAGCACAGTCCAGTAGATTCATATCATCCTCTTCAGCCCAGCCCGGCTTCACCAGACCGTGCAGGATGTCAGCAACCCAGAGGGAAAAGTCTAGCAGCTGTAGGAGCGAGTATGTTCTCCAATTCAAGATCCTTCCCCCTGAAGTCATCACCTGTTAGATGCCCATGCCCCATTTGGACCTCCATCCACCACATCTAGAGTCTTCACCCATCCTCTTCCACCCATCCTCTTCCTTTTGAACCCCTTGTTTGTGAGCTTTTCATGCAGCCTTGTCAGAGTCCAGCTTCCCTCCTCTTGGTTTTTCCTCTGTTTTTCATTGTCCATCTTCTTCATCCACCTCCTTGCCCTTCTGCCTGCCATTGAGTCCTCGCCCTTCCATCCTCTTGCACAACCCCCCTCCCACATTGCCCCCATTTTCTTTGTCTAGCCAGTAACCCCAGTCGAACTTAGGGGGTGGGATTCTTCGAGCCTCCGCACTGAAATCGCGATCGGCGCGGGGGCGCAGAATGTGCATTGACGCGAATCGTGGAGAATCGCCACGAATCCCGCGCATGCGGTCTACGCGGTGCGGGCAGGGGGCCATTGACAGAGGCCCCGCGGTGATTCTCCAAGAGTAACTGGCCGAGTTCCCGACTGCGTGGGTCTCTCATGGTCCCACCCATCGGGAATTCGTCATAGCGGCTGCAGATTCAGTCCGCGGCAGTCCTTGTCGGGGGCAGAGGGATCCTTCACTGGGGGTGGGGGGGGCCTCACAGGCTAGGCTATTGATCAGAGGCCACCGATTCACGGGATCTCGGGGGGGGGGGGGGGGCTATCTTTTAGGTGCCGGTCTGCGGTGTGGATCCGCCATGTCACAGGCTGCCGCCGTGCACATGTGCGTACCCCCGACCGGACGTACAGGGCCTCGCATCGGCATCCAGAACTACAAGGACTACTCCAGGGCTCTGCTAGGCCCCTTCAAGTAGGAGAATCTCTCTGGACTTTCTTCAGGAAAGTCCAGAGTGATTTGCCCGCTGAAGTGGGGACATAGCCCCATTATCGGAGAATCCCGCTCCAGATCTTTGTTGCGGTGTCTGCATGAGTCCTGCAGCATAGTGCTGTCCAAATGGACACTGGTGTAGGGTGCCAGGGAAGTGGGAGGAAACCCCCGTACTCCCCAACCTCTGGCACAGTACTGAACCGAGACAGTGACACAGGGGGTTCCATGGGTCCAGCAGCACAGTGCTGTCAGCTCGGCATGGAGACTGAGGGCAGGAACTGCCCTGGGGGGATGACTCAATGGTACTGTCAATGGTAACAATCTAGAAACCTGGTGTAATTCTCTGGGTTCAAATCTCACCGTCGCATATGGTGAAATTTGAATTCAATAAAAATCTGGAATCAAAAGTATTATGGTGACCATGACACCATTGTCAATTGTTGTAAAAACCCATCTGATTCACTAATGCTCCTCTAGGGAAGCAAATCTGCTGTCCTTGCCTGGTCTGGCTTACATGTGACTCCAGATCTACAGCAATGCGGTTGACTCTTAAAGCGGCGCCTGAAAAAGCTAAGAAGCCACTCAGTTCAAGGGCATTTCGGGATGGGCAATAAATGCTGGCCCAGCCAGCGATGCCTAGATCCCATGAACAATTTTTTAAAAACTGGTCTGCCCCATCAGAGTGGTGAACAGCCCATCCAGAACAGTGCAGCAATATGGCAGAAATCTTTGTTGCGCTCACTTCAAAGTCTCTATTGATCCGAGGACCGTCGAACGCACGCCGCCCTTCAGCGATGGGGTTTGGCGCCGACATGATTTCCCGCCTGATGGGACACTGGCAACCAGCCGTTTTAGTGAGCAATCATGAGATCCAAATGAATGCGAGTGGCGTTCACGTCACCTGCCAGTGGGATGACCAACCCACCATGAAGTGGCTACTGGGAAAACTGCAATGTGATTTTATGCTGGCGGGATTTCTGACTTTTTAGCTCTCGTCAGGTTCACCCGCCCACTATCAAAACTGCCACGGGAGGGTTGGGAGAATTCCACCCTCGACTCAAAAATGGGGAATTCTACCCCAGGTCCCAACACTATCCCATGTGGTGCCCCACTCAGTACTTCTCTCCACCCTCATATATCTCCTCTGACCATTACCCATTGTTCCCACTTTTATGGCCCATTTCCCCCAGGGTATCCTTGCAGTTTTGAGTTTAATGACTAGGTTTTCAGGCTGAACTTTATCCAGAGATATGATCCACGTCATCGGGCCTCCGGCATTTTACTGGGGTTGTCACTTCCTCAGAAGCAGTGAGGAGCCTCGAGCTTATGCTTGAATTCCCCCCCCCCCCCCCCCCCCCCCCCCCCCGAAGACATTCTTGGGGAAGTCAGATTCACTCTGTTTTCCTTCAGCCAGGTTCGGCCATTGCACACTGTCGAGGTAAATGCTTTGCATTGGTGACAAACTGGTAAAATGTGAGGCATTATAGTGCAACTTTGGGAATACCGTATAACTTTGGTTAATTTTTTTTACAGATGTTTTCCAGCTTCTAATATCACCACAAAACCTCTGAGATACCAGCCGTCCCAACCAAATCCGCAGTATCCCTCCTGTTCCCCTCTCTTTACACTGACCAAGCACACCCTCTGCTGGCCTTTACTTACACACAGCTATATGTTGCTGTAGTGATCCCCATGTAGATCCTAAGGTGCTCATTATATCAAGTTACATTTAAGTATAGATATAGAATCCCCACAGTGCAGGAGGCCATTCAGCCCCTATATCCCGATCCCCACCCCTCCCATTACCCCAAACCCCCTCCCTGACATCCCGATCCCCACCCCCCCAGCTCCTTATCCCCACCCCTCCCATTATCCCAATCCCCCACCACCATGACCCCCAACCCCTCTGCATAACCCCACCTCCCATTGTGGCGGTATCCACTCTGTATTACAAACTGATCAGAACTGACTTTATATAAAATCATGTATTAACTCTATATTAAAAACTGATGACTGATGGTCATATATCTCTTGTAAACCATTACTTATCGCAATAATGTTTTTTAACAAGTACTGCAGACATTATCTTTGTAAAAGTCGAGCTGCAGCGAGCTCATTAAGTCTAGTGGCCTTGTCTAGAAATAAGCCTTGTCGACTAAAGGAGGCTATTGCTTGTCTAGTGGCCTGCCAACTAAGGGAAGCTATTGTTTGTCTAGAAATAACTGTTGGTGTTGGGAGTTAATTGAGTATCTTCAGAAGCAGATGCTCTGCTAAAACTCCCTTGAACTCCCTAAGTAAGAAAGGCTTATAAATGTTTAAGCAAAGGCTGCGAAGAAAGGGATTTGCTTCGAGAGCTGTTTCGGAGATTGCCGAGTGTTTACCTGACCAAGCCGCTGCCTTTATCTCGGCTCATAGAGTTCTGCTCTTGATTATTGAGTATTGAACTCCGAGGCTACGAGCCATTGTAAGTATGAATTGTTTATAGCTTAAGCAATTATGTAGTTAGGGAGTTCAAAGGCTAACTCATCACATATCCTGTATTTGCCGAACTTATCATTTATTAAAAACTTGTATTACCCTTATTCTTTAAATAAATTGCATATATATTTTACCATACAGGGCCATGTCTATTTTCATAACATTTAACTTAGGCTCATCATCTTCTCACCTCTGAGGCTACTGGAGGATGACTTACCCATACCCGGCTCTCAGAATAAGAAAGATTTAGCTACAGTTAAGGATAAGATAGCCCCCTAAGTGACAGGCTATCTCGTATACAGAAGGTAGTGAAAGCAAGGAACATTGTTGATACTATAATTAGACATCCCAAACAGTGAGTCTTACTTTAGATATTGACAAGACCTTGTCTGGTAGTTTACAACCTCAACTAATCGGGAAGATCTTAGGTAGAATACTCCTCGACTGTTACACCATATTTCCAGTCCCTCCCCACCCCTCTTCCCTATCCCCCTCCTCACCCCAGCCCATCCCCCTCCTCCAATATCCCCAGCCCCTCATGTCCCCCTCCTCCCATATCCCCCTCCCCATCCTCTGCTCCCTATCCCCTCCCCCCTCCTCCCTATCCCCTGTCCATGTCTCCCTCCCCATCCCCTCCCCCTATCGCCTCCCCATGTCTCCCTCCCCACCCCCTCCCCCTATCGCCTCCCCATGCCTCCCTCCCCACCCCCTCCTCCCTATCCTCCTCCTCACCCCAGCCCATCCCCCTCCTCCAATATCCCCAGCCCCTCATGTCCCCCTCCTCCCATATCCCCCCTCCCCACCCTATCCCCTCCCCACCACCTCCTCCCTATCCCCTCCCCCTCCCCACTATCCCCTCCCCTCTCCTCGCTAGTCCCTGCCCATGTCTCCCTCCCCACCCCCTATCACCTCCCCATGTCTCCCTCCCCACCCCCTCCCCCTATCGCCTCCCCATGCCTCCCTCCCCACCCCTCCTCCCTATCCCCTGCCCATGTCTCCCTCACCACCCCCTCCCCTCCTCATGTCCCCTCCCCTCCTCCCTCCCCCCATCCCCATCCACCTCTGTCCTCCATACCCCATCACCCTCCCCTCCTCCATACACCTTCCTCACTATCCTTCATATCCCCATATTCACCCTCCTATCCCCTACTCTAGTGTTCTTCAAACTTTGTTTTTTGCCAACCTTCGGGACCCAACCCGGCTGGCCTTCACGACTCACGCCTGCCGACCCTTGCGACACACGCCGGCCGGCCTTCACAACCCACCATTTTCTCTTACCGTTAATGCGAGAGGTGAGCCTGCTTGGTCCTCACAATCTCACTCCAATCAGGTTCACAGGAAGAGAGGCTATGCGCATATCGGGTGAAGGATTCAGCTGGTTCCTTTGTGGCGTCTTCATCTTTGTGAGGACGGAAAATCCAACCTCGCACCTGAAGGTCATGGTGAAGGGCAAGAGCAACAAAATGCTTGTTTTACTCAGCTCCGGATACTCTCAGAGATGCTACTCCAGAATGCTGACAGCCTCATTGACTTGTGCCATGTTTTTAATATGCTGTCACAGCTGGGACGCATAAGCTCAATTTCTTCTTTTGGAGTCAGCTGCAAGTTAAGAACTGATTCTGGGGTCTCAAACTCAAAGGGATTTTTCGCCCACCTCCTCTCTCTCTCAGAATCTTAAACTTCTCCTCTGGAAAGTAATGACCAAAATTGTCGATCAGGGCAGCCAGATGCAACTCAATAAGGCTTGCCAATCAATTACAGTTTCCTTACTAATGCTGTTTTCTTCAATGTGTCGTAGCAGTGTGGGAAACATGTAGTAGTTTTGGCAATTGCCAAACTTTCAATATCTTTTGGAAAGCTTCGATTTCTTCAGAGTGCCGAAAGCAATCATCATCCTTCCCTTGCAATTTGAGGTTCAGTTCATTTAGAATTGAAAAGATGTCTGCAAGGTAAGACATTGTTAGCATCCACGTTTCATCAGCAAACGAATCAGCCAGAGGGGACTTTCTCGAGGAGGAAAGCGTGGATTTCGTACCTCAGTTCGTAAACTCTGAGTAGCACCCGACCCTTTGACAGCCAACGTACCTTTGTGTGGAACAATAAATGTGTGTGCTCAGCCCCCATATCGGAACACAGAGTGTCAAAACGTCTGGTATTGAGTGGGCTGCGTTTAATGAAATTCACAAGTTTCACTATTCCTTTCAACACCACTTCAAGATTGGATGGAATTCCTTTCGATGCCAGTGCCTCACGGTGAATAAAACAATGTCCTGACCAGTTACCTCCTTAATCCTTACTATAACTCAGCTGTTTTTCCCAGTCATGTTGGCTGCTCCATCACTTATGATTCCTCTGCAATTGCCCCAGTCGAGCCCGCACTTTCCAACCACAAAACTATTCAAAACTTCAATAATTTCTGCGCCAGTCGTGTGGGTTGCTAAAGTCAGGTAGCACAGCAAATCTTCAACAAATTCATTGTGCCAAACATACCTAACGTATACTAGCAAGGTTGCACAATCTGAAATGTCTGTACTTTCATCCAGCTGTATTGAGAATGCCTGCACTGATTTTAAATGAGAAATAAGCTGGGCTTCTAAATTCTCAGCAATATCAGAAATTCGGCGAGCCACTGTGCTATCACTAAGTGGGATGCATTTCACTTTTTCAACGAACCTCTCATCTATGACTGTACGAACTATATCTAATACTGCAGGGAGAATTAATCTCTCTGCTATAGTGTGGGGCATTTTCTCTTTAGCTACACAGTAAGATATTATGTAAGAGGCTAATTGTATTTTGTCGTTCGATGTAACATTTCTGCTGAGGACTTCAGCTGACGATTTAAGTTCTCGTTGCATCGTTTGAAAAAAATCAAGAGGTCTGTCCTCGAACTCGCCATGCTTACTCTTCAAATGCCTTTGAAGTTTTGCGAGATTTAAACTTTCATTTGCCAGCACTTCCCTGCATATAACGCACACGGACCTTGCATCCTAATTTGCATTGGCACAATTAATAAATCCATACCTTAAAAAATCGTCTTTATAATGCTTTGTGCCTGATTTCAGTTTCTTCTTAATTGGTTGTTCACCAGAGGCCCTGGAGCTCACATTAGCACTGCTTTGTCCTGTTGTGGACCCTCCTGAACAGTTCACACCAACACTGCTTTGTCCTGCTGTGGACTCTCCTGAACAGTTCACACCAACACTGCTTTGTCCTGCTGTGGACTCTCCTGAACAGCTCACACCAACACTGCTTTGTCCTGCTGTGGACTCTCCTGAACAGCTCACACCACCACTGCTTTGTCCTGCTGTGGACTCTCCTGAACAGCTCACACCACCACTGCTTTGTCCTGCTGTGGATTCTCCTGAGCCACTGTCTTCAGCAGGTTTAGTTGTGAGATCCTGGCCTGTTTGTGTCTCTGGTCCTCTCTTCCTTATAACAAAACGATCCATTTTAAATTCTACAGTCGTTGCTTGTTTGCTGCTAACAAAATGGAAGAATCGCAATCGCGGCCAAAGCACGTGACGTCGATATTTGGGGGGGGGGGGGCGTGACCTGCCCTCTGCCTCACTTTCGGCAGGAAGATTAGATAGATTAGGTTAAAAAAATCTTGTGTCTCTGCAGCAGCCGGCTTTTAAAACTATATAGTTTTGCACATGCACACCAATGATTGGGCGCGCATACACAATGCGACCATTTTTTTCAATATGTTCGCGGCAATTTGGAAGGCCGCTTGCAGCCGGCGTTATCAAAAGCCAGCTGATTTGCGCAATCGGGAGCGCCGCAAATGACAGCTCCGCGACCCTCCCGACACCCGCCCGCGACCCACCCGCGGATCGCACCCCCGAGTTTGAAGAACACTGCCCTATTCCGTATCCCCTTCCCCCATATCCTGTTCCCCATATCCCCTTCCCCCTCCATATCCCCTTCCCCCTCCGTATCCCCCTCTCCCATATCCCCTTCCCCCTCCGTATCCCCCTCTCCCATGTTCTCCCATCCCCCTCCCCATATCAAAGCTCCAAAACCTAGGACTTGGCTCTCCACTCTGCAACTGGATCCTTGACTTTCTGACCAACAGACCACAATCAGTAAGAATGAACACCAACACCTCCTCCACAATAGTCCTCAATACCGGTGCCCCGCAAGGCTGCGTACTTAGCCCCCTACTCTACTCCCTGTACACACACGACTGCGTGGCAAAACTTGGTTCCAACTCCATCTACAAATTTGCTGACGATACGACCATAGTGGGCCGGATCTCAAATAACGACGAGTCCGAATACAGGAGGGAGATAGAGAACCTAGTGGAGTGGTGTAACGACAACAATCTCTCCCTCAATGCTAGCAAAACTAAAGAGCTGGTCATTGACTTCAGGAAGCAAAGTACTGTACACACCCGTGTCAGCATCAACGGAGCCGAGGTGGAGATGGTTAGCTGTTTCAAATTCCTAGGGGTGCACATCACCAAAAATCTGTCCTGGTCCACTCACGCCGACGCTATCACCAAGAAAGCACAACAGCGCATATACTTACTCAGGCAACTAAGGAAATTCGGCATGTCCACATTAACCCTTACCAACGTTTACAGATGCACTATAGAAAGCATCCTATCTGGCTGCATCACAGCCTGGTATGGCAACTGTTCTGCCCAGGACCGCAAGGAACTTCAGAGAGTCGTGAATACCGCCCAGTCCATCACACGAACCTGCCTCCCATCCATCTACACCTCCCGCTGCCGGGGGAAAGCGGGCAGCATAATCAAGGATCCCTCCCACCCGGCTTACTCACTTTTCCAACTTCTTCCATCGGGCAGGAGATACAGAAGTCTGAGAACATGCACAAACTCAAAAACAGCTTCTTCCCCACTGTCACCAGACTCCTAATTGACCCTCTTATTGACTGACCTCATTAACACTACACCCTGTATGCTTCATCCGATGCCAATGCTTATCTAGTTACATTGTATATCTTGTGTTGCCCTATTATGTATTCTCATGTATTTTCTTGTATTTTCTTGAATTTTGTTTAATTTCCTTTTCTTCCATGTACTGAATGATCTGTTGAGCTGCTTGCAGAAAAATACTTTTCACTGTACCTCGGGACAGGTGACAATAAACAAATCCAATCCAATATATTTATCCCCTGCCCATTTCCTGAAACCAATCGCCTGTCCACACCCACTCTCTGATCTCCCATCACACCTCATCCTCTGGCCAGTCCCCTCTGCCCACATTGTTACTTAGGGGGCGGGGTCTGTGCTCGCGGCAGGGCGGGGGCGGGGTCTGTGCTCGCGGCAGGGCGGGGCCGGGGTCTGTGCTCGCGGCAGGCCGGGGGCGGGGTCTGGGCTGGCGGCAGGGCGGGGGCGGGGTCTGGGCTGGCGGCAGGGCGGGGGCGGGGTCTGGGCTGGCGGCAGGGCGGGGGCGGGGTCCGGGCTGGCGGCAGGGCGGCGCCGGGGGCGGGGTCTGCGCTGGCGGCAGGGCGGGGGCGGGGTCTGTGCTGGCGGCAGGACGGGGGGCGGGGTCTGTGCTGGCGGCAGGGCGGGGCCTGGGTCTGTGCTGGCGGCAGGCCGGGGCCGGGGTCTGTGCTGGCGGCAGGCCGGGGGCGGGGTCGTGCTGTCGGCAGGGCGGGGGCGGGGTCTGTGCTGGCGGCAGGGTGGGGCCGGGGGCGGGGTCTGTACTGGCGGCAGGGCGGGGTCTGTGCTGACGGGGGGCGGGGTCTGTGCTAGCGGCAGGGCGGGGGCCTGGGTCTGCTGGCGGCAGCGGTGTCTGTGCTGGCGGCAGTGCGGGGGCGGGGCGTGTGCTCGCGGCAGGGCGGGGGCGGGGCGTATGCTCGCGGCAGGGCGGGGGCGGGGCGTGTGCTCGCGGCAGGGTGGGGGCGGGGCGTGTGCTCGCGGCAGGGCGGGGGCGGGGCGTGTGCTCGCGGCAGGGCGGGGGCGGGGCGTGTGCTCGCGGCAGGGAGGGGCGTGTGCTCGCGGCAGGGAGGGGCGGGGCGTGTGCTCGCGGCAGGGAGGGGCGGGGCGTGTGCTCGCGGCAGTCTCGCGAGAGCGGCGGGTGGCCAGGCGGCGGGAGGGCGGTTGAGCGGAAGCTGGGAGCCGGCTGAGGGGAGCCGGCGGGAGATCGGGCCCTGGGCGGCAGGCGTCTTGTGAATTAACCCGATCCGCGTGGGGCAGGATGTCGGAAGCGGAGGAGAGGCCGAGCGCCGACACGAATATGAACGCGGCCGAGGGGCCGGAGGTCGCTTCCAAGCCGCCGCCGCTGGTGGTGGAGGCGGCGCCGGCAGCGGAAACCCCGATGCAGGCTCCGGGCCCGAGACAGGTGAGTTAACGACGGCTCCGAAGCTGCCCCGGCGGCGGGCGATCGGTTGTCAGCCTCGTGTCGGCTTGGGGAAAGGAGCCGTTAGTTCGGCCGCGCGGTACCGTCCCGGGATCGCATTGTGTCCCCGGTACCGGGAGATACGGTACCTGCCCGGGATCGCATTGTGTCCCCGGTACAGGAAGATACGGTACCGGCCCGGGATCGCATTGTGTCCCCGGTACCGGGAGATGCGGTACCGCCCCCGCCTCCCCCTTTCAAACGCTCGCGCGCTGACGGCACCGGCGCATGCTCAGTACGGCTCCGTCGCCCCTCTTTGTCTCTTCAGACTTTGAGGATAATGGCAGAGGATCCACAGCGCGGCTGCTTACATACAGGCTGCTCCTCCTGCCCCCATGCTTCATCTCTCAATCCCCACCCACTTCCTTTGCCTCTCTCCCTCTTCCAATCCATCTTCTCTTCCCCCCGCCCATACCCCAAAGACAACTTCGCCTCAATTACTCTCCATGTCATAGCCACTTCGTCCCACTCTCTCAGCCCACGCCAGGCAACATCTGACCCGAGACCATCATAGTCCAGCCTTTCAGTTCCACGACCTTTTGCTGAGAGTAAGTTTGGGAGATGTAACAGTTTCTAAGCAGTTTATTCCGGGTACGATTACTTGTCAATCATCAGTGATCCAGCATGGCTGAGTTGGTGTCTTTGTAGGAGTGTCTCTGATTCACATATTCCTATTTGGCGTTTTTGTTTTTAAGATATTTTGTTCCAAACATACACCATATCAGCAAAAACAACAAGATGCAATTAACAGTTTGTACAATTTATTTTCATTTAATTACCCCCCCCCCCCCCCAGTCAAACAGTTCCTCAAATTAAGTCATGAATGGCCTACACTGCACTTTGAATCCCTCTTCTGACCCACTTAGAGTGAACAGCAGGAGGTAGTCGTACAAGCCCCCAGTCAAGCCTCCACACCTGTGACGTATCTGCTTCCAATTCAAAATATTTTTTTGCCGGGCAATCAGAGGAAAATGCCACGATCAGCCTCCTTTGCCCTCCAGCAGCCCCAGCTCCTTGGACCTTCAAGATTGCCACCATCGGGTCCCGCTTCACCTCAGCCCCGACTATCCTAGATAATGTCCCAAGCAACCGCCTCCCAAAATCTCTCCAACTTCTCGCAGCCCCAAAACATGTGAGCACGATTCAATGGCCCCTGCCTGCACTTTTCACACCCATCTGTTACCCCTTGGAAGAACCCACTCATCCTCTCCCAAGTCATGTGTACCCTGTGTACGATTTTGACATGGATCAAGCTCATTTGTGCACAGGAGGAAATTGAGTTCACTCGCTGCATCGCCGCAGACTGGAGTCCCCATTCTAGCTCCCTCCCCAACTCCTCCCATTTGCGCTTTATTGTTACCAACAGTGCCATGCTCTGCTCTCCCAATCACCTGTATATGTCCCCAGTCCTGTCCCCCTCCAAACCGTGGGGCAGCAGTTGCTCCAATAATGTATACCCCCGGTCGCTGTCCGCAACTCCTTTCGCGCCAAGCCCCACATCTGCCTGTACCTAAACTCAGTTCTCCTTGGTAACTCAAATCACTCCCCGCAGCTCATCCAGTCCAGCAAACGTCCCCTCTAAGAACACTTCCCTAACCTGCTCCGGCTCCTTTCCCCTCTACTTATTCCCTTTTGGAGTTTGATCTAACTTGTTCCGCTGGGCTAATTTAATTTGCAGTCTCATTGCAAATTCACCCCTCCATCTCCGTGCTGGCCAGCGGTGTGAAAGGTGAATTGTTTCGCGGTCATTGGCCAAATTCTCTGCAGCCCAAACCTCTGTGACTTACCCTGGTGATGGAATAGAATAATAAGAGACTGGTTACGAAGGTAATAAGACACAGAATCCAGGTTAACTTGGTACATTCGATCCAAAATTGGCTTAATGATACAGTTCCTCAACTAGCAAATGTCCTGGTATCTGAAGGTACATTGTTGTTTCCCTACGGAGGAAGTTTTTGATCTATATGTCTCATTTTATTTCCTTTTGTAGTTGGAACCTTTGTGAGTTCCTCCTGGGTCGCTATTCTGTTGTCTATGCACATGTCACTAACCGTCAAGTGTCCCCTCGTCCTGTCTCCACGTTTTGAAGGTGGTGTGCACTGTTGCAGGCGTGAACCTGTGGTTGTTACAGATGGGGGCCATAGTGAACATTTTGGATAGGTCGAAGTGTTGTGTCATCTGATACCACGTTCGGAGTGTGGCTACCATCGCTGAGCTTCTTGACAAATACGTGAATAGGATGGGAATAGAAGGATACGGACCCCGGAAGTGTAGAAGATTTTAATTTAGACGGGCAGGCTTGGAGGGCTGAAGGGCTTGTTCCTGTGCTGTACTTTCTTTATTCTTTGTTCTTGAATATTTGGTCAGAGGGCTTGAGAGTGCAGTTGTGACTATGGCTTGATAGGATGTCTCTATGCAGGAACTCTCCATCCATTGTTTGAATGGTAGTCTCCCTCCCTTGCGGGTTCACCGGGAAGATTTCACTCTTGCTCAGGTTGAGTTTGTAGCCCGAGAAGGCTCCAAACTCCTTTAGGAGATTCATGATCCCTTCCATGCTGTCCTGGGAGGGGGTTCGAGATGTAGAGGTGCAGGGCATCTGCATAGAAGCTCTATCCTCTCTGTCCCATTTCTCTCTCTTGAGACCTTTGCTGCCTATTGCGACTTTCTGGAACCCGGAGCTGCTGCTGCTTGGCATTTCTTGTCCTCGGGTTAAGGGGTTTTTCTCCTGTTTTAGTGGGCTATTTTGGGTTTAAAGTGCCTAAATTCAAATTTCCAGGAGGAGAGCCACCTTTTGTGCATCCGCTCAGCACATCCCCGTCACCGAAAGTGCTTCACACATTTTCTTGTGCAAACCTGCAATCTACTTTGCCCATTTTAAAGAGAGTGAGGACATCCCTCAGTACCAAATAGCATTGGCCCTGTCTAAAACATGTATTGTTGTTCTGTTTGGAAGTCCATCCTATAACTGTAATATGAAGGGTAATATTTATAATAATGCTGTATTTGGATTTTATAATTCTCCAGTTTGCAAGTTTCTTGTAAATGTATTGAATTTTAATGCAATATTTTCTCCCATAGATGGACAGTGGTGATGCAGCTTTTATATTCAAAATGCCTAAACCAGAGGTTAAAGAGGAGGATCCTGCCTATGAAGAAAAAATGGTAAAACAATAACAGAAATATTTGTTTAAATCACTTTCATTTGTGCATAGTATTGCAATTCGTTCATGCTTTATGTTCACCTTAATTTGGATCAAGTAAGTACCAAATTAGAATTTATCAAGTTATCTTTAATTTTCACAACTTCGGGTACAAGCTGTGTACCTGAAAGTCCCACTGTCACCACCCAAACAAAGTACAGGTCTGCGCTACGATGCTGCTGTAGTAACTTTTTTCTTTTTAAAATTTCAATTTTTGGAGCAGGAGCCAATTTAACCTTAATCCATCAGTGATGGCTTACAATACATTTAGCCTGAATTTCCTTATTTCAGAAATAATTTCAATATTCTGACTTCTCAGGGAGGTTAGTCCAACTTTAGAGAGCTGGTATTTGCAATTTCAGCCTCTCATTAGTAACATCAGTCTTACAACACGAGTAACATCAGGAGGCTGCTGAATGTGGTTATGACTCCCGTCGGTGGGGTGGGTGCCGGAGGTCATTGGATGCAGAGATGGCTTTTGATCCGGTGGAGTGGATGTATTTATTTGAGACCTTGGGTAGGTTTTGGTTTGGCCCGAAATTTATGGCGTGGCTGCGTCTGTTGTATGTAGCCCTGTGGCAAGTGTATGCACAAATGGGATGAGTTTGCGGAATTTTGGTCTGCATAGGGGAACGAGACGGGGTGTTCGCTGGTGCCATTGTTGTTCGCGCTGGCAACTGAGCTCTTGGCAATGGTCTTTAGGGATCTGTGAAATGGCAGGCGATTGTGAGGGGGAGCAAGGAGCAACGGGTGTCTTTGTACAGCGGACGACCTGCTGTTGTTTGTGTTGGATTGGATCCCCTGGGGAATATGGGTAGGATCATGGAAATATTGCAATGGATCGGGGCCTTCTCCAGGTACAAGTTAAATGTTGGGAAGAGCTAGGTGTTTCTGGTGAATGCGGCGGGGCAAGAGGCAAATGTGGGGATGTTGCCATTTAAGGTTACGAGCGATAGGTTTAGGTACTCGGGATTCAGGTGACGAGGGAATGGACTATGATGCACAGGTGGAATTTGACAGTGTTGATGGATGAAATTAGGGGGGATTTTGAGAGATGGGATACATTACACCTGACACTGGCAGGGAGGGTGCAGGTTGTAAAAATGAATGTGATGCCAAGGTTCCTGTTCGGTCCCTCCCAATTTTTCCCCTGAAGGCCTGATTGGAGACAGTGATTTTGGAGTTTATATGGGTGGGGATGGTGTCGAGGGTAAAGAGGACCCTGATACGAGGGACTTTGCTTGAAAGGAGGTGACGATGTCACCCAGGTTGCTGGGGTACACCCTATTGGAACAACTGCTGCTTCCAGATGAGTCCATAGAGGGTAGGATTGGGAATATATATGGGTGGTTGGGGGAGCAGTGGGATGTGCAAGTGATGAAGATTGGGAATAAATGGGGGGTGGAGTTGGGGGAGGGAACAGTCTGGGGATTATGCTGTGAGGCAATGCATAGGGTGAATCCAACCTTCTGTGTGAAGATGAGCTTGATTCAGTTCAAGGTGGTGCACAAGGTACATATGACGAGAAGTATGCACTTGTTCTGGGGTTGTGAGAAGCTGGAGAGTTGCTGGGAAACGGTGTTTGGGACGTTATCTAAAATTTTGGAGGTCAGGCCGGACCCAATGGTGGTGATCTTTGGGGTATTGGAAATGCCGGAGCTGCTGGAGGGGAAGGTGGGGATGTTCACAGCTGATAGCATTATGTAGTACAGTTTGCACCTCCTTCAACATTGAAGCAGTCTGTTCTTGCACGCAGCAAGACCTGGACAATATTCAGGCTTGGGCTGACAAGTGGCAAGTCACATTTGTACCCCACAATTTCCAGGCAATCACACCTCCAGCAAGCAAGCATTTAACAGTTTTCCGATTGCACCCAAATAAGTACCATTGCTGAATCTCCCATCAACATTCTTTTTTAAAAAGTAATTTTTATTGAAATTTTTACAAAATATAAACATCTTAACTTTATTAACAAACAACCGCGGTAACACCCCAAGAACAATACCCCCCCCCCCCCCCCCCCCCCCAACTTCAAGAGCAACTTCAAACAAAAGGAAAAAGAAAAAAAACAAAAGAGCACCCAAACAACAAAAGGGAAAGAAATAGCACCCGCCACATCCCACAGACCCATGTACCCAGTTTTTCCTCCTGCACTCCCGGCTCCACTGCCACCCCAAAAATTGCGAGTCCCCAGCCTGGCTCGACCCTGGATCCCACCACCCTCGACACCGTCCTTGCTACCCCCTTCCAAAACTCTCCCAACGCTGGGCACGCCCAAAACATATGGGCGTGGTTCGCTGGGCTCCCCGAGCACCTAGCACACCTGCTCTCGCCCCCGAAAAACCTACTCATCCTTGACCCAGTCATGTGGGCCCTATGCAGCACCTTGAACTGTATGAGGCTAAGCCTCGCACAGGAAGAGGAGGAATTCACTCTCTCCAGGGCATCCGCCCACGTCCCCTCCTCAATCTCCTCACCCAGCTCCTCTTCCCATTTACCCTTCAGTTCCTCCACCGAGGCCTCGTCTACCTCCTGCATTACCCGGTATATGTCCGAAATCCTCCCTCCTCCAACCCACACCCCCGAGAGCACCCTGTCCCGTACCCCACGTGGGGGCAACAAGGGGAACCCCTCCATCTGCCGCCTGGCAAACGCCCTTACCTGCATGTATCAAAACATGTTCCCCGGGGGGAGCCCAAATTTCCCCTCTAACTCCCCCAAGCTCGCGAACCTCCCCTCCACAAACAGGTCCCTCCCATCAACATTCTGAGCAGTTGGGCGGCACGTGGCACAGTGGTTGGCACTGGTACTACAGCGCTTAGGACCCGGATTCGAATCCCGGCCCTGGGTCGCTGTCCGTGTGGAGTTAGCACATTCTCCCCGTGTCTGTGTGGGTTTCACCCCCACAACCCAAAATTGTGCCGGTTAGGTGGATTGGCCACGCTAAATTGCCCTTAAAATTGGAAAAAATTAATTTGGTACTCCAAATTTATTTTTAAAACATTCTAGACAGATACCATTGACCATAAACTGAGCATGTAATTACTGAGGCTACAAGATCAGGTCAGAGGCTGGGAATTCTATGGCGAATGACCCACTACTTAAATCTCCAAAGCCTATCCAATATCTACAAGGCACAAGTCAGGGGTGTGATTGAATATCCTTCACTTGCCTAGATGAGTGCAGTCTGAACAACATTCAAGAAGCTCAGCACTGTCCAAGACAAAGCAGCCGCTTGATCGTCACTTCATTCAACACTAATGCAGTGGCAGCAAAGTGAACCATAGACAAGATGCACTGCAGTATCTTGCCACGGTTCCTTTTACAGTGCCTTCCAAACCCACAACCTCTACCACCTAGAACAAGGACAGCAGATGTACACTACACAAGAAATAGGAAAAGGAGTACACCAAAGCAGAGTATTCCAAAGATTCACAACATTTGAAGTAATTTCCCCTCATCTCAGTCCTAAATGATCGGCCTCTGATCCTGAGATTGTGCCCGTGTTTGAAAGTCCACAACCAGCAGAAACAAGATCCTTGGGAATGTAAACTAAAAGTTTCTATCCAACTCAAACGGCATCCTGACCTGTATCACGATTGCGGGGGTCAGAGTCCTGGAAATTTCTCCCTAACAGCATTGTCAGTATAAGTACACCATACTGGGGCCTCACGGTAGCATGGTGGTTAGCATCAATGCTTCACAGCTCCAGGGTCCCAGGTTCGATTCCCGGCTGGGTCACTGTCTGTGTGGAGTCTGCACGTCCTCCCCGTGTGCGCGTGGGTTTCCCCCGGGTGCTCCGGTTTCCTCCCACAGTCCAAAGATGTGCGGGTTAGGTGGATTGGCCATGCTAAATTGCCCGTAGTGTAACGTTAATGGGGGGATTGTTGGGTTACGGGTATACGGGTTACGTGGGTTTAAGTGGGGTGATCATTGTTCGGCACAACATCGAGGGCCGAAGGGCCTGTTCTGTGCTGTACTGTTCTATGTTCTATGTTCTATCACTTTGAGGACAGTAGAGATGGACAATAGATCTTGGCCTAGCCAACGAAGCCCACATCCCATGACCCTCCCTTTTGTGGGGGAAATAAGTTGAGTTGTGGCCTTTTCAAACCAGCAATTGTCTTTTTACATTAACTAACTGTATAAATATAAACTGTATAAATATTCCCTAGTGGTTCATGGAAGAAACAAGTCACAAACGTTTATTTTTAATCACACAAAATTGCACTTGTTTAGACTTTCAAGCCACACAGAACCTTGGACACTCTTGCTTTGATGTAGCAAGATCCTCTGAGCAAGTGGAACCATTTTAGCATCAAACCATTGGAAATGGTATTGAAGAGATTTTATTAACAAAGCCGATTTAGAGACAGTGTGGAAGCTAAGTGGCTGCTCTTACCGTAAGATATTAGCCACCAAGCTCCTCCATTTTTGCAAAACATTCCACTAACCTGTGCTTTAAACACTTTTATAAGGAGTTAAACATGAACGTTGCAAAATTTAAGGCTGACTTGTATAGTACTATATAAATTGAGTTTGTGTATTATCCGGTATGTTGAATTTAAAGTATTGTAGCATTGGTAAATTGTATTCACTAAAGCACAATGGACAATTTTTAAATTATGTCTGCTTGATGTCACCTTTTTAAAATAAAAAATAAATAAAAGTTATATATTTTTGTCTCACGAAATATAGCTTGTGTTTGAAGAGCATTTTTGAATTTTCCATCACTAAGTGAAATCTTGATTACAGTGGGAATGATTTAATTGCACCACAGCAGAAAGGGTTGCTTTAATTCCTCTTTCCCCACTCCCCTCATCCAAATGTTAGAAGGTTGCCCAATTTACAAAATAGCACCAGGTGAATGCATATAAACTTATTAGCCAAAGGCTGTTTTCCAAAAACATGTGCTTACCTCTCATTAAAAAAACAAATCTGAGGAACAGGACAGTGAAGTCGGTGGTGGCTCCAGATCTGATCAACAAAGTCTTTGAGGAATACTTGAGAGATTGTACAGGTCAGAGCCTGGGGGAGACCGTGAGGTGCACGAATTTCTAGGTGGGCTGGAGTGCCCAAGGTTAGGGGAGGGGATCAGGAGCGATAGTGGAGCAGGAGATAAAGATGCAATTGGGAGGATGCAGTCTGGGAAGGTGGCAGGGCCAGATAGGTTTCTGGTGGAATATTATTAAAAAATTCAAGGATAAGCTGGCACCCCTGATGGTGGGGATATTTGAGGAAGTGTTACCACAAACTTTGGGGCAGGCATCGATTTCCCTGTTGCTTAAAAAAGAAAAGGATCTGACGGAGTGTGGGTCATATAGGCCCATATCACTTTTAAACGTGAATGCAAAAGTATTGGCGAAGGTACTGGCAGGTAGGCTGGAGGAGTGCCTCCCAAAGGTGATCGGTGAAGATCAGACTGGGTTCATGAGAGGGAGGCAGCTCTTTTCAAACGTTAGAAGGGTATTGAACGTGGTCATGGCACTGGCGGAGAGGAAGGAAACAGGGGGCTGTGGCAATGGGCGCCAAGAAGGAGTTTGACCGGTTAGAATAGGGTAACTTGATGGTAGTCCTGGAGTGGTTTGGGATTGGACCAAGATTTGTGGACAGGGTAAAGCTATTATATAAGGAGTCGAGGGCGAGTGTCTGCACAAATAGCATCAGCATGAGATACTTTTCTCTCCACCGTGGGACTAGGCAGGGATGTCCTATGTTCCCCCCCACCCCTGCTGTTTGCAATCGCGATTGAGCCGTTGGCCATTCCGTTAAGAAGTTTGGGGGTATGGAAAGGGAAAGTGCGGGGGGGGGGGGGGGGGGGGGTTTAGAGCATAGGGTGTCCTTGTATGCCGGTGACTTGTTATAAGTGTTGGAACCGAGTGTGTCAATAGGGGGAATATTGGAGCTGCTTCGGATATTTGGGTCTTTCTCGGGGTACAAATGAAATCTAGACAAGATGAGTATTTTGTGGTGTCTCGGCTGGGAGTAGAGGGGCTGCCATTCCGTAGGGCAGGGACCCTGTGTGTGTGGGGGGGGGGGGGGGGGGGGGCTCCGTGGGCACAACATTTCTTAGTTTGGTGGGGAGAGTGAAAGCTGATCTGACAGTGTGGGGTGGTCGCCCTCTGTCAGTGGCGGGTCAGGTGCAGGCGGTTAAAATGAATGTGTTGCCGTGATTTCTGTTTATTTTCCCATGACTGCCGAATTTCCTGTCAACGGCATTTTTCAGAGAGACTGGAGGAATGATCACCTTGTTCATATCGGAGGGAAGGTGGCCAGAGTTACAAAGGTGCTGCACCAGAGGGAAAGGCAGGCAGGGGGTTTATTACTGGGCGGCGAATATGGAGCTGGGTCAGAGGCGCTGATTCCCAGTGGGTCAGAATGGAGGAGAGTTTGTACAGGGGGTCGGGATTGAAGGCGCTAGCAACAGCGCCGCTGCCGATGACCCTGAGGAAATACTCGGAGTCCAGTAATAATAGCTTCATTGAGAATTTGGAGCCAGTTTCGGCAACACTTTTGGTTGGGGGCGGGGTCAACGGAAATGCCTATTCGGGAACCACAGATTTGAACCCGGGAAGTGGGACGGAAATGGGAGGAGAAGGGGATTACGACACTAAAAGATTTGTTTCTTGGGGGTCGGTTTGCAGGATTGAAGGAGCTGGAAGCGAAGTACGGGCTGGAGCAGGCGGAAATGTTTAGATACATGCAGGTTCGAGATATTACCAGAAAGGAGAGACAGAGCTTCCCGGTGGAGCCGGCCTCCACATTGCTGGACAAGATGCTGACGACAGGGGGACTGGAGAAGGGGGTATTTTGGAAGAGGAGAAGGCACCACTGGAAGGGATCAAAGCAAAGTGGGAGGAAGAGTTGGGAGAGGATATGGAGGAGGCGTTCTGGTTTGAGGTGCTCCGGAGAATGAGCA